>NC_040904.2:50238333-50550941 GCF_004126475.2 Phyllostomus discolor | reverse complement strand
GCCTGTACATGTAAACAAATTGGTTTTGGGGGAAAATATATGCAAACTATGGTTGATCACATTAAAAACATAGACATCATATCTGTTAAAGCTATCTGTGAACTCTATCTAAGGGACTTTCCTACCCCTGTATCTATGATTATAGACCTAAATTAAGCAAGTCACAAAGTTATAACTTATCTTCCACTCGTCTTCTTAAGTCTGTATGGGATTGCTTTTCTTAACAAATAAAATACATAGAATAAAAAGTCCAATAGTTTCTGATTTAGAAGACCTCTCTAGCATATTAAGATGATATTGGCAGATAACTTTTTAGAGATGAATCTTAACATTTTCAAGAAGTGTAGAGATGCATTTGTTTTCATATGAAGAAGAATGGCCCTTCAGAGAGGTATATTGATTTCATAGAGATTTCAAAAAGAATAATGGTTCACTAAAAATAGCAGTGGGGGTGAGAAATGATACTGCTGTAATTCCTTAGTAAACATAAGAAATTAAATTAGGCGATGGGCCAAATAACCTGATTCTTGCACTCCCAAGAAATACCCTGTGAAGTACATTCAGGGCTGAGATTGCACCTTGGTCTTTTCTAAAGCTCCAGAACCTAGAACAGTGTTTGGGATAGGAATAGAAGAAGAAAATGTGCAAAAACAGATAGAAGAAAAGAAATAATTTGCATTGCCAAAGTTAGAATATATAAATAAGTCTCTATATAAAAAAGAAAATCCATAAATGGATTGACTAAACAGCAAGAAAAAGAGTAGGATCTCTTCTCTCAATAAATGTAAAGTAGAAAGATGAGATTACTGCTGACCAAATCACATCTGGAAGTGATATACAATCCTGGATGTCAAAGTACAAAGAAGGTGCTGAAAAACTGTCAGCAGAGGGAGACTTTCCAGAAGAGAAAAGAGTCTAGAAACCATGCCATGAGGTAATAATGGGAGTTAAAGAAATTGTAGTTATGTAAACAAACAAACAAACAAACAAACGGGAGCAGCAGAGGTTGGGGGTGGAGGGATTGAGCGAGAAAGAAAAAGGACTTATGGACATGGACAACAGTGTGGTGATTGTGTGGTGGGGAGGGTGGAGGTGGAAGAGGATATAAGGAGGATAAGTGGTAATGGAAAAATACAATAAAAATAAACTATAAAAATAGAGAGAAAAGTTAATACTGTTAGGACAATCATGTGGAAGAATTAGACTTTTTATTGTGATTTCAGAGGAATAGAACACAGTAGTTTTATTTGTTTATTTTTCTTTTTAGGGGACTGGAACTATAGGAGGTTGCATCAATAACACTATTCAGTTTATGGTAACTTTTCATCACTGTTCTTTAAAATACTTTATCTATTGCCCTGACTGGTGTGGCTCAGTTGGTTGGGACAACTACCAAAAGGTCGCGGGTTCAATTCCCAGTCAGGGCACATACCTAGATTGCAGGTTTGATCCCTGGTTGGGGTGTATGTGTCAGGCAACTGATCGATGTTTCTCTTTCACATTGATGTTTCTCTCTCCCTCTCTCTCTTTTCTTCCCTTTCCCTCTCTCTAAAATCAATAAGCATGTCTTCAGGTGAGGAGAGAAAAAAATAAAGTGATTTATCTATTACTTATTCTCTTTATCCCCATTATATGATTTATTCTTTCCCTATTTTATAAGCAACTCTGTTTAACATATGTAATATTATATTTAATTCTCTTCTTAACATTTTAAGCTGCATGTTCTTCATAATATCTGCTATGATATATATATGTGTGTATATATATATATAATGTTTTCTTTAACTTTTTTGTTTTGTTCAAGTACAGTTATCTCCATTTTCCCTCCACAACTCCCCTCAACTATAGCCATTCCCACCTTCCACCCCTGATCCCATCCATCTTGGTTTTGTCCATGTGTCCTTTATAAATATTCCTGAAAACCCTTCCTCCTTTTCTCCTCACTGCCAGTTTTTTCTTTATTTCAATGTCTCCAGTTATATTTTGCTTGCTTGTTTGTTTTGTTGATTGTGTTCCAGTTAAGGGAGAGATCATATGGTATTTGTCCCTCACCATGTAGCTTACTTCACTTAGTATAATGCTCTCCAGTTCCATCCATGCTGTCGCAAAGGGTAGGTGCTCTTTCTTTCTTTCTGCTGTGTAGTATTCCATCATGTAAATGGACCATAGTTTTTGACCCACTCATTTACTGATAGGTACTTAGGTTGCTTCTAGTACTTGGCTATTGTAAATTGTGCACTATGAACATTGGGGTGCATAGGATCTTTTGGATTGGTGTTTCAGGATTCTTAGGATATAATCCCAGCAATGGAATTGCTGTGTCAAAAGGCAGTTCCATTTTTAGTTTTCTGAGGAAATTCCATACTGTTTCCCACAGTTGCAGCACCGGTCTGCAATCCCACCAACAGTGCACTAGGGTTCCCTTTTCTCCACAACCTCTCCAACACTTGCTGTTTGTTGACTTGTTTATGATGGACATTTTGATCAGTGTGAAGTGGTATCTCATTGTTGTTTTAATTTGCATTTCTCTGATGGCTAGGGATATTGAGCATCCTTTCATATATCTCTGGGCCCTCTGTACATCTTCCTTGGAGAAGTGTCTGTTCAGGTTTTTTCTCCACTTTTTAATTGGATTGTTTGTTTTCCTAGAGTTTCCATGTGAATTCTTTATATATTTTGGAGATCAAACCCCTGTCTGGGGTATCATTGACAAATGTATTTTCCCATTCTGTAGGGGAACATATATTTTAAACAGTACAAACTTATAGTTACAAGGTGAATAAGTTCTCAGGATCTAGATAAAGTACAGCATAGTAACTCTAGTTAACAACACGGCATTGTATACTTGCAAGTTCCTATGAGAATAAAGTTTTATAATGTTCTCACCACATGACCACAAAAAAAAATGGCAATTTTGTGAGGTGAAGGGTGTGTTACCTTAAAATGGTAAAAATTTCACAATATACATGTGTACCAAATCATTATATTGTACACCTTAACCTAACACAATATTATTGCGTTAATTATATATCAATAAGGCTGGGGGAAAGAATGGCTAGTAGTTAGCTCTATCTGTAACATATTATTAGAAAGAGAAATTTGAAGCAAATAAGAAGAAAATTTAATTGTTAAATCTAGGGAAGAACTTGTGTACATGTTTTATATGTGTTACTTTTAATGATTTTCCATATTTTAAAAGTATTTCAAAATAAAAATAATTTTTACAAACAGATTGAAAAACATCTACAATTTATTGAAACACTGTGTTTTAAAAATTGAGTTATTAAAAGGTAACTTAATAGACCCAGCTCTGTAATTGAATTTAGCTGCTTGACTTACTTTTAAATGAGATTCTTGTTCAGATATTATGAAAGTTAAGACAGAGCCCAGGCTCGTGATGTTTAGGATTTCAGCCATAGCGACTTATTATTTGGGGCATGTAAGAAGATTAGGTACATTAATGATAAAGTAAAAACAAATAAACAAAAAACCCTCAATTAATAGAAACTTTATGTCAAAAATATGCACAAAAAAAACAGACTTGAAGGAGGCAACCTGAGTTTCAAATTAGGAAACAATTGCACCAGTAATTGAATTTTACAGAACCAGATGAGTTCTCCAAAATGATGAAAAAATTTAAATATTTGCTAGTTCTAAGAACCTACCGGCTGGGAACACTACAAAGATAGGTGGCTTCTATCATTACACAGACCCCTAGTCACCTCATTCACTGTCCAATATCCAAGTCCTCCAGGATCTAAACCCTTGAAAGCATTTATTTTTCAAAATTATCGAAAACAAATTGGTTAATGTAATACACCACATTAAAAATAAAGGATAAAAATCAATTTCATCATTAAATTCAGAAAAAGCATTTAAGATACAACATTCATTTATGGTTAAAACACTGAATAAAATGCCTGCAGAAGGAAAGTATCTCAACATAATAATGGCCATACATGACACATCCTCAGCCATTATCATTGTTGATGCTTAAAAACCGAAAACTGAGCCCTGGCTGGTGTAGCTCAGTGGATTGAGTGTGGGCTGGGAACCAAAGTGTCCCAGGTTTGATTCCCAGCCAGGGTACATTCCTGGGTTGCAGGCCATAATCCCCAGCAACCGCACATTGATGTCTCTCTCTCTCTCTCTCTCTCTCTCTCTCTCTCCCGCTCCCTCCCTTTCTTCCCTCTCTAAAAAATAAATAAAATAAAATCTTTAAAAAAAAAGAAAGACCGAAAACTTTCCTCTAAGGTTATGAGCAAGACAAGGATGTCCATTCTCACCACTCTTATCAACATAGTACTGAAAGTCCTAGCCAAAGAAATCAGACAAGAGAAAGAAATAAAAAGCATCCAAATTGAGACTGAAGTAAAATTATCACTTTTTGCTGGTGATATGATTCTTTATACAGAAAATACTAAAGACTCCACCAAAAAAAACTGTTAGAAACAATAAACAAATACAGTAAAATCACAGAATACAAAATTAGTGCACAAAAATCCCTTGCATTCTTCTGTACTAATAATGTAATTCGGTAAAAGATGACAAAAACAATTCTTTTTGCAATTGCAGCAAAAAGAATAAAATAACTAGGCATAAACTTAAAAAAGGGATGTGAAGGACCTATACACTGAAAACTACAGAGCATTATTTAAAAAAAAAACATTGAAAAGACATGATGAAGGGGAAAAATATCCCATGTTCATTGGTCAGAAGAATCAAATAGTTTAAAGGTCCATATTATGCAAAGCAAGATACAAATTTAATGCAATACCCATCAAAATCCCAGTGACATTTTTTAAAGAAATGTAACAAGAAATCATCAGATATGTATGAAATCACAAAAGACCCCAAATAGCCAAAACAATTCTGAGGGAAAACCTTTGGTTTTATTACCTGACATCAAATTATACTACAAAGCAATGATAATGAAAACACAATGGTACTGGCAAAAAGCTAGACATACAGAACAATGGAACAGAATTGAGACCCTAGAAATAAACCTACATGCATATGGCAAATAATTTTTAACAAAGGAACCAAAAATATACAATAGAGAAAAGAAAGCCTTTTCAGTAAATGATGCTATGAAAATTGGAAAGCAACATGCAAAAGAATTAAACTAGACTACAATTTGCTGGAGAACATTTTGCTAAATAAAATAAGCCAGAATATCATATAATCTCACCTATAAGTGGAACCTAACCAACAAAACAAACAAGCAAATGAAATATAACCAGAGACATTGAAATAAAGAACAAACTGACAACAGCCAATGGGGAAACAAGGGGGAAGGGTTTTCTGGAACATCTATAAAGGATACATGGACAAAATCAAAGGAGGCAGGATCAAAGGTGGGATGTGGGGATGGCTGGGGTGAGAGGAAAATGGAAACTACTGTACTTGAATAACAATAAAAAAGTTAAAATATATAAACTAGATTATAATTTGTCACCATCTACAAAAGTTCATTTAAAATGTATCAAAGACCTAAATATGAGATCTAAAACAATAGATTACATACAAAAAAGCATATGTACTAAACTTTTGAACCTTGGACTTAGAGAAGATTTTATGAATTTGACTCCAAAACATGGGAAATAAAAGCAAACATAAATTAATGGGACTATATCAAACTAAAAAAGCTTCCACACAGAAAAAAAACTGTCAACAAAACAAAAACGGCAACCAAGCAAATAGGAGATAATATTTGCAAACAACAGCTCCAACAAGGAATTAATATTCAAGATATATAAAGAACTCATACAACTTAACACCAAACAAACAATACAATTAAGAAATATAACACCTGAACAGACATTTCTCCCAAGAAGACATACAAATGGCCAACAGATATATGAAAAGATAAACTTCACTAGCTATTAAAGAAATGCAAACCTAAAACTACAATGAGATACCACCTCACACCTGATTAAAATGGGTATTATCAAGAGAAGTAATAAGTGTTGGAGAAGTTGTAAAAAAAAATGAACCCTCCTTCACTGCTGGTTGGAATGTAATCTGGTATAGTCACGATGGAAAAGAGTAAGGAAGTTTCTCAAAAAATTAAGAATAGCATTACCACACAACCCAGCAATACCTCTTAAGGGTATCTATACCCCCAAATTAAAAACATTCATTTGCAAAGATATACATGCACCCCTGTGTCCATTACAGCATTATTCATGGTGGCCAGACATGGCAACAACCAAAGTGCCCTTTGATAGATGATTGGATAGAAAGATGTGGTCCATGTACACAATGGAATACTACTTAGTCATAAGAAAAGATAAAATATTGCCATTTACAACATGAATAGACCTAGATAATATTATGCTAAGTGAAATAAGTCAATCAGAAAGAGTTAAGAACCATATGATTCCACTCCTATGTGGGATACAAAACTGAAAGTAACAAATGAACAAACAAGAAAAACAAAAAACACAAACAACAGTAAGGTTGTTACCAGAGAGAAGTGGGTTGGAGGGGGAAGAGTAAAGGGGGCTGAAATGTGGTGAGGGAAGACGACTTGCCTTTGGGCACACAATGCAATGTGCAGATGATGTATAATAGAAATGTACGTTGAAACCTATATAATCTTATTAACCAATGTAAAGCCATAGTAATTTTATAAAGAACATGGTCGTGCAATTAGGGCAGTGCACAGGACCCTGTGCATAGAAGAGTCCTGCATTAGGTTTAATGATCTCTGTTGCAATCCTAAAACTGTTAATAATTTTTGAACATGGAGTACTCCTTTTAATTTTTCAATGTGCCTGTAAATTTTGCAGAAAGTCTACATTGTACAAATGCAGACTATATGCAATTCTACTACAGTTAAATATATTGTACATTGTACAAATGCAGACTATATAAACAATGTGGCAGATGTAGCCAAAAAATGAGCTAGGAAAGGAGTCCTACTAATAGCCTCAGATGAACTTATAAAAATATCCTCATGGGTATTGGTAGTGATGGGACCTGCATTCAGGAGCTACCACAGTCACCTAACTCAGTACTATGTTCATTAGGCACCTGTTGCCCAACTATTGGATTGGCCAAAAATTTTGTTTGTTTGTTTGTTTTTGTAAGATGGCTCTAGTAGCACTTAGTTGTTTTAACTGTATTTGAAATAATTTTGTTAGATTGTATTGTGACAGCTTTCATATCAACATACATTTAAAAAAATCATCAAAATGTGTAGCTTTAAGATGGAGGAAAATATGCAACATTTGTGGCATATTATACTTCATTATTTCAAGAAAGGTAAAAATGCAACTGAAACACAAAAATGATTTGTGCAGTGTATAGAGAAGGTGCTGTGACTGATTAAACATGTCAAAAGTGGTTTGTGAAGTTTTGTGCTGGTGATTTCTTGCTGGATGATGCTCCATGGTTGGGTAGACCAGTTGAAGTTGATAATGATCAAATAGAGACATTAACCAAGAACAATCAATGGAGATAGCCAACATACTTAAAATATCCAGATCACGAAAGTTATTGGTAAAAATGAAAAAATATGTCATTTATTTTATGGAAAAAAATACAGAGTTTTTGGCCAACTCAATATTATGTGAAGCTTACTTAAAACAAAGATTGATTCCAAAGGCAAAGGCCAACACAGGAAGAAAAACAAATTTACAAATAATATATAGCACAGAGACCTCTCCTTCTGCCTAGAAGGTGGTGGGCCATGAGAGACCAACACTCTCAATATACAACCAGAAACAGGTGAATAAACATCAAGAATTACAGTCTTAGAGCAGATTTAAGGGGATCCTTTTTCTTGCCTCTCTCTTCCAATTTCTAGAGGCCACCCATATTTCTTGGCTCATTGTCCTCTTTATACATCTTCAAAGCTAAAAATGTTATATCTCTCCAGACTGAACTCAGCCAGAAAAGGTTCTCTCCTTTAAAGGACTTAGGTGATTAGATTGAGCTCTTTTCCATGACCCAGGAATATCTCCCCAAGCTCAAGGTGCTTAAGTTAATCACATCTGCAAAGTTCTTTTTTTCCAGGTAAGTTAATATATTCACAAGCTCAGGGTTTTAGGATGTGGGCATCTTTAGGGGTAGGTCATTCATTCTTCTGCCCACTAACACATCCCTGGCACACAAAGAATAAGAACATTTGAACACTTAGCAGACTAAACTAAGCACACAGAAAAGTCTAGTGAATAATCAATAATGAAAATCTTCTCTGAAGCGATGCATTTACCCAACACCAGAAGCTGGAAGAGGCAAGGAAAAAGGCTGCTCTTAAAACAGCTTTCTGATAGCCACATACTAGTTTGCCTGGTATGGTCCTATCAAGGAGAAGTTAAATACATTAATAAAAGGATTTCCTTATGTTCATTAGAAGTTATTAGTAAGTAAAGAGATCAAATTTTAGATATATCCTATTCTGTTTCACTTCCTGTCATATAAGAATGAAGGTAATCTCACACTATCACAGTGGTAGCCAGAATTTCAAATTAATTAAAACAAACAAAACAAAACCCCAAACCACAAGCTTTGATTTTCCCAGACTCATTGAGAAATAATCAACATGTATCACCCTAAAAGTTTAAGGAATATAGTATGATGCCTTACTGGTTTGATTTACATATATTGTGAAAGGATTATCACAATAGGTTTAGCTAAAATTCATCTTCTCCTACAAATATGATAAAATGAAAAATATTTTTATGATGTGAACTCTTAGGATTTTTTCTCTGAACTTTCCTATATATCATACAGCAGTCTTAGCTAATCATCATGTTGTATACTACATCCTTGGTCCTTATTCAATAACTGGAAGTTTGTACCTTTGATCACCTTCCTCCAATCCCCCTTCCCCCCACCCTCCAAGTCTGGTAAACAGATGTATGAACTCTTTTCCTATTTTTTATTTCACATAAGTAAGACTATACAGTATTTGTCTTCTCTGTCTGATACTTCACTAGAATAAGTCTTTCAAGGTCCCTCCATGTTGTCACAATGATAGGATTTTCTTGTTTTATACAGATGACTACTACTCCATTGTACATATACAATGGAACTTCTTTATCCATTCATCTACTGATGGACAGGTAAGTTGTTTAATGCTGCTGTGAACATGGGGTGCAGATACATTTTTGAATTGGTGCTTTTGTTTCCTTTTGATATATTCCCAGAAGTGGAACAACTAGATCTTATGGTAATTATATTGTATATTTTTGAGGATCCTCCATGCTGTTTTTCATAGTAGCTGGACCAGTTTAAAATCCCACCAACAGTGCACAGGTTTCACTTTTCTCCACATGCTCACCAGCTTTTGTTACCTCTTGTCTTTTTGATGATGGCCATTCTAACAGGCATAAGGGGATATGTCATGAGGTTTTAATATGCATTTCCCTAGTGACTGCTAATGTTGAGGATCTTTTCATGCACCTGTTGGCCATTCATATATCTTCTTTGGAAAAATGTCTACTCGGGATTGCTGCAATCCTTGTTGACAAGGATTGCATTGAATCCATAGATGGCTTTTGGTAGTATTGATATTTTAACCGTATTAATTCATCCAGTCTACGAACAAAGGATACCTTTCCACTTTAGTAATTGGGATCCTCTTCTGGGCTTTACAGGTTTGCAGAGATCATTCTTCACTAGTCACTGCAATTTGGGTTTCTTGGATATCTGCTTGTAATGTCCTTAGGCAGCTGGGACCTGCTATTATGGTCTATTTTTAGGAAAGGCAATGTTTGAGATCTGAGGATGGGCATGTGGGTGGGTGGTGGTTGTACCTCAGGCTGAGAAAAAATGAATAGGACTGCTGGCTTGGTTCCCTACCCAAGTGAGGCTATAGGATAAGCTCCACAATCGCTCGGAGTCTCTGGTGAGGCTTTCTAGATAGTCAGGACTGGCTAATATATTCCATAGTAGGTGGAACTATGAATGCTTCTGTATCCTGACCAGGCCACAGGATAAGATCCAGGGTTTGTACAGATTGTTGTGTGGGAACCCAAACAAAGCCAGAGAGTGCACTGAATTTTCTGGTCAGGTGAGGGCACCAGTTTTGCTCTGCAGATGGGGGAAGCCGCGAGTTGCATTCTTTGTTCAAGTGGCACTGTAGATAGGGTTGTTGAAAGGGCTACAGTGCTATTACCTGTGTGCTCTGTTTAGTTTCCATGGTTGGACAGGCTGAAGGCTGTATTCAGTAATAAATGGACCTACAAGTTAGATTCACTGCCTAGATGCAGTGGGAGAAAGAGCTCTAAAGTCAGTAAAGCTCTTTGTTTTCTTTACTTAAGATGACCCACACCCAAAGTTCCCTGGCAAACAGGACCACTGGCTTCACCAACTACCAGCTGTGCCTGCCCTTCTCTCAGCTCAAGCACTGCCGGAATGCATAGCTTGCAGGAGTTGTCTCCAGCCCTCCTAGTCAGCCAGGGCTGGAAGAAACCCTCTACAAGGTGTGACGCTGTGCCTGGGCCCCTTGCCTTGGTTTGGGCAAACCTAGGGCTGGCAAAACTCCTCTCTAAGGATATGAATCATGCAGATCTGCACTCCACTGTGTTCCCTGGTCAAAGTGTGCCCCCAGCTTGGTTCTGCAGATGAGTAGAGCTGCTAGTTGGGAGTACTCTTTGGGCACTGATGGTGTGAACTCTGCCTGCCAAGCCCCATGTGTTAGTTGTTTCAAGACCCTCTTCCCTTCTCCTTTAGTCTTGTGGTTGATCCCCACAGATTCCCCTACAACCCCTGGGGTGTGAGATCAGAGAAGGAACTGCCACAAAGTGACCCCGATGCTGGGGAAGACTGGTTGTTCCTCTTGGTTCTGTTTTCCTGCTGGAGGAATCAGAAGCTGAAGGGAGACCTCTCTGCATGGTACTGCACTGGCCTTGAGGAGGGGTGATGTGGCTGACACACAGGCACTTCTCCTGTAGGCTTTCCTGGTCTCTGTGGTACAGTGCAGTGCTTCATCCTCACCCCCAAGTGCTAGGATTCTCCCATTATTTTTTTATTCTTGAACACTAGTTGAAGACAGTGGTACCTATTTTGAAAAATCATTATTGAAAATGAGAATTTATGAACTATGAAAGGGACGGTGTAAAGAGGATTGAAGGGATTATTTGGAATTAGAATATATAGTCATTAATATTTATGACTGGAAATATTTTCAGTTCACAATCTCATTATTTGCTGCACAATTATGTTTGAGCTAATGTTTGACAATTTTTGAATTTTTAAAAATATTTTATTTATTTATTTTTAGAGGAAGGGGAAGGGAAGGAGAGAGGGAAAGAAACATCCATGTGTGGTTGCCTCTCACGCATCCTCTACTGGGGACCTGGCCCACAGCCCAGGCATGTGCCCTGACTGGGAATCAAACCAGCAACACTTTGGTTTTCAGGCCTATGCTCAATCCACTGAGCCACACCACCCAGGGCTAATTTTTGACAATATTTTAAAAAGTGTTTATTGAATTTATTGAGGTGATATTGGTTAATAAAATTCTGTAGGTTTCAAGTGTACAGTTCTATAATACATCATCTGTATTGTGTGTTCACTAACCAAAGTCAAGTCTCCTTCCACCAGCACCACCACCTATCCCCCCTGTACCCTCTTCCACCTGACCCTAGCCCCTTTCCCTCTGGTAATTACCATACTGTTGTCTGTGTCCATGAAGTTTTTGTTTGTTTGCGTATTTTTGCTTAATTCTTTACCTTCTTTCCCAGCTCCTAAATCCCCCTCCCCTCTGACAGCTATCAGTCTATTCTCTGTCTGTATGAGGCTATGCTGGTGAGGACGTGGAGATAAGGGAACCCTCATGCACTATTGGTGGGGGATGCAGATAGGTGCTATTGTTACAGAACAAACAAGGGGGCGGGGGCCTGGGACGATATATTATTACTTAAAGAAGCCCCCAGGTCCATTATGTCCACCGCCAGAGGAAAGACATCTCTCAATGCCAGAGATTTGTGAAAAGGAAAGGAAATGTTTATTTAATGTATTTAATGCTATACAGACTTAAAGTAGTGACCTAATGTCTTCACCAAAATCCCAAGGTCCCTTAAAACACCCACAAACAGACACAGTCCTTCCTTCCTTCCCCCTTTGCCCAGTCCAGAGTACCATATCTCAGGAAAGGAAATAGAAGTCCATGGCTCAGGCAGTCCTCTGGTTATTCCCAGTTAGTACTCCATCTCGACTGGGAGACCTCTCTGGGTTCCCGGCACCATCAGCTGAGTCGCCAGGATCTCTGCTAAAACCAGGTGGTGGTTCCCCCTTCTAAAGCTGCGGGGGTCCCCACTCTGGCAAAGGCACATGGTCCTCTCTCCCTCATGGCCACAGGAGTCTTCACTCTGCTAAAGCTGTATGGTTCTCTCTCTCTAAAGGCTGCGGGAGTCTCCACTCTGTCAAGGCCACGTGGTTCTCCCTCTCAGGGCTGTGATCCTCTCTGCACTTCCACAGCTGCATGGTTCTCCCTCAGGGCCACAGGAGTCTTCACTCTGCTAAAACTGTGTGGTTCTCCCACAATAGCTGTGATCCTCTCTGCACTTCCACAGCCACATGGTTCTCCCCTCTCAATGGCCGCCAAGTCTGGGTTTAAATCCCCACGCCAATCTTCCTCTGCAGCCCCATTTGCAACTCCTCCCACACTCGGCTTCACATGCCAGAACTCATACCCTTCCAGCTTTACTGGACTGCCATCATGCGTCTGGGCAGGTGTGGCCCCAAGTCCTGGAGCCAATCATCTCCAAGCTCCCATGCAGGCGCTGTAACTCGGGGGACCTGCCTCCCAGTTGCCTCTTGGTGGGGAAGTTACTTCCATTCCCCTGGCTCAGAGCATGGCCACAGCTTTTTAGCATATCTAAGCAACCAGCCAAAGGCTATAGATATATTAAATGACCACGCCAGAGGTTAGCTACAAGGCTGTTGCTATGCAAAACAGCTCTCAATGGCCCTGCTCCATTTGTCCCTTCCCCCAACCCACACCTGGGGGGATGGTGTGAGGACATGCAAAAATCCCCTGGACACCTTGAGTTCTGGACCCCATTTTAAATGCCCATTTGGGGTCCCCCCTCTTGGCTGCACCTTGTAACACTATCACTGTGGAAAACAGTGTGGAGTTACCTCAAAAAATTAAAAGTGGAACTGTCTGATGACCCAGCAATCCCAATTCTGGGAATATATCAAAAGAAACCCAAAATACTTATTCGAAAGAATACATACGTCACTATGTTTATTGTAGTGTTATTTGCGATAGCCAAGATTTGGAAGCAGCCAAGGGTCCATCAGTAGATGAGTAGATAAAAAAGCTGTGGTATAATTATACTCAGCCATAAAAAAGAAGGAAATCTCCACTTTTGCAATGCCATGGATGGACCTGGAGAGTATTATACTAAGTGAAACAAGGCAGGTATAGAAAGACAAATACTATATGACTTCACTTACATATGAAATCTAATGAACAAACAGAAAATATTTTTAAGATGAATTAGAGTGGTAAAAAATTCCGTATTCAGAAAATAAAGATAGAGTGATCAGTCTAGGATAGTAGCAGAAAAAAATGAAAAAATATGGATAAGCTATAAAAAATAACATACCTTGTTAACTAAAGTTAAGCAGAGATATGTAAGACAGAGATGATCCAAAGTTTTATAACCTGAGTGATCAAGAGAGTCCCAATGGAGAGTTATGTTTTGGGAAAGACAATTAAATTGGTTTTAAATTTGATTTAAATGTGTGTGAGATAACTAAAAAAAGCTATTCAAAAATGTAATGAAGGAAGAATGGAGAGAGTTGAGAGGCTACACCATCGAATATTTCAAAAAGTACAAAACAAAGCTACATCAAATTTAAAACCTTCATAGAATGAGTGTTTCATATATATGGCTAATGCTTAATCCTTTGTTAACTGATGTTAGAACTGGGTTGAAGACATTGATTTTTAAGAGATGCCTGGGTCAGCTCATATCACAGAAGTAGTAAAGGTAGAATTAGACAAAATAAAAACACATGGGAGCCATATTTGTCAAAAGACTGTCCTGGTCCTACACATCCTATGGTCCTACACCATAAGAAACTCATGCAAATGCCTTATCCAAAAATGCTAAATTGTTCTTGAGGGAGGAAGATCAAGCACAGCATCAATATAAGACACCATAAGAAAATAAGAAGGGATGGGAGCATTAAAGCTTACTAAGAAATAAGGAATATATGTCAGGAATGTAATATTGCGGGGGGGAAATTATAAAATTATAAGCAAATATTTTGTTATAAATCTAAGTAAAAATAAGTAAAGTAAGTCAATAAACTTAATGAGGCAATTATAACTGAAACAAGCAAAAAGGAAATCTGGCTACTCATCTAATTTATTATTTACTTAAGATCTTTCCCCCAAAGAAAACATCAAACTCACATGAATTCCCCCATGAATTTTTCTAAACATTTAAGAAAGAAATAATATAAATAATAAAAAATTCCCTCCTAGAGAACAGAGAGAGTGAACACACTTTCCATTTCACTTTATGAGGTCAGCATAACCTTGATGCTAAAACCTGGCAAGAATATTGCTAAAAAACAAAACAAAACAAAACAAAACTCAGGCTAATTTCTTTTGAACTTAAGTACAAATAAGCCACTTGCAAAAATAATATCAAATAGTATTCAGCAGTGTATGTAAAAGTATACATGCCTACCAAATTATTACCACCAAATTATATTTATTCCAGAAATATTAATTATCAATATAAATCATCACATTTTCTTTCTGAGGGGAGACATTCAGATGAATACTTAACAAATTAAAAAAAAACATGTCATAAGACTTAAAACCATCAGGATAAAAAAATGAGTTTTAGTCAACTGCAGATATAAGGGTCTCCCTTTGATACAGAGAATCTTGAAAAATAAAACTATAGCAAATACTCATATGCAATGATGCAATGTTTAAAGCCTTATACACAATTGGGACAAAACAGAAATACTTGCTCTTACTGCTCCTATGCAACATTATCTGAAGATCCTATCCAGTGCAACTATAAAATATATAAGATATAAATATTTTATAAGTATGTATAAAATCATAAGTATACAAAAGGAAGACATAATTACCATTATACACAGATAACCCAATTTGTTATATAACAAGTCCAAAATAACCTATAGATAAACCACTAGAATGAATCAGTTAATTTAGGTTTACTTGATACAAGGTCATTGTGAACTAGTTTCATTGTTATATGCCATACAAAAATTACTGGAAAGTTATTATTCCAATGTTATTACTTATAACTGTGCTTGTAAACAATATAATAAAAATATGACATTGCCACGACTATCAAGTATTACTGAAAAATATTAAAAATTTTCTAAATAATGTAGATATAAACCATGCTAATGGAATTGAAGATTCAATATAATATTGTGTTCAATTGTCCTATAGAATCAATAAAATTCTAATCAAAATTTCAGCACCATTTTTTAGGAGGGAGATAGGAGCATTAAAGCCAATCATAAACTCTACATGGAAATGCAAAGAATCTGGAGTAGAACAATAATTTTGGTTAAAAAATATAATTAAAAAGACACCAGATCCCCAAGATTTACAAAATGACAGTAATTAAGACAATATTTTTCCAGTGTAAAGATTATGAAATAGATCGATGGATCAAAACAATTTCTAAAAGCTAACCTATATATGTATGGGGGGGACCCAAAAAACCCAGAATTATCTTCTGGAAGGTGGGCGCCTTGAAGTACAGGCTTCCCCTGCTAGGTGAGTGTTCTAGGAACCCACCTGTATCCGTGTAGCAGCTGGCATTGTTGTGAGAGGCTGCATTTAGCTTCAGGGAAATTTTTTAAAAGACTCTTTCAACCCATTTGCTCATTTCATGATGGGTGATTTACCAGTGCCCCTGCCCACACTGAGTTGAGTTTTCAGCAGTTTTGGACCAAAAAGAACATGATCCCTATGTCCCCCTAAATGACACTTTTTTGTTTCCCCAGATTAAAAAACGTCCTCAAAGGGAAACGCTTTGCCCACATGGAAGAGGTGAAACAAAAAACAGCAGAAGCACTAAAAGGCACCAAAATCAACAAATTTAAAAACCATTTTGAGCAGTAGGAAAAAATGTCTCAACAGGTGCATTGCATCAAATGGAGGGTACTTTGAAGGTGACTGAAGTATAAATATGTAGGGATAAATACACAATTTTTTATAAATAAATTCTGGTTTTGGAGGAATTCCTCCTAAGTATAGACCTCTGATTTATGACAAAATTGGTCATACAGGAGAGTGAGGAAAATATGAACATTTCAGTAAATAATTATTGTCAAATTGGATGACTGTATGAAAAACAATTATGGTCCTTATTTTATATGATATTAAAAAAATCTAGTTAAGTGGCTTATAGTTTTATATGTATGACACAAAACAGTAAATCGTTTAGAAGATAACATATGTGAATATCTTCATGACCTTGGGATAGAAAAATAGTATTTAAGCAGAAATATAAAAAGCACTTCTTATTAATGTATTAAACTTCATGAAATGTAACAGCTTCTGTTAATCAAAAGAAATGACTGGTAAGTAACAAAAAGGTAAGTACAAAGTTTGATATTTATCACATACATCATATGGAAAATAAACAATTAGATTCAAAATGTAAATCATAACAACTGACAATTTTAAAAAGCCAAGCAATTCAATACAAAAATGGGAAACGTCTTCTTATACAGGTATTTCACAAAAGAGGACATCCAAACAGGCAACAGATCCATGGGAAAGCATTTCAATTCATTCAAGAAATGCAAATTAGAAACCATAGTAAGATGTTCTACACACATGCCGGGGGGCTAAAATGAAGACATTGACAAAACCAATTATTTGCAAGAATGTGAAGAAAAAAGAAATTATATACATTTTGATAGAAAGGCAAATTGGTACAACTACTTTGGATACTCCAGGGTAGTTATATATAAAAGATGATATGTGCATACTCTCTTTTAAATCCAGGCTTTGTGATGGGTCAGCAACCTCTAAATCATAGTATTTACTCTACCAGGGGTGTCTACCCCACAGCCCACAGGATGCATGCAGCCCAGGATGGTTATGAATGCAGCCCAATCCAAAATCATAAATTTATTTAAAACCTTTTTTTTTTTTGCTCACCGGTTTTCATTAGTGTTTGTGTATTTAATGTGTGGCCCAAGACATCTCTTCTTCTTCCAGTGTGGCCCAGAGATGCCAAAATGTTGGATACCCCTGTGACATAGTTCCTTCCTGAAATGAATAGAGCTATCCCCTGTAACTAGCAGAATATTGTGGAAATAATAGTTAGTGTATGACTTCCAAAGCCAGGCCATAAAAGATATTGTGGCTTCTACCTTGTTTTTTCTGGGATCACTCACTCTTGGTGAAGCCAGTTGCCTTATCATGAGCCTTTAAGCAGTCCCAGGAAGGGCCCCCCCCGGGTAAGGAACTGAGACTTCCATTCAATAGCTACTTGG
The DNA here is from genome assembly GCF_004126475.2 of Phyllostomus discolor. Taxonomy (NCBI): domain Eukaryota; kingdom Metazoa; phylum Chordata; class Mammalia; order Chiroptera; family Phyllostomidae; genus Phyllostomus; species Phyllostomus discolor. The sequence goes on along the minus strand of NC_040904.2, from coordinate 50,533,463 downwards.
GTGAACCACCTTGGATGCAGACTGTCCAACCCCAGTCAAGTCTACTGATAACTGCAGCCAAGGCCAACATCTAGACCACAGCCTTGAGACAGACCTTGGTCCAGGGTATAGGGCCCAACCATTCTTGAATTCCTAATTAATTGAAATTGTGTGAGATAATAAATGTTTGCTTATGTTTTAAGCCACTAAAGTTGGGATAATGCACCCTCTGAGTCAGCAATTTTACTTTTGTGTAAAAACCTCAAAATATTTGTGTATATATGTACACAAAGAGGAATGAAAAACATTGTTTATAACAACACTGCTTGTTGTAGTCTATAATGGGAACAAATCAGTTGTTCTTCAATATTAGAATACCATATAAGAACAAAAAAAAGAACTTCTGTTATAAGCAACAACACAGATTAATCTCGCAGTCACCATATTGAGTAATGGATGACACAAACAAAAGAGCCCGCACTGTACAATTCTACACCTACTTTCAGTAGCAGGTAGAAAATCTGTGGGGAAAGAAATCAGTTCCTCCTCAAGAAAGGTATAACTGAGGAGGAGCACGAGAGGGCTACTGGGTAGCACGGAACATTCTGTTCACTGGTCTGGCTGGTGGTCTCATTGACATGTTAATTTCATGAACATGCATCAAATGATTTAGGGTTTGGGGTATTTTTTTGCATTTTTATGCTCCAATAAATGATTTTTATAAACATTTTATATGAATTTTGTCTTTTCATCCTTCATAGCCCTTCATGAAAAGTAAGTACTATGAATACGTATTGAATAGATAAGTTAAAGAATAAGCTATCTTAGATTATATGACAAATGATACTTTCTATTCAGTTTTCTACATATATTTTTAAATTAACAGTATTTGATTCCCTATAAGCAAAATAATAAGCTGAATATGTATGTATGTCATACATTTACACATATATGTAGACATATACATACATTTATAATTTAAATGCTAATTTTAAAAATTCACTTAAGATTTAACAAACATAATGTTAGCAATTTTAGTTTATAGTAAGAATTAATAAGCCCATTTGCAGCTGATAGACTAAAACTTAGAATTTCTGATTTTTAAAGTTATTAAAAGCTTCTTGGGATAATTCAATAGTTGAAACTAAGATTAAAGGAGAATGTTACATTACTTTTATGCAACCATTTGGCTCATGCATTAAAATGAAAGTAATTCACAAGGATTAGTGAATTCTTAGATGTGACTCCAACTGTCTCGGCCTCCACTTTCCACTAATTGACACCCAAGTCTGCTTCATGTTATGTAAACCAGTAAAATCAATGTCATTCTTTCCTTATCTTTCTGGTAATAAAAAATAAGTAAATAAGCAAACATTTGATTAGAATAACCCTGAACTGCAGAAAATACCTTTTCTTCCAGATTCCCTGCCATTTCTTCTCCTTTTGAAAGAGAAGATATTAATCTTGTAAATTTAATGTTTCCACATTATTCCACATAACATCTCTATGATAATAAAAATTCAAATACATAAAGATTGCATCAGTGTCATAAATCAGTTAAATTTTAATTATGTTTACTCTAATGCTAAAGTTAATTCTCTTAAGAGAGCAGTCCATTTGCCTGTATTCAATAAGCACTATGGCAGACTCATACAATTATCATTTTAATTATATAAACAATGAGTCTGCACTTATCCAAGAATTATGTGGCTACAATCTGCAATCTTGTAGGATGGCTGCAATCTCAAGTCACTGAAGGAGACGTCTGCTTGGAGGTCCTCTCGGAGAGTTTGTAAACTGGACTAGTCATATAAACACAAATTGCACATTGATTCGCTAAACAAGAGGGAGGATGAAACTCATTGATTAAGCATTATATGATCATATATAAATGTTTATTACTACCTATGATAAATCAGACACCGCAGAGTGTATGAGAATTAAAAATAGAATGAACTATCAGTTTTGTAGATTTCAGCAAAGTAAAGGAAACAAACACATACATGGAGGTATAAAATGAACAGCACCAGGGTGAGTATGGAATTATCTACAGACACAAAGAAGTAAGTGAGATACTGTGTTTAAAGGGTAAAAGGAAGCTGAACAAAGGAGTGTGTGTAGGAGGTTTTCAGTGGGCAGGAGAGAAATATTTTAGGTGTAGTCAAAAACAATTGCAAAGGGTAGATGCTTGAAACATCACGGCATAATGAGGTACCTGCTACCAGTACTTCAAGGGAGTAATGTTTGAAGATCAGCTGTGACAAAAGGAAGGGACAAGAGCATTAGGCAAGATCTATGCCATCAAAGACTTTATATGCTTATATACAGAGCTTGAACTATATCCTATAGGAAATCATGAACCACCGAAGGATTTAAGGGATGCTTAAATCCTAAGTATGTATTTCAGAGATCCTCTAGTTAGCTTGGTTTTCTATCAAAGCAGATCCTGAGGTGTTGGGGAGCTTTGTCTGCAGAACCCCCCATCTGTCACGGATGAGAATAAGTCCACCAAGTCATTATCTGCTTGGGGAGGAAAGGTGGCTGATCTCTCGAAGGAGAAGGACCAAGAGCCTTTTCCTCAAAGACTTTTATTGGGTTCATTTGCATAAGAATTCAGGTAAAGCTCATTACTCATTGCCCGGAAGTATGGATCAAACAATAGATAACAAGGAACTCTGAGGGCCTATTTTGAGTCAGGGTCAAAGAGCTATAAAACTTAAAGGAACAAACTTACTTCTTCTCTAGACCCTTATCATTCAACTGAGAGCATTCTAAAACAAAACAGGTTTCACAGGATTTTACATATTCTTTCTTAGGCCTGATCACCCCAGGAACCCACCCTTTCCAGCACAGGGCTGCACCACCCTCTGTCATTGTTTCAGGCTTAGGTGGAGTAAGGGAAGTAAGGCAGCCAAGAGATTAGGAGATTTTCTCACAGACAATGAGGACTCAGGCTGTGCCTGAGCTGAGGGGCGAGGGTCCATCACCCCCTTTTGCTGTAGCCCCCAAAGTCCGTCCTTGGGGGCCTCCCATGTGATCGTGCCTGTCTTAGGTCGTCCCCACCTTGGAGAATCTTACCTGTCATTGGCTAACTGACCAAGCATTGGGGGCCAGGCGGGGTGAAGTTAAAGGAGCAGAAGTGGTGCTTCTGCCAGGGAGATAAGCTTTTGTCTCCTTGGTGGCTTATGGTCCAAGGTCATTCCCTCAGCCTTAGCCTTGGTGTGGGGTTACAGCTTCTGATACCAGGTAGGGCAGTTCCCAACACTGAGGGAGTACTTGTGATGTGATTTTTTTTCAAGATGATCCTGGAGAGGCAGAGCAGCATTCCTTAGAGACTGAGGCAAAAATGAGGAATAAAGAACATACAGATTTAGCAGTGAGATCACCATTGTGAGCAATATGAACTTGTTTCTACCTAGAACCTTTGAGAATTGGACAAGTGTTTCCCAGAATTATCTTCCTGAATGGTATGAGGTAGAAACATATGTTGACTGGCTCCTGTGTGTCCACCATGAGTCAGGGAGTTTTAAGTCCCTCCCACTTCTAAGGTCCATTGGCACCCCCACAGTGAGCTCCCAGGGACAGGTATGAGGCAAAGGAGAAAGACACACTTGTAGAATACTGCCAGAAGAGAACTCCTTTCCAGAAGGTGAGAATAGGAATACCAAAGGCATCCAATACAGAACTTGGAGCACAGATTATTGATGACTGACTGACAAGCAGCAAGCACGGTACCTTAGGACATAAATATGAGAGAAAAATGGTAGGTGCTAGGAAGGAGAGCAGCCTTCCTGGCTGTGTTTGTAACATGCTAATGGACATGTTTGACATCTGTTTAGAAAATGTCACCAAATGTTGCTTTTATCTGGGTATTTGGCTTGGGCATTGTAGATTGCAAATCCCAAAAGATAGTATTGTTGTTCTTGACTAATACCTCAAATAATTTAATTTTTTAATTAAATGTATCAGAGTGACATTAATTAATAAGATCATATAGTTTTCAAGTGCACATTTCTATGACACATGATCTGTACCTTACATTGTGCTCAGAGTCACATCATCTTCCCTCACCATGTATCTGACCCGCCTGCTTTACCCTTGACTATCTCCCACTTCCCTTCCCTCTAAAAACCCCCATACAGTGGTCTGTGTCTATTAGTTTTTGTTTGTTTTTCTTGTTAATTCATTTGTTGCTTTCAGTTTTAGATACTACCTATGAATAAAACTATATGGTTCTTAACTTTTTCTGTCTGCGTTATTTCACTTATTATGATATTCTCAAGGTCCATCCATGTTGTTGTACATGGCAGTATTTCATCTTTTCTTCTGGCTGCTCAACACCAAACAAAAGAACAAACCAATTAAAAAATGAGCAGAGGATGTGAACAGACCCTTGTCCTAAGAAGACATACAAATGGCCAACAGATACATGAAAAGACGTTCAACTTCACCAGCTATTAGGGAAATGCAAATCCAAAGTACAATGTGATACCACTTCACACCTGTCAGAATGACTATTATCAACAAGACAAGAAATAACGAGGGTTGGAGAAGTTGTGGAAAAAAAGAATCCCCATTCACTGCTGGTGGGAGTGGGAGCTGGTATAGCCACTATGAAAAACAGTATGGAGGTTCCTCAAAAAATTAGGAATAGTGTTACCATATGACCCTGAAACCCCTCTTCTGGGTATCTACCCCCAAAATTTCAAAACATTTATTCACAAAGGTATCTGCACCCCTATGTTCATTGCAGCACTACTCACAGTGACCAAGACATGGAAACAACTGAAGTGTCCTTTTGATAGGTGATTAGATTAAAAAGATGTGGCACATATATACAGTGAAATACTACTTGGTCTTAAATTTTTTTTTTTAATGGAAGGAATTCAGGCACAAAAGTTGGCCGGCAACATGGTTGCAATTCAAAATTTTCAATTTAATATGCATTATGGCAAAGGACATAATTCTATATGTGTTAAAATTTTAATAGCTTTAGAAGTTTTATACTTAGTGCTCTTGTTCATTTGTCATTAGTGTTTGTCCAAATCAACAGTGGTTTCCTGTGGTGAAATGTTTACATCAGCATTTTTTACCACTTCATGCAAGGCTTTTATATGGCACTGTGACTTATTTATTTTTATGGCTCATTTCTTTTATTTCATAGATGTCATTACAGACAATCCTTCAGAACTTGACAGAAAGACAGTCAAACGCAGAAAGACATGTTAGTCTTTTGATGGTGTATATTTTTAAAATTTGAGATGGAGTTCTTATGAGAATCATCACTGTGCAGATTTTAAAAATGAAACACAGCCAAGATAATCTGGAAGTCTCAAAACAAATGCTTCCATAAAGACAAAAACCGAGGTCTCTCATATTGTTAGTATTGGCTATTGGTAGTCTCCTATCCTTAAATTAATCATGAACACACACGCACACACACACAAACTTGTCAAAGCAATGAACAGATATTTCAATACTTAATGTATTGAAATACATGTTGTTCCAGCTCCATCTTCTTATTCCTTCATTTTTTGGAATTGTGTTTTTTTAACTTTTAAATTTATTGATTGATTTTAGAGAGAGAGAGGGAACATCAATTTGTTGTTCCACTTACTTATGCATTCATTAGTTATTCTCATAGACGCCCTGACCAGAGATCAAACGTGAGAGGCCAGTGTATCAGGAAGACACTCTAACAAACTGAGCTATCTGGCCAGCTCACTATTCACTTTTCAATTTAGAGTTAATATTCTGTGCATCACACACATGGAAGAATTTTATGAAATAAAACAGATTAGGCTGTCCTAATTAGACAAAAGCTTCCTCTTTGGACAATAGATTTTGTTGACTAATTCTCACCATATTCTATGCTGGATCAAAAGTCATAAATGGCTCTCTGATACCTACAATTTACAGATTTCTTTAATAGAATATAAAAACTCTCCATGACACAGATTTCTTGAATTATTTTCCACTATTTGTTTGATTTCCTTATCACATGGACTGTCTGCTTACTATTCCTTATAAATTACATTCACGATCACTACTTTCATGCCTAGCATGTCCTATCATTACAAACTTAATTCCCCTTATATAGGTCTTAATATTATTTACATGTGAGAGAGCAAGACAGAACTCATTTTACCTTTCACCATCCCCCTCAACACATCATGTCCAAGACCTAGAAATTGAGTCTCTTTCTTCTAATGCTTTCTCTTCCTTTTTGACACATACATGTATTCTGGCATGTTTTTATGTATGACATATATACATCTATATGTAAGGAAAAATATGCAAATAGCTTTATCAGTTGTGGGCTGTGTGAATATTTCTACACCCAAACTGCAGCATTTGCTATACCACCTATAAATGGATGAATGAAAGAGTTCACTATAACCTCACAGACTACATTTCAACTTTGAAAAAAATCACTATTGATGTTGGCTGCTGGACAAATGCAATTGCAGGTCCAATGCAATATTTTTCTGTTCCTATTCATCATCACAGCCAAAACTCCCTACATCTATTGATCTTAGACTATATGCCCACTACTATATAAACATTGGGAACTAAAAATAAATAAATAAATCAGACAAGGTCCTGTCCTCAATTTGCTCACAGTCTAGTAGAGAAAACAGGTTATGTGCCAAATAACACATGACTGCCCTATAAAGACCAGCCTGATGTGGAATTAGTGGAACAGACAATAATCACTACCATAGTTTAGAACTGGGTATCATCTCTAACAGGGATCATAGATGGACAGTGCTTCTCAAATTAAGCCCCAAGAATACACTTAATAACCAAACTTCTAATGTAACTATGCATAATAGTGGGGTTTTTTTAGAGAATTTAATTTGTGGTGCTAAAGTATTAGGCCAGGCATTTATCACTAAACACTTTTTAAAGTGAGAAAGTGAAAGTTCAAGGTGTTTTCTTGATTTTCCAAAGCCCATATTCATTTGAGCTATTAGACATAGATTTTAGGTCTGTTGACTCCTACTACCAGTAATGTCTGTTACAACAGTGATGTCATAGGAATTTTTCACATATTTTTAAGTGGGCTGTTTTTTGTTTTTTTTTTACTGGATGTTTAATTTATTTGAAGCTATCAATTATTTTTCTTATCATGTAAGTTATAAATGATCTATTAATATTGTTTGAGGTAGGCAAGTGATGTAATTATTTGCCCTACAAAAATGTGAAAACATTTAGAAAGACAACTATACTCACTGCACACAGAGATGAGCTGGGTATCTCAGGTAGGTATCCAAGTTGATATCTCCCTTCAGGTCCAGGGTTCTTTCCACAGCCCCACAGGTGCAGAGAGTTCCATCAGCTTGTACATGACAGTTCCTGTGTAACTCTCAGAGTAACAGGACTCTACCTGAAAATGTGGTTGAAATAGTGCCTGATTAATTATAAAGATTATAAGCACAAGAAAAAAGATAAATCAGCACAGTCACACTTTTTAATCCTAACAAAGATATTTTCTAATAATGCCTTACTGGTTCTTATTAATGATAATATTATTAATGATAATAACCTAAATTCTTTGTGGAAAATATTATTTTTATTTAAACAAATATCATTTCTTTTCTTGGGTCATTACAAAGATGGTATCTCCAGGGCATGTGCCATTAGCAACGGTCATGGTTTACTAAGTCTGGTTCCGAGTTGAAATTTATGTTCCAAAAATATGAAAAGCAGATTGAATGATCTTTAAGATACAATTTTTGCTCTTATTTCTTTAATTTGCATTCTTTTTTTAAAACATTTTATTTATTTATTTTTAGAGAGGGAAGGGAGGGAGAAAGAGAGAGAGAGAGAGAAACATCAACGTGAGGTTGCTGGGGGTCATGGCCTGCAACCCAGGCATGTACCCTGACTGGGAATCGAACCTGCGACACTTTGGTTCACAGCCCCCACTCAATCCACTGAGCTACGCCAGCCAGGGCTTTTAATTTACATTTTTTACTACCCTCTTCACCCTACCCACTCTCACTCCACCAACAGCCTAACTTTGCCCTAAGCAAAGGGATTTAGTGTTGAAGAAAGAAATATTCAATGACATGTCTTAAAGATAGAAAGACACTCTTTATTCAGATCCATCATGAGAGGTGGACTCAACTCCAAGTACAGCATGGACAAAGGCAAATTTAAAATCAAGAAGGAAGTTGGAGACAGTGGTTAAAAAATTACTAAGAGGAAATATCAGGGGGAAGGGGGATTTTGTATATAACTCAAAATAACAGAATTGTTTGCTGAAGACATCCTAGGATAATTAGATAGTATGGTGGAGAGAAGTGGACAGGGGAGGATGAGAATTCCAATCATATATCAAGGGAGATCAGATATTGAGGAGAAGGGGTTAGTTGGTCCTGGTTGAACTGAACTAGCAGGGTTCTAGGTAAAACTGGATTTCACAAGTAAATGTATAAATAGGCCTACAATAAGGTTCAGGAGCCTGACTAAGTTTGGTCAAGCAAGGAATCTTTGTCAAAAGGAAATGGTATCTTTCCTCTTGTTAAACCTTGTTAAAAAGCAAACCTTGTTTTTATTCTATATTTCATTTCCTCTTTCCACTTAAATATTCAAGTTCCACCACTTCCTTTTCTTCTAAATCTTCAACAATTTTGAACTTTCTAGTTTTTTATTCAGTAAATGAATATGATTACATTTCTACCACTCTAAAAAAATTCATCCAAGAAAACTCTTTCATGTAATCAATTGCTTTAGGATGGGTCTAGAATCTGAGAGGTTTGAACATATTACACTTTGTGGGTCTTTTTTAAGAAAAAAAAACAGAAAAGCATTCATACAAGTTTAGGTACAAGTAAATGTTTATTATGACGAACAGAATTTCCCATAAATGAGGAAGGACTAGAATATTCAGGCTCTTTCTTCTGAGATTTCTTTGAAAATGTATGAGAGTTGTTTACATGAAAATGCTTCCATTGCAACTGAGCATAGAATATTCCAGGCCTCTCAACAATATTCTCTACTCATGGACACATGCAAATGATGTGTCCTGAAGCTTAAGTTTATTACCTAATGGAAAATCAGCCTTTGCTATTCCCTTGATTTTCTTTTTCAGAGCCAGGCTTTTATAAGAATATGCAATGTTCTGTTTCCATTTTTTTCTCTTCTATTCAATTTTCTTTAAAAAAATTATATATTTATTTATTTTTAGAGAGATGGGAAAGGAGGGAGAAAATGGAAACATCAATATGTGGTTGCCTCTTGCATGCCGTGCTCCCTACTGGAGACCTGGCCTGCAACCCAGGCATGTGCCCTGATTGGAAATCGAACCAACAACCTTTTAGTTCACAGACCAGCGCTCCATTTACTGAGCCACACCAGCCAGGGCTTCCCTATTCAAGTTTCCACTCAACATGCACAACACGCTCTGCTTCATCGTAATTTTATCTAAAAGTCATCTGTAATTTCTTTCTTGCCAAATAAAGTTGATACTTTTCAGTGTTAGTTGTCCAGAATTTATATTTGTACTTGGCCATTTTTCCCCTTGACTGCCAACATTTTCTTCTAGTTAGCTGTTGGGTTCTTAGATATCCTTTTTATTTGTTTGTTTGTTTTTCTAGTTCAGTTTTCTTAACCGTCTTCTTTGGATTTTATTCTTGCAAACTTTAAATGTATTTTTATCTTAAGGTCTTGCACTCAATTTGTTGGAGAACCACCATGGAGGCTAGTATGTCAGAATCAATGAGTGAGCAGAGTGGGTAGGAGATCAATGAGAAGAGTTAGTGCAGCATTTATCCATGGAGTCCTTGTAGCAGAGTGGTTAACACTTTGCTTTCATTTTTTTTATTGTTTATATGACTTCACCTCTAAACTGAGCTTCTTGAAAGAAGAAAATATACTCTCCTTCCCTCTGCTTCCCTTTTTACTTATGCACATTTTATTGAGTATATAAGTGACTAGAAGGAGTTCCATGGGAATTGATCTAAGTAATTTGATCTGAAAATTAATGACTCCTGGTAAAATATCTGTAACATTCTTCTTATAAGAACACAGCTGAGAATTCTTAATGAAATTTCAAGTGGAACTGCATATCTCTTTTTGTTTAAAATAAGTCTATGACAGAATTAAGTGAGATATTGGCATTTGGAAAGTATTCTATTTGCTTTCTGTATTTCATTTAACATGCAATTGCTTTATAAAATGGTTTTAGAAATATGTAAACTTTCTAAAAGTGCATATGCTTAAATTTGGTACACTGAAAGTTTCAGCAATAAATTACCTCCTTAATCTAGAGTACTAAATGAAATATTTTCATTCAGTAGTTGTTTATATTTGATCACTTAAGTAGTTAGAAAGAAATACTAGATACTGTGCCCACATTATTCATGCTCAAGAGAGAGACACTAAAGCTCCATAATAATTCAAAGATCTAAACATTTCTAAAATGATCCTTCCCTTAGACAGCTATCATTTATACTACAATTGCTTTCAATATAACTATAAAACAATTATGCACCAATTATTTTCACCTTATTTATTAAATGGATTCTGGTAAAATAAAATAAAATGTGATTATGCTATCAGTGTAGTATTTACATGTGCTAAACATTTCCTGAAAACCAAGATGATATTGTACACTTTTACTTTTACTATAGTATAATACAGTAAAAGTAAAACAAAACCCATGAACACCATCTTTAACAATCTAGGAGTCAGAATATTCCCCAAACCCTAGAATAAACATAAGTATGGCCAAAGCATAAACATCAGCAGGACTGGCACACATTCAGTAGCTCTGTGGTGGGAGCAGCAAAAGAGGAGGAAAGCACTCAAACGAGATGTTCTGATGGTTTATCTCAGTACATGGTGCAAGCCAAAAATGGATGGTAGCTCCCAAGGGCAGAGCTGCAAGTAACGCACTTAGCTATTTACTTTGTGGAAGAGAAAAAGCCATTTGAAGTGAGAATAAACATAGGTTTGTGGAAAATAGCCAATTGCCTGGTCATCTGCAGACTGAGTGATCAGTTACAAAGAACTTAGGGATGTGAGCATGGGCGCAGACTCAAGAGGGTGAGCACAAAGACTAAAAATTTGACACTCCCTCTTACACAGCCACCATAAAAGAATCACAGCATAATCGAGTGGATAAAATGATCTGTCTGATCCATGTTATTCAGCATTTGTCATTCACCACCCCAGAATGGGCATTACTGATGGTCAGAGGAATGGAGTGGTCACAGTGGCAGAAACGGAAGTGACACATGGATCCAACAGCACTGACTCCTATTTAAAAGGAACATCCAGCTGCATCTGCCTCAAATAATCAACTGTCAGCAACGAGACTGACACTGAACCCCTAATATGGCACAGCTCTGTCAGGGGATCAGTCGGTCACTTGGAAATAATCCCCCAAATTTTAAGAGTCTCCCATGTTGCTGAAATTTATAGGAACCCCGTAGTCTGGGGCATATTGAGATATTTCTTCCAAAGTAAAGGACGGTTTCCTGAATCTGTCAACTAAGAAAAAAGCACAAACTTTAATGATCCTCTTTTGAATTTGAGGTCATAATATAGCACATTTGTGCATGCTACTTATACTCTGATAAAATGACTAATCAGAAAAAGTTTCCAGTTTTGAGTAGATTTCAGAACTGGAGAAAAATCTGTAATAGGTCCAGGCAGCCATACAAGCTACTATGCCACTTGGACCATGTGACCCTCTAAATCTTCTGGTTCTTGAACTATGGCAGATATGGATTATTTTACAGGCATTTTTAGGTGAATCATAATATGGACCTCAGGGCTTTGGAGAAAAGCTATACAACCATCTACAGATAACTATTCTCCTTTTGGAAAAAAGCAGCTTTCGGCTTAGTGCAGGGTATACTGCCAACAGAACTCTTGACCATAGGCCAATATGTTACTGTGTGACCTGGAGTGATCATTAGGAATTGGGTATTTTCTGACCTACCACATCAGTTGAGTGTGCCCAGTTGCATTCCATCATCATAGAAGCAGTATGTGTGACAATTTTGAGAAAGTTCTAAAAGTATAAATATGTTTCATGAATAAATCACAGAGATGCCAAGAGTTCATGGTCATGCTGTAAGCCCCTCCCTGTTAACCTGCATCTAGTTCTCAAGGGAAAATGCCTATTCAAGAAGAAGAAATCTATACCTAGTAGGATACCTAGCACTAAAATTCCACCAGCGTGTACCTGAAGAACAGTCCTAATGGGAAATTCTCCAAATAGGTATAATTCTTTTAAATTAATAAATAATTTTTCAGGCAGTTTTAGGTTTATAGAAAATTGAGAAGTTAGTAATTTAATTCCTATATAATTATTCATCCCCCATTCTCATCTCCTGTCAGTCCACCCTATTATTAACATCTTGCATTTGTGTTGTATATTTGCTACAATCGATGAACCAATACCAACACATTATTTTTAACTAAAGCCCCTAGTCACATTAAGGTTCTGTCTTTGTGTGATACCCTTCTAGGATTAGACAAATGTGCAATGCATGTGTCCATCATTACAGGATTGTGTAGAACACTTTCACTGCTCTTGAAATCCCCTGTGAGCCACCTATTCACCCCATCACCTTGAGTCCCTGAAAACCACTGATACTTCACTATCTCTGTAGTTTTGCCTTTTCCAGAATGTCATATAGTTGGAAGTGCACAGTATTATGTAGCCTTTTCCAAAGCCTCTTTTACTAAGCAATATGTGTCAGGAACTGAGCTGGGGAGACCTGAGCTGTCAGGTGTTAAAGTGGTCAGTTAAGGCAATGGGCCAAAATGAAAGTAACGGTCACTCCCTTGGGCACTGACTGCAATGAGTAAGCAGGAGGCTAGCTAGGAAAGAGCACCATTCCCTCAGTGCTTCATTTTTCCCCAGAGGAAGGTCAGAAGTATCAGTGCAGATGGGAGAGTCTACTAAGGGAGCCCTGAAGGAAAGGCTCTTGCTGTTTTATTATGTTCCTCCTGGGAAAAGGAAGACAATAAAAGTCTAAGAATGGAAAAGTACTGGATATAGAATTCCAGTGGAGAAAAAGTCTCAAAGCCCTTCAATAAGGTGGTCATCACAGACGCACCTGAGAAAGCCTCAGGTGAGAGCTCCATATAAGCAGATCTACAAATTGAGGCATTTGGGCTAAGAATGTAGATATGCATAAGAGCGTGGCCAAGCCTGGCAGGGTAGCTCAGTTGGTTAGATGTTGTCCCCATATGCTAAGTTTGCAGGTTCAATCCCCAGTCAGGGCACACACAAGAATCAACCAATGAATGCATACATAAATGGAACAACAAATGAATGTCTGTCTGTCTGTCTGTGTATCTCTCTCTCTCTCCTTTCCCCTTTCTCTAAAATCAATCACTAAATAAAAATTTTAAAAAAGAAAAAGAAAACAGCTAGCTGGGGTGTGGGTGAAGAGGTGCTGAGCACTTGATAGTAACTCCCTACTGACTGTGTATTGAGTCTGATGTGAGGCGGTCAGCTTTCACTCACGAGGCCTACCAGATGATGGTTTTGCAATTGCTTATGGTCAAGATTGCAACAAATAGGATTATCACCTGGAGATGGGCTCTGCATTGAAAGTTACTCCATATATTTTCCTGGCATCCTGACTCTTTTTTTCCCTTTAATCATTGAATAGCATTCCATTGTATGGATGTGCTGGTTTGTGTAGACCATTCTGTATGTCATGGGCCCACCTCCCACTCGGAGATGCACAGGACCCGCACCCACAGATAGGTTCTCCCGTGCAGAATCAGACCTGCAGTGTGCCTCAGCTGCTTTGAGTCTTTCTCTTGCTAAAGAACTCCTTCACCCTGAATTGAGGATATTTACTGCAAAGTAACTTACTAAAATCCATGCTAAACCTCCAAGGATGAGTGTAATGATTCAACTACTTTTCCCTTATCATTTGCAAATATCCTTCTTCTGTGATGTGATTAGCAGCTCTGGCTTCTTTGTTTTCTGTAAAAGGTAACCATCTAAAGTGAACATGTGCATAGTAAATGAGGACCATCATGTAATGTGCTGAGAAACCAAATAAAGGCCTGTCATGGTGGAGGCCGAGGCTCTTGCTCCCCTTGAGAGAAAAGCCATGCTGTCCCTTTTCCTCTACCCAACTTGGTAGTTCGTGTGAATGTCTGATTTCATCCATAATGACGCGGACACTGTGGGCCGGTGTCTGCATCAGTTTGTTCCTCTAATCACCATTTAAAAACCATCTTGTTTGCTTCGAGTTTAGGGAAATTATGAATAAAATTATTATAAACATTCATGTGAAGGTTTTTGTCTGGACATAAGTTATCAGCCCATTTGTGTAAATACTCAGGAGAGTGAATGCTGGGTCATCTGTTGAGAAAATGTTCTGCTTGGAAGCAACTGCCCAGTGATATTCCAATCAGTTATGCCATTTTGCACTCCTACCAGCAATGAGTTCCTGTTGCTTCACATGCTCTCCACTATTTGAAATTGCAAGTGTTTTTGGATTTCAGACATACTAAAAAGTATTAGTGGTCATTGTTTAAATTTTCAGTTCCTTAATTTGCATGTTGTTGTAAACTAAATGTTTATGTCCCTCTAAGATTTATGTGTTGAAGGTCTATCCTGCAACGTGATGGTGTAAGGAGACAGAGCCTTTGGGAGGTAATTAGTTAAGGTTAGATGAGCTCCTAAGGGTGGAAAACAGGGACAATTGTAATTGAGCAACAATGAAAAAAAAAAAAGAATCGCGGCTTGTTTCCTCTCACTGCTCTCTATCTGAGGTTACAAGAAGTTAGCAGCCTGAAAGAGGGTTCTCACCAAAGTCAATGTTAATCTCAGACTTCAGGCTTCAGAAGTGTGAGACTGAAGTGTGAGACATAAATTCCATGGTTTATGCATTACTAGGTCTGCAGTGATTTGTTTTGGCAGCCTGAACTGACACACATGATATTGAGCACCTTTTCACACGCCTATTCACCACCTCTGTAACTTCTTTGATGAGGTGTCCATTCAGATCTTTTGCCCATTTTTAAATTATTGTTGTGTTGTAAGAGTCCTTTGGATATTTTAGACATCATTACTTTATTAGATATGTGTTTTCCAAAGATTTTCTCCAGGCCTATAGCTTATCTTTTTTTCTTTTAAAGTGCCTTTTGTAGAACTAAAGTTTTTAATTTTTGCTCTTAAATTACAGTTCCATCTCCAATTTATTTTTATTTTTTTGATTTTATAGAATTTATGGGGTGGCATTGGTTAATAAAATAATATAGGTTTCAGTGTACAATTTAATAATGCATCATCTTTATAGTATATGTTCACCACCCAAAGTCATCTCCTTCCATCACCATTTATCCCCCACACCTTTACCTTTTCTACCTTCCCTTATCCCCTTCCCCTCTGGGGATCGCCGTACTATTGTCTGTGTCTATAAGTTGTTTTACTTGTTTTGTTTTGTTTGCCTATCCTTTCACCTTTTTTACCCAGCCCCCCATCTCCCCTCCCCTCTGACAGCTGTCAGTCTGTTCTCTCTATCTATGAGTCTGTTTCTATTTTGTTAGTTTATTTTGTTCTTTAGATTCCACTTTGCCCAGTTTTAAATTGAATTTTTTTGGTGTTGAATTTTATAAGTTCTTTGTAAATATTGGATATTAACCTTTTATCAGATATATCACTGGGAAATATATTCTCTCATTCTGTGGATTGTTTTTCATTGTGTTGATGGTTTCCTTTGCTGTGCAATTTTTTTTTTTAGTTTGATGCAGTCCTATTTGTTTATTTTTTCTTTTGTTTCTCTTGTCTGAGGAGATATATTAGAAAAAATATTGCTATGAGAAATGTTTGAGATTTTACTGCCTTTGTTTTCTTCTAAGATTTTTATGGTTTTAAGTCTTACATTTAAGTCTTTAATCCATTTTTTGTTTATTCTTGTGTATGGTATAAAAGGGTAGTCTGGTTTCACTATTTTTCACAAATATATCCAATTTTCCCAAAACCCTTTATTAAATAGACTCAGTTTTTCCCATTTTATATTCTTGACTCCTTTGTCAAATGTAAATTGACCGTAAAAACATGGGTTTATTTCTGTGCTCAGTATTTTGTTCCATTGATCTATATGTCTACTTTATGCCAGTACCACACTATTTTAATTAGTATGGTCTTATTGCATAATTTTATATAAGCTAGTGTGATTCCTCCAACTTTATTTTTCTTTCTCAATATTGCTATGGCTATTTGGGATCCTTTTTGGTCCCATACAAATTTTTGGAATATTTGTTCTAGTTCTGTAAAATATGTCATTGGTACCTTAATAGGAAATGCATTGTATCTATAGATTGCTTTGGGCAGTATGGACATTTTAATGATGTTAATTCTTCTAACTCATGAACACGGTATGTGCTCCCACTAATTTGTATCTTCTATAATTTCTTTCTTCAGTGTCATAATTTTCTGAGTATATGTCTTTTATATTCTTGGTTATATTTATTCCTAGGTATTTTTGATGTAATTGTAAATGAGATTGTTTTCTTAGCTTGCCTTTTAATATTTCATTATTGGTGCATAAAAATGCAAGTGATTTCTGGACATTTACTTTGTATCCTGCTACTATATTGAATTCATTTATCAGTTTTAGTAGTTTTTCAATGGAATCTTTAGGTGTCCCTATATACAGTATTATGCCATCTGCAAATAATGACGGTTTTACTTCTACCTTTCTAATTTGGATGTCTTTTATTTCTTCTTCTTGATTGCTATAGCTAGGACTTACTGTACTATGTTGAATAACATGAAAAAAGCAGACATCCCTATCTTGTTCCAGATCTTAAGAGAAATGCTTTTAGTTTCTACCTGTTGAGTATGATTTTAGCTGTGGATATGTTGTGCATGGCCTTTATTACATTGAGGTGGGTTCCCTCTATTCTCACTTCATTGAGAATTTTTACCGTAAATGAATTCTGGATTTTATGAAAAGCTTTTTTTCTGCATCTACTGAGATGATCATATGATTTTTATCTTTCATTTTGTTTATGTGATATATTATATTTACTGATTTGTGGATATTGCACCAATATGTTGCATCTCTTGAATAATACCACTTGATCAAGATGTATATATATTTTTTAATGTATTGCTGGGCCTGGATTGCTAGTATTTAATAATTCAGGATTTTAGCAACTATATTCATCAGGGATATTGGTCTATAATTTTCTTGCAGTGTCTTTAACTGGTTTTGGTATTATGATAATGTTGGCATTGTAAAATAAACTTGGGAGTCTTTTTTCTTCTTGAATTTTTTGGGGATAATTTGAGGAGGATTGGTATTATTTCTTTTTTGAATGTTTGGTAAAATTTACCTGTGAAGACTTCTGATCCAGGACTTTTGTTTCTTGGGAGTCTTTTTATTACTGCCTTCAATTTCATTAGTTGTAATTTGTTTATTCAGTTTCTCTGATTCTGCCTCATTTAGTTTTGAAAGACTGTATATTTTTAGGAATTTATTCATTTTATCCAGGTTGTCCAATTTGTTGGCATATAGTTGTTGATAATATTTTCTTACAATCCCTTGTATTTCTTTGGTGTCAGTGGTTACTTCTCTTTCATTTCTGATTTCATTTATTTGGGTTCTATTTCTCTTTCTCCTTTGAAAAGTCTGGTTAAAGTTTCATCAATCATGTTTATCTTTTGAAAGAACAAGTTCTTGGTTTCATTGATCTTTTGTATTATTTTTATACTCTATTAATTTCTGTTCTGATCTTTATCATTTCTCTTCTACTTACTCTGGGCTTTGTTTGTTGTTCTTTTTCCATATCTTTAAGTGTAAAGTAATATTGTTTGTTTGAGATTTTTCTTGGTTTTTGAAGTAGGCCTGTAATATTATGAATTTCTCTTTGCATTTTGTATGAATCTTATGATTCATAATTTGTGATCTTTTCAATTTCTTATTGATTGTATTATCCTCTGGCAGCCACTAAAGTGTGCTCAATAGAACACAAAGAGCACTATTAAAATGGAATTATAACAAGTTGGTATGGCTCATGGGGGATGGACCTCAGGAAGAAATTATCTGTCTTACTGGGCAGCTGAGTCAGAGATGTGAGTCCAATGCTGTCAGTGGGGCTATGAAGTTTAAGGGTGAAAACAGGGAAAGAAGCCTCTACAAATTAGAAGCTTCAGGATCTGCATAAGATACCCTTCAAATCCTTGGGAATTCCTATAGTACACTCATGTGAGTCCAGTTTCCGAGGAAAACAGCACATGGAGGCCTGAAATCTCCAAGAGATATCAGCAACAGTACAGCTCTGTTAAAATGGAGTTGGAAATTCACGTCTTGTAAAGTTGGGCTTGGTAAGCCTCTCAAAATTTTCGGTGAGACCACAGCAGAGTCATATATTAGTAATAAGGACTGTATCTCAGGACAAAGGAAAAAAATAAAAATGTCTAAAGCCAATCTTTCACAAGAAAAATATGATGTTAGTAACTTAACAGCTTGTTAGAGTAAAACTTATAAAACTCAATATCTTTAATTAGGTGGAATTCAGAGTCCTTACACTGTATCACTCACAATGTCCAGTAATTAAAAAAATTACTATTTATGTGAAGAAAAAAAAGAAAAATCTGTAGAAATGTGATCAAATAACTTCCAAAACCACTACATACTGTGCTTTATTACCGAGGAAACAAAATAAGTAAAACATACTGAGAACTTTGTAAAGTCTATAGGAAAGAGATCTGTTTAACTTTGTTTAACCCAGTATTTCCCTAACTTATTTCGCAATAAAAAATGCTCATAAATGTTCATAAAAAAAGCTCTTAACATTTTGCAAACAAAACTTTCACTTATTATAATATATAATAATCATTCTAGTTTGGTAATTCATTTTAATAGAAGGTGTAAGTGTGTAGTGTCTCTCCAAAACCCTTTAAAACTACTGTATCAGGTTAGCAGACTACCATGTCTTTAGGGTTTCTTATTGTAAGCACACCTATACTGAATCATTTCTATCAATAAGTATTATTATTTTCTATATATTCTATTTCAGTTATGAAATTCTGACTCAACTTTTTGTGTTTGTATCATTAAAATTTATTTAAACTTTCTAAAATGTTGAACACCATACAATACTACAATAATACACATGTTAATCACATTTAAAATAAAATGGTGTTTAGTTTTTGAATGTGGGTTCCCCAGAGAGCTCCTGATTTCTCTATTTTTCATCTTCATGCCCAATTTCATTACCAACCCCCCTAGAGAACATTATATTCTTCAGAAATTGTGTTTATGTATATGTTTGCTCTTATTTGTAAAGCTTCTGGGACCATACACATGGAATTATGATGACTAATTCTTCGGGGTTCCTCTCTAACTCCAACTACTAAAATATAAAAAAAGACAAATAAATAATCAGAGTTAGGTATTACTATGCTAGGAAAAATTGGCAGTTAGTTTTTAAAGATAAGAAATGTTTTTTGACTAGTTCTCAATTAAGAAAGAAGGAATTAAAATGATTATTATGAGTTTAGCAAATTCTGTAGATCAAGCAAATTTCTAATTTCAGAGGAGATTCAAGATTTCTTTCCATGCAATTTCTGGTTATATGCATTGAGGTGATTTATCTAGATTTTACACCAGAATTGTTTATTCCTTTTTCCTCATATAGAGAAAAGTGAAAAACATCTGTACCTTAGGAGAAATACCCTAACATGCTCTACCCCCAGCCACATTCCCATATCAGCATGCCCCCAGCCTGGCTATAACTGTACTTGAACAATGATTAAAATAAAAATTAAAATAAAAAAAAAAGAAAGCCTGTGTTCCACCATTCCCCACACACTTACATAGGAATTCTAATCAGTGTTTGTATTCGAGGAGTAAATCTTCTGATATGGTGCTGTTATTTTGTAGAAGAAGCCACACATAAATTATGTGGTTGGATTACCATGACTTGTAAAAAAACAAATAGTTTGAAAAGAAGAACTTAAAGGACAAGATGGGCATTGATATGATTCTTATATCCTAGGAAAGATTTGATTGACAATTTCATTCGCTGAAAATGAGAAAAGATTGCAATAGAAAGACAACAATCAATTCTAAAAGTGATCACATCTAAAAGTGGTACGACCAGGAGTTGTGTTCCCCTGATGTCATACACTGTGAAGTACACAGCTCCAGGAGAAGTACACTTGCCAAGAACATCGAACCTGAACATAATTGACCCTTTATCTCTACGAATTTCTAATTCATAGGATACAAAATATACAGAAAAGTAATTTAAATTATACCATAAGGAAGCAATCAGACAAATCCTGAATATGGGCCAGAAGATAAACGATGTGGTTTCTTCAAGTCAATGGTAGAAAAAAAAAAAAGGGCAACAGTAAACAAGATTAATAGAGAATGTATTTGAAAGTGGGTTCAAACCAACCACATGTAAAAAGCCACTTTGAGGACAACTGGAAAAATTGAAAATGGATTTTGTATTAAAACATGTTAGTGTATATTTTAAATTTTTGATGATGTAATAATAGTGTTATTATGTAAGATAATGTACTCAGGTTTTTAAAGAAGAAACTAGTATATAGGGTTAAAAGATAGAATTATTAAGTACTTTAGAAAAATAGAGACATTTGAGAATAATAAAACAGTTTAAAAAGATAAAATAGGGGAAGGGTTTACATGAACAAGTATAAAGGACACATGAACAAAAACTAGGGGTGGCGAAAATGGGAGGAAGGTGGGGAGGGCTCGGGGGTGGGCTGGGATGAGAGTAAAGGACAGAAAACTGTACTTGAACAACAATTAAAATAAAAAATGGGTATTAAAAATAAAATAAAAAGATAAAATATACACAATTAGGTGTTGATGATTGTTAAATCTAGAGGATCATTATTGAATGTTAATTATTCTATTCTCTCTACTTTTATGTAACATGTGTTATCAAATCCTAAATGCTACCTAATGCACCATTAAAGAAAAAGGGGCAAAAAATATACTATGAGGCACCATCAGTTGTGAAATATTGATGAATTACAACCTCAAAGATGTTAAAAGCTGAAAAATTATGTGTGCCTCAGAATCAATGAAATTTTTTAAGTTTAGAACTAGTAATAAAAAAAGAAAGAAAGATGAAATGAGGTTTTGGAAGTTACAAATGTGTAGAAGAATTGGAGGTGAGGTTGTAGTCAGAGACGTGAAGGATCTCGATACTGTTAGTAAGGACTCTGCCAGGTAGAAGAGGTCACTGTGCCTTCTTCTGATGGAGAAGGCAGGTTAATCCATATGTATTTTGGTCTGTGTATTTGTCCAGAGAATCAGGACAAGGTACATCAGTCACACAGCTCATTGACTTAGAAATTACTCTCCTAGTGAAACATAATCCAGGGTGCCCTGGCTCTTACATTTTAGGGAGAAAAATATCCTAGATAAGAAGTAACTTTATTTGGGAAGATGCAAAAATTCAATAGAGGAGGATGTGTAACAAGGTTGTAAGTCAAAATATAAATCTAGTTTTTCCATGTACATGTTCTTCTTCTTTTTTCTCTCCCCCTTATTCCCTGAAGAGCATCCTCTATTCCATAAGCAAAAACCAAAGCAAAGCTTCAAGGGACCAACCTCACCTCAAGTACAAACATCTAAGTACCTATGTAAAATCTTAATTGTAGGATATACATTTTTTTCTTCTAATAGGAACTGGATTACCCAGGACCTAGGGGAGAGGAGAAAGAAGTGGAGTGTGGCTCTTCCTGACAAGTGGAAATCAGAGGATGCCTGGGTGAAGAGGAGTACTGTAGAAGGAACTCAGAGCTGTTCTTAGGTGCGGACTTCATCCATAAAAACCTAGCACCTAAGAATGGCCTGCCATTTGACAGCCCTGGACATTTGTCAGAAGGAGGTTTGAGCCCTAAACTGTTTCTAAGTTAGAGACAGGTGGTTTGTGCATGAGTCAAATTAGAGAAATCTAAAACAGAATATGGACTGAGCTATAAGTTATTTCTGGGAAATCTTGAGGGCGAGAGAAACACTATGAACTTTGGTGGCAGGGCCAGGAGAGTGTGACTGTGCAGGGGCTGGTCTCTGCGCACCTAGAGGTTGCTGGGAGGGGATTGGAGGCTGTCCAGAGTCCAGCCTGAAGGGTTTCCTGGGGAGCCTAGAAAGCCTAAAAAGAAAGCAGTAGAATTATTCCTCCAGATACACCCAGCTGCAGAAGGAAATTCTGCAAACTACTGCTGTGAAGAAAGAGGTATCAGGAATCAAAGGGGGAAAAGCTCAGCAGGAAATCTGTGAAAAGCCATTAAAATGCCCCAAGAGAGAAAGAATCAACTCTAAACACCTGGCACAGAATAGCAGAAGTTCAAATATTATCCTCTCCTCTACCTTCTCCCACTTCGACCTTGGTGGGAAAGCTACACAGCAGGGGTTGAGGAGGGGAGAGGGTGAGCACAGAGAGAACAGGACTAACCAGCTATGCCCTGATTTCCCACAACAGTCTGCAGTGTGTTAAACCAAGGGGAAGAGATTTAACACAAGGGGACGGCAAGGTGGTCTATTACCTAAAACTCAGAAAAAAGTTCATGACTTTGTTGGAGTTCTTATCTAGTGACAGGACAAAAATAAAATTGTTTTTATTTTGTTAAGAATTGTGCTTTTCGGGTATTCAGTTAAATATAATTGCTGCTCTTCTTTATCCGGATCTGTTCTTCCTCAAGGGTAGAGCCACATAAATGCAGGAGAGCCTAGCTCAAATCAATATTGGGGTGACTTGAATTTCTCCTGGGTGAGTTTATGTTTTCAGGTCGCATTTGCTGGACCAGTGACATCAACTGGGATCTTGATGGATCTTGATGGAGTCAAAAATAACATGTCATCATCTACTCTCCTTCCTCAGGTAGTGGGTTCTGGAAACAAAATTTTGTCTGGCATACCACCCATGGACTCAGATGGCCTCATTCTCTCAAAGGAGTAATTACTGAGTTAATGTCCTGATAATATGGTGTGTCCCATGAACGCTCAGGACTCCTGAAAAATGAGGCGTTCCAACGGTAAGCACTGAACTAGCACAGCCTCTGGGACCCCGAAGCTAATGAGAGGCCTCCTGAGTGTCGGCGTCATAGAAAAAATCTAGGTGCCTTTCCGCAGGCGTCTAGAATGCTTCCAGTTGAGAACTGGCAGAACAAAGTACTCAGTCCTGAAATCTCTTTGGACATTTACTTCAGAGAAACAAAATCATTTTATTTTAGGATGTCAATTATTTTAAATTTTGATATCTTTGTGTCTTTAACTTCCAGAGACTTTTGACCGTTAGGCTTTTACTTTGCATGGGATTTTGATATGATATTAAAATTTGGAGCATCTCAGCATTGTAATCCCCTAGCCTCAGGAAAAGATTCCTTCAGCTCTTCCATAAAGAATATGAGTCAACCTAACACTTAACTTCTATATGTTTTACTTGACTTGTTCTCTGATTAAGTATCTTATACCTACCTCTTCCACCCATCCACTAAGAGCAGGGACAGTGCCTTCATAATCATTAGACCTTCCTGTCTTACAGTTTAGAGTTTATATAGGGATTTTACACTCACTGTCTAATCTGCCACTCCTAAACACATGCAAACTAGTCAGAACAAAGATTCACATTATGTTACAGAATTTTCAAGAATTATTTATATGTTTAAAATATTGGGGGGGGGGGGAGATGTGCAAAAGCTACGGTGCATGCAGAGATGACTTCCCAGTCTGCAATTCCGCAATAGGGATATTGGGCTCATTGGGTACTGAGAATGCAGGATGATTATTGGAAAGCCCAAACTAGATTAGTGTTCTTCCTGATCTGGCCATGCCTATGACCCTTACTATTAATTTATCTCTGCTTTGAGTCATATCCTCCACATATGTGTTATATATAATTCTTTGTGCAGCCTCTGTTGTTTCTTGCTTGTCTGCCACTTCTCATACTATTCTTCCTGGAAAATCCTTCTCCTCTAATCCATAACCCAACTTTCAGTTATTGTCCAAGACTTTATAAAAATTACCTTCTCCAAAATTTTCTTCACATCCATGATCACCAGATTTGCATTTGCTATTGCTCTCTGTACCACCGTAATACTCTGTGAGTGTTTCTATTGCTGCATGGTCCATGGTGTGGTACAAGCACCTTTTTATTTTTGTTTATCTCGCCTTTTTTACACTGATGGAAATTTAAGGTTAGCTATTTCACCTCACCCATACCTATAGGCCTAGAATAGTGTTTGGCACATGACAGGACCTCAGTACATGTTTGTTGAATGAAGGAATGAATGAATATTTAAAGCACAAGTCACCTGCTTGGAAAATCATTTTGCTTTACAACTTACTTTATGAATTCCTTTTAACTATAACACATCATGAAAGGACATTTAGATATCTGGGACAACACAATAAAATGCACTGACTTTTAATTGATAGAATAGTCTCCTATTATAACACAAAGCATCAATTATATTTAAATACATATTGTAATCTAGAAAAACAGAAATAACATGTTTGTATAGGAAATTTAATTATTTAATATACTAGAGCATCAGTGAAAATTTTAATCCTCTTAAGATAAACAGAATAATTAACTGACTTAGAATTAATTATTTGCTTAACCACCTAAAAGATCTGAAGCTTTTCCTTGACTTTAAATTGCTCTTGTGATATAGTGTCTTGATTTCTGAAAGTAGTTCTTTTGTGTAGTAAAGGAAACAAACAGAAAAAGAAGTGTGTAGAGAAACTCTCCTTAATGCTGAAGTTTTTATGCCACACCCCACAAATTGTGTTATTGAAGATCAAATTATTTATAAAGAAGAAAGCTGCTGCAAGGAATTTTTAAAGGTACAAATTAGTTAACATGTGCTGTGTTAATAACATCTAAAAATATTCCAAACATTTTTTTCCATTAGCACTTAAACATCTGTTGGTATATGCAAATATTCTCTTGGAATCCACAAAAAATTAAATTAAATTTACCTGAAAAGATTCTAGAATATGACAATAGACTACCATTAAGATAATTGCCTAAAAATGGTACTGTCAATCAACCAATTAGGTACTTTGGTATCAACCAATGTTTTGATATTTATAGGTTTCTTCTTGACACCAATAAACATTCTTAAAAGGCCCACAAGCAGAAGATAAAGACTACCAATAAAAAATTGTTTGGGATTTAATATTAATATCAACAATCCACAGAGTGACCAAAAATCTTATGCAGCACTAATGGTAATAACCAACCTTTCAAAGAGTTATGTGGCATTAATATAACTATCGATAAATCATTGCTATATTCATAATTTCTGCTTATTGCAGAATAGTTTACTAATATACCATCTATAATAGCAAATAATAGATTATGTTACAGTTAATCACAACAACAAATAATTTATTCTTCAAGCAGCTCCTTAATATCTTCTATTGTTAGGCACTAAGCTAAATAATGTTTGATTTATTGATTTAGTGATTAAATTTGATGGCGAGAGATAAGAAATGAGAAAGACTAAGATGATTTCCATATTCTCAACTTGAAAAGCTGGGTGTATGGTGATGCTATTCACTGAATATAAATTATTAGAGAGACGTGGATTTGTCTGGAGAAATAATACAGATGTGATCACTGCCTGTGGGAACTCAGTCTTTGTAGACCAATAGGCAAGAGAAAGAATTTTGGAAAGAACATAAATATTAACTCAGCCAATAAATGTAAGTATGTAATACAATTGAAATAAAATTAACTATATAATAATAAAAAAATCATAAAAATTTATGTCACATTTTATTAAAAGTATATATGTATATTTCTAAAGTTAGTAATTTACCAAATATGTAACAAGAATGAACAATGTTAATGGTATATTCCTTTGTTAGGAGTAACCTTCCTGCTTCAGCAGCAGGCATATTTAAAAGTGACTGCAATAGGCACATCTGTGTGGGTGTTATTTCAGGAGCTCCTGGAAAAAAACAAACAAAAACCCAGAATGCTCTTCTTAAGATACCCTAGACCCTGAATTTCAGCCTTAAAGATATATTCCCCTGGGACAAACATTGTATATTTCAAGTAAATTCTTGTAAACTATATACACAGTGGGGGTAGTGGAGGAAAGGAGGAGATTACAAGTTTATCTTTCATCCCTATCTCTCTCTCTCTCTTTCTTTCTTCCTCTCTCTCTTTCTCCCTCTCTCTTTCTCTCTCCTTCCTCCCTTCCTTCCTCCCTTCCTTCCTTCCTTCCTTCCTTCCTTCCTTCCTTCCTTCCTTCCTTCCTTCTCTCTCTTTCTTTCTTTTGAGGTGTCAACTGTTTTTTTTTCTCACTGTAGAATATAGGGGCAGGCCCTAACTCCTAACAAAGTAGCTTACTAGTGGTAAAAGATGAACTAGTCTTCTAGTTTTGTGTGTTATTTTAAGTGGCTCTATTCTAAACTTCTAGAGAAGGTATAACATCTTCCTACCATTTTTCAGGTTTCATTCTGAATAAACTGTTAATTCAGACATTGTATTGAAGTTTTTGTACAAAATTTTCAAGCTCGAACTGCTTCACATTTTGTGTAAATTCTACCCAGAAGCTGGCATCATGTGTCTGATTTGTGGAAATTGTTTTTTTTTTTTTCCTTTTCTTGTACCTATGTGGACATTTTTGAGAAAGCTTTGGAAAAGGTAAATTGGAGTTTAGTAGGCAACAATAATCTTGAACTGGAGATACCAATATGATTTTGTACTCTAACAATTTCAATTGTATTGTTCAGATTGTCCATTTCTTTTTATCTGCTATTGACAGAGGTCTTAAAATCTCCCAATGATTGTTGGCATATTCATTTGAACTTTAATTTCTGTCCATTTTATGAAGTTATCTATTTTTTAAAGATTTTATTTATTTTTAGAGAGAGGGAAAGGGAAGGAGAAAGAGAGGGAGAGAAATATCAATGCATGGTTGTCTCTTACATGCCCCCAACTGGGGACCTGGGCATGTGCCCTGACTGGAAATCGAACCAGCGATCCTTTGGTTCACAGGTCAGTGCTCAATCCACTGGGCTATACTAGCCAGGGCCTGAAGCTATCTTTTTAAGAATATAATATTTAAAATTGTTATATCTTTCTTATATATTTAATTTTCTATCTCTATGAAACATCTTCATATATCTCTGCTAATGCTTATTAAAGGCCACATTGCGCTACTTTAGTACAGCTACACCAGATCCCTTGAGAGTTATTCTTATGATACATCTTTTCTACCTTTTCAATTTCAATTTTTTTTGTTTTCTCTTACAGGAAAAAACACAGTGGATAGTTTTAAAATTAACATGACAATGTTCTCTTTCATTTAGATATACATTCCATTTACATTTAATGCAATTATTAATTGACTTCAGTTTACACCTAACATCTTACTCTTTCTTCCCTGACATGTTCTTCAGTGTGTTTTCTCTCTTTTTTGCACATACAGGAATAACAAAGTATTTTGATATTATTTACTTTTGGCTTGATTGGATTGCTAGTTATATATTCTTTCACTATACTTTTAGTGATTATCCAATAACAATATCATCATTACAATAGCATGCCTGACTTAATAAGTTCTGGTATAATTTGGACTAGTTTGCAACATACTTTGCAAATAATGGTAGAATCATTGTGCAAATAATACTAGGACTTCAGCACTTTTCAATTCTGTTTACCAACTCTCATCTTTTGTGTTATTGTAGTTATTTATTTTAATTTTATGTGTATTTTAAATCACACAAGGCATTATAGTGCCTGTTGTTGTTGTTGTTGTTGTTGTTTTTGAATGGTCAAAATTTAATTTTCCCCATTTTTTTGTATTTCTATTTTTGTTTATTACTATCTACATTTATGTGATTTCTGTGATTTTCTGTTGCCTGAAACACTCCTTATATTATTTATTTTAATGCAATTTTGCATGCAGGTATTTGCTAGAAATGTATTTAATTTTCCCTCCTTTTAAAAAAGAATATTTTTACTTGGTGTAGAATTCTGGGTTGGCAGTTACTTTCCCAGCAATTTTTAAAGGTGCCATTCTATTGTTTCCTGCCTTTATTTCTGTTGAGAAGTGAACAATTAGTCTATTGTGGCTCCTTTTAAAGTGCTTTAATTCTACATGCTCTTAAGATTTTTTCTTTATCTTAGTCATTAATGTTTTTGCTATAATTTGCCCAGGTACTTTATTTCTTACTAGGGGTTTATCATAGCTCTGATTCTGTTAAATTTTTTCACCAGTTTTGGAAAATTCTCTGTCGTTCTCTCTTCACATATTGCATCTACAACATTCTTTCTCTCTCTTTGTCTCTGCTCTGGGGTTTCCAAATATATTCATTTTGACATTTATTTCATGACCTGTTTGTATTAATATCTTATATATTTTGTTTTTCTCATTCTTTCCTCTCTGAATGCAACAGTCTAGTTTTTTTTTTAAATAATTTAACCTTGAAAATAAATGTTGTTCTATAGAAATATAATGCATGCCACATATAATTTAAAATTGTCTATTAATTGTATTTTAAAAGTAAAAAAGAAACTATTGAAAATAATAGAGTGAATCAAAGTAACTGTGGTACATTTACACAATCGAATACTATGCAGCAGAAAGAAGAAGGAACCCCTACCATTTAGAACAGCTTGAATGGTGTGGAGACCATTATGCTAAGTGAAATAAGCCAGGTGGTGAAAGACAAATACCATATGATCTCACCTGTAAGTGGACCTAATCAATAAAACAAACAAGCAAGCAAAATGGAATAGAGACTTAGAAATAAAGAACAAACTGACAATAACCAGAGGGGAGGGGGGAGGAGGACAATGGAGGAAAGAAGGAGAAAGGTGGTTAAGGAACATGTATAAAGGACACATGGACAAATCCAAAGGGAGGTAGGATTGAGGGTAGGAGGCAGGGGTGGGTAGGGCAGAGGAGAGTAATGGGGGGAAATGGGGGCAACTAAAACTGACTAAGAATGACTAAAACTGACTAAAAACGACTAAGAGCAATAAAAAATTAAAAAATAGTGTTAATAATATAGTTTATTTAACCCAAAATAGTTCTTTTAATATTTTATCAATGTGACAATATTAATGAGCTGCTTTACATTATTTTGTACCAAGCCTTTGGAATCTAATGTGTACTTTGTACTAATAGTGCATCTCCATTTAGGACAGCCACTTTCCAAGTGTGCCTGTCTATTGTCTATCGTTCTGGACAGCACTGGTCTAGCTGGTCGTCTTCTCACTAAGAATGTCTCTACTGTTGAATTATTACTTTCAAAAACTTTTAAGTCTGTAATTTCCATTTGATTCTTTTAAAAATTATTTTATTGTTCTTCAATTACAGTTGTCTGCATTTACCCTCCACCACTCCCCACCACCCCAGCCAAGCCCACTTCCCTCCCTCCCTTGCTTCCACCCCCACCACCTTGGTTTTGTCCATGTGTCCCTTGTAGTTGTTCCTGAAAACACTTCCCCCCATTATCCCCTCCCACTTCCCCTGGTTACTGTCAGATTGTTCTTAATGTCAATGTCTCTGGTTATGTTTTGCTTGTTTTTTTTCTTTCATTGATTAGGTTCCAGTTAAAGGTGAGATCATATGGTATTTGTCCTTTGCTGCCTGGCTTATTTCACTTAGCATGATGCTCTCCAGTTCCATCCATGCTGTCACAATGGGCATTTGATTCTAAGAGCTTTCAGTTTTCTGGTAAAAACTTTTACTTTACCACCTATTTACTGGAACATATTAATCACTGCTATTCTG
Organism: Phyllostomus discolor; assembly: GCF_004126475.2. Lineage (NCBI taxonomy): Eukaryota > Metazoa > Chordata > Mammalia > Chiroptera > Phyllostomidae > Phyllostomus > Phyllostomus discolor. Next base: position 50,503,738 of record NC_040904.2, on the reverse strand, counting down.
AAATAATTATCTAAGAACTTCTGCAAATCACCTGTAGATCTGTTTCTACTGTTTATTTTCATTACTTTTGGTTTATTTCCTTGGTATTCCTGGTGGCATTTTACTGAATTCCAGACAATATATGAAGAATTGCACAGGCTTCCTCCATAGCAGATTTCCCTCATTCTATGGTGGGTTGTTAGAACAGGAGCTTCTCTCTGCAACTCCACCACTTATCAGGTTGAAGTATTATTTCCAATTTATAAGAATGCAGACACCTAAGAATTCTCCACTTTGAATGTGTAGTCTCCCAGGAACTGTGAGAGTGTATGGGTGGGATTTTCACCATGATCCTCAATTTTGGTAGGACTAGAGTTCCAGCTTTTGTCTCCTTGGCCCTTCAGGCCCTGGATGCCTCTGACGCTCCCCAGTCTGTTCACACAATTGTTGGTGATGTCTTTATAGTTTTTCTCAGTTTGAGTATTAGTCCACTACAAACTACTCTCTCATAGCTAGTAGCAAGTATTTCCAAATTTCATATGTCACTTTTTATTGATTCATGCAGTGGAAATCAATAAAGTTCCCAATATTATGGGAAAGTTTATAAATTCCAAGAGGATAAACTTGTTGATGTTTTGGTTAATGTTTTCTTATAATTTCTAATATTATTTTATTGTGATCAGGGACTAGGTCTACCTCATAGAATTATCAAATTATGAAGAAAAGAAGCACTTCCATCTTCTTAGAAGCAAAAGAAAAGTTTTGTTATGATGGGAAAGTGAATTTCAGATGTAGCCAGAGGAAAGTGACTTCCCACTGGGTGGTTTCTATTTTGTGTGCAAAGTAGGAAGCAAGGGCAGTGTCTGAGAGTGGTTGAGTTATGGCAGTGTACTAGTTTTCTTTTGCTCTGCAACAAAGCACCACAAATTAACAGTTTAAAACAACACGCATTTATTATTTCAAAGTTTCTGTGGATTAGCAATCTGGGTATGGTTTAGCTGGACTCTCTGCACAAGAGCTTACCCAGCTGAAATCAAGGTGTTGGCAGACTGTGTTCTCATGCAGAGGTTTTCCTCGGAAAGATTTCTCTTTTAAGCTCATTCAAGTGGTAAGCCAACCTCATTTCATTACATCTGTAGAACTCATGGATACTGTCTTCTTCAAAGCAATCAGGAAAATCTCTCTGACCTCTAGACTCTATTTTAATGGAATCAATTGACTAGGTCAAGCTCACCTAAGATCATTTTTCCTTTGATTAATTTAAAGTCACTGATTAGAGACTTTAATTATATCTGGAAAAGCCTTTCATCATGGCTATATCCTTATTGGTTAGAAGCAAGGTACAGATCTCACACTTAAAGGGATAGATTATACAAGTGTATAGATCATTGGGCAGGTGCGGGGCTATCTTAGTATTCTGGCTTCTGAAAGTGCTATAGAAGTTTTAAAATAAGAACAAAGATTATGGGTCAGACACTCTAAAGAATGTTAAGGAGAGATAACTATTCGGTATTATTTTGGGGCATTGTTATAAGTTTATCTAAGAAAGAAGACTGCACATTTATAATAGCATTAAATATGCTTTTAATGGTAAAAATTCTCCTATCAAGAGATGGGGTATGCATTCCTTCAATTGAATCTGGACTAGCTTATGACTTGCTTGTAATGATAAAATTTGGCAGATGATACTGTGTTGCTCACAAGGCCAGACCAGGATAAATGATATACCTGTATTTTTTAACTATAAGACACATTCCCCCCAAATTTGGAAGGAATAATAGTTGTTAATGTTGCTGTTGAGTTCTGTTTACATTTATATTGGTGAAATATTATGTTATTTATGTTATTAAGTATTTTATCACATTTTTTGCTTGAAAATTTCTTTTCCTATTTTCTTCCTCTAAAACGTAGGTGTGTCTTATGGTCCAAAAAATATGGTAGATTCCTCTTGAAGTCTCAATAAACTATGGAAGAAGTTCAACTTCTTGGAGGCTTCCATGCTGGGACAAAGCCCAAACTATATGGAGAGACTCTGCATAGATTCTCTGAGTAACAACCCCAGCCGAGGTGACAGTCAATGGCCAGAGTTAATCACTAGGCATATAAGTGAAAGTCTCTTCATAGGATTTCAGTGTCTAGCAGTTAAACAACTCCTCAGCTGTTAAGTCTTTCCTGCTGAGGCCCTAGGTATCAAGGAACAGACATAAGTCATTCCTGCTGTGGTCTGTCTGAATGCCTGACCCACAGAATTTATAAGTATAATGGAATAGTAGTACTAGGATACTGAACTGTTATAATTTGTTATACAACACTAGTAACTATAATGAGCACCAATTTGAAGATGGTGTAATTTCCTCCACTATATCTAGGAGTCTAGACATAGCACATATTTTGAAAATTATGAAAGCAGTTGTGAGGAAAATCAGAATTTTTCTGGATACCTTACATTTATTTTATGATTTAAAATTGTGTTTCTTCTGAATTGCATATGGCAGAGTGTGAGGGGAGGCATATGTACATTAACTTTCGTGTCTGCAAATGTCTTAATCCAATTTAGAATATAGCAGGTAAGAAGGTGACATATGGATGGATCTGGAGTAAATATGCTACAGATAAAAGCAACGGGTGAACATGGAGTTGAAGATTTGGCAAATGGGTGAAAGGAGCATCAATGGAATCTAGGCTAAATCTAGTGGGCTTGGTCAAATGTGGCAGTGACTAGGTGGTGGTAATGAGGACAAATGGCTTGAAGGTCCCATGCCTTAAAGCAGAAGGTTTTTAAATGAGTAAAACAGCAATGCCCTAGAAATACAACTGTGTTTGTAGAAAAATGCTGATGCCACTTCCTTACCCTGGTTGGTATGGGGTATGGAGGGAAATGAGACCATCTGTGTAAGACAGATGTGGTGGAAATAGTATTCTTAGAAGAGAATATATTTTCAGTTAAGGGCAAAAAGTAGCAGAGTTGGTTACCAAAAACATGGACCCAGAAGATAAAGAGGTAATGTTTGGGAGATTAATAGAGTAGTGAGAGTTTGTATCAAAGGAAAAGAAGCTTGAATTATGATGATGAAAGTATAGCACAGAAGCAAAAACAGTTATAGCATGGTGGGCTTAATTGACTAAACGGTTGACAAATTTCTGGTAAGGCAGTAAGGTTGAGGACTTGCAGAAAGCCAGTCAGGGGCTAGATTACTTGTGGTTGCAAATAGTCTTAGAATGGACATGGTGAAACCATAAGCTAAATGTGGTATCAGGGCTGAAGCTTCACATGGAAACAGCAGGTGCCTTTGTTGAATGGTGAGATGTTGGAGTTGTTAAGTTCTTGGATAAATCTTCATTGCTAATTATATCTTTTATTAATATCATATGACTATGTTTGCTTTGAGAGCTTTGTTTTGAATTCTTTCTATTATTAGTGTAATTATCACTTGCATGCATTGCTTGCTTTCAAATATTGCCCAATTTTTAAACTCATATTCACAAAATTTTCATTTTAGCGTGGCTCATGTGAACTACAAATAATTTTAATCCAATTAGAAAACTTTTGCTTTTACTTTAGGATGAATTTCAGTTTCATTTACCTTTCGAAATGCTTAGTTAGCTTTTGTGTATGCATCACAGTCTCTTCCTCCTATTCATTTACATATTCTTGCTGTTTTTTTTTTGTTGTCATTGCTGTTTTTACTTCTTTGCCCTTATCTCCTCCAGCACTTTGTTGGAAAGTATACATCTTTTTTTTATATTTACTAAAAGCTTGATTAAATTTCTCTAAAAATATTATATAAATAGTCTTTTTTAATAAAATAACTTAATATATGAAGAAACACATGAAACAATGGTTAATAAATAATTAGCATTGCACATATTTTGGTAGATAGCAGTAGATCTAACCAGAATCAAGTATTAAAAGTTTGGTTTTTTAGCTCTTCTTATTGTAACAATTAGATGACTACAATATTCATTTCTTCTTTTCCTTCATTGAATTTTAAACATTTGTTTAAAAATGTGAATTTTAAAATTTTATTATAAATTTTGTTGCTGTAGTTATTCTGAATTTTGCACGTATGTTCATTTCAATCAGAGTTTATGCCATTGGGTTCTTATCATCCTGGGCTTTTAAATTTACTCGAGTTATCTGGAGTATATTTGCAAGTTTGTGTTTTTGTTTTTTAAATAAGAAGAAGGATATGCAGGTGGCATATTTTAGAACCAATGAACTTTTGATAATCTGCTTTCTTCATACAGAAAGAACTACTTGGCTGCATATAAAAGTGATGGGTGACAATAATTTCCCTCATAATGGATATATCTCCTTCTACTGTTTAATAGTAATAAAAATAAAAGTACACACTGACATTTCATGTTTTATACTTTTTAAATTAACAACGCAACTAAAACTTTTTGCCTGAAGATATCTTAGTGTTAACATCTTTCCCATTGATTAACCTTTCAGATATGTTGCTCTTTTGACTTGCATTATCAGGTCTTACGTCAAAGAAGTGTCCTTCTGCTATTGCTTGGGATTCATTTAGTCCACTACTTTATTCAAAGACACTCAGAATACATGTTAGCATTCCAATCTAAAATTTCCACAATTACTATCTTATTTCTCATAATTTTAATATTCTTTTTTCTTTCTACAATATCTTAGAAGAAATTCCCAAATGTGTACTTCATGTTACTGATATACACACACTCAAAATGAGTTCTGGTTTTCACCAAGTCCAGTGCTGATTTATTTCTGCTATGACATTTTAGTTTCTTTGAAATTTTTCCCTATTTCATCCATTTCCTTCCTGTATAACATTTAGTTGCCCTTTTATTTCAAGCCATTCTTTTTTATGGCTCTGTCTCTGATCCACAGAGTTCCATATCCTTATGTATTTTTCTGAGGAGGTCAAATAACTTTCTAAAATTTATTCTGTCTCTAAATTAAACCATTTTATAAGAAATTACCTCCAAATATTCCTGTCTCTGTTCTGTAGAAATTTTCTATTGGACCTTCCAGAACAGTCTCTATGTACCCTCAGACAACACGGAATTAGGGTGAACTTGTATTTGTTAACAGACAGTAGCAGATTGCTTTCATCCCACTCTCTATTGGTGTGGCTGTTAAATGCCATTTACAACCTCAGGCGGGGAACAGATTAAAATGTATACCTCCAAGTTCCCATTAGTCTTCCACCCAGAGTATGCCCACTCTTTGGTAGTACTGTCTTCTTTTCTTTACAACAAGACTATCTAGGACTCTTGAACAGCTGTAATTCCTAGTGGTCAGTGCTGCTGGAGCTCTACATGTGCCTTTAGTATTATATGAATCTCTGCCTATAGTGCTTTTTCAACAACACCCCATAAACATTCCAAAAATATTTAATTGTCACAAATATTTAATGTGCCAAGTGTTCTGCTTGGTGCTGACATATAGTGGTGATCAAAATAGACACAAAGCCTAACGTGTACCTAGCCCTACAGAACTATTGATCAACTAGAGAAACAGATGATCAAATAACCACACATAAAGAGTAACAGGCTCCGATGACTATGATTTAATCATTAGATTAAATATCTAATATTTACAGATATTATTTATAGAGTACCTTCTATGAGCCAACCGCTATTCCAGACTTTTTTAATAGAGCAATAAATGAAGACAAATTTTCTGCTACCGTTAAATTTCTTTTATTCTAGTTGGCTAACTCATTGTCAAGAAAAAAACATAAAAATGGATCTGACCTAATCTAGCCTTCATCAAAGTCTTCTCTGAGGATATGACATTTGCATCGCAAAATGAAGAATCAGTGAGGGTCAACCCACTGAATTCTTAAAAGTGAATGGGGTGACAGGAAAAATACCACAAGCAGAAATGAAAGCAAACACAAAGGTCCTGAGGCAGGTTTGGAACAGAAAAATATATAACAATTTTTAAAATCCCAATAAAAGTGGGATTTATTTTCTCCCTGATTAATTTTTTATAAATCATTCGTGTCAACATTGTGAAGGGCATTTCTTCACGAATTTTTCCAGAAAAACCCTTAGCAAACTCTATTAGGTTCTTCCAGCCAGATGACATTTAAAACAGGGAGTGCTAAGCCCTGTTGTAACAACAAGTTCAGTTGCATCACACGGTTTCTTATCTCATGTGATTCTCTTTTTATTTCAGCCTCTCAGCCAGCCGCCGTTCATCTCAGCATGTTGTCGCAGACTGTGGCTTTATCTCATCTTTGAATTTGTTTCATAGGTCCTATGTTGTGTTGAATTATATTGAGAGCAAGAACCAGAGGCTGTGTTAAATTGATTTGTTTCCTAGTACAAATCTACAAATAAATGTTCTTGTTCTACTTCTTTTTAGTATTATATGAATCTTGTTATTTTAGATTGCAGAATTTTTTCATAGATCTCATATCAGTTGCAACAGCTTAATCCCTTACCATTTAGAGAAACAAATAATTCAACTAGAGTTGAATTATTCAGGATCTGGAATCCAATTCTCTTGGAAGCTGAGTTTCAGTCTAGCCCCTAATCCCATATTGTGAGCTAGAATCAAACAAGAAAACAAGGTAAACAGCATGTTTCCCCAATGAACTGGATTAAAGTATTTCACAGTGGTTTGGACAAATTACATATAGTGTGTATATGTAATGTATATATAGTGTATATATGCATATATGTACATATATTTGGTGTGTATTTGCATATACATTAACATACATATGCATATTGGGAAAAGATTGTATTTATTTATATTTGTCAAGTGGTTACAATAACTCTAGGCACTAAAATGAGATACTTAAAATTTCACCCTTTTGACATCACATGTAGTAAGTCATGTCAAATCATTTTTACAAAAATGACAAGAAATAATATATAGAAATGCACATAATAAAATGTGTGCACATAAAGCTCATGGAAAAAGTTCCAGTCTCTTCAGTCTCTTGAACATAGGACCATCTTTAAGTCATGTGTACCCACGCAATCTCACCAGTGCTCAAAAAGCTAGTATTATGATATTTTTATTTCCCATATACTTTGAACACCAAATCTTGAATACCAAAAAAAAAAAAAGAAGAATCTACTAGTCACTGGAAAGTTAATTTTACTATGTATATTTGGTTTCTCTCAATTTCAAATAATTTTAATTAATGTAAATCAATCTCCAAAACTGATCATCTTTGATAGAGCCTAATTGTCTGCACTTGCAAAACTAAAGAGAAAACACTGGGCCATGACGACCTCACAAAGAAATTGCACCTAAAATGGCAAAGCAGCCTTCTCCTGCACGTCATCCTTTTGGGTCCAGCACCATGAACCACAGCCAGCACAGACAGCAGGTGGGAGTCATAGCCCTCGATGCAGCGGCAACTCCCTTCAACTCCCTTCAACTCCCAGATAGCTCTCCCTTTAAAATTACCATGAAGCTCAAAGCACCACTTTGAAGAATTAATTCCAAGAGCCCATCTAAAAAAATCCATCTTTAAAACAAGAATAGGTTTGAAATCTATGTGCATGCTTTAAATCAATCTCAGTTAAAACCTAGAGCACTAACACTTAATAATTTCAATGAGCAAAGAGATGCCGAACTCAAAAACAATACAGTCCCTCACCATAACATTTTAGGAATGGTGGAGTAATGTAATGTCTACAAATGTTTCTTCAAAGAATTTTGGGAAAAGCAGGTCTCAGGCCATGTACCAGTCTTCCCTTCAGTAAAATCTGGGGAGAAGATGGAATGAAACTTCCTATCCACAGGCAGGTGCCAATGGAGTAGGTAAGATACATATGCTTCTAAAAAATCAAATTAAAATTACTATTATTTCTTTTAATAAATTAAAGTCTGGGGTTCTACCTTTAGATATGTGATATATTAATTTATAGAGGATGAAACAAACCATGTTTTTGGTTACAAAAGAATAATATTAGGAGTGCCTGATTAACGTGAAGCTGGACTTCCTCATTGTGATAGAACCCTGAGCTCAGTCTATCACGTTCCCATGGGCTCAGAAGTACACTCTTTACAGATCACTGTAAACTCTCATTCTACAGTGTTTTAACTGTCATATTGCAGTCTGTGTACTACTCATATCAATGACATTCTACTCTGCAATGTAATAAAACCACTATAGAAATATTAAGTCACTAATTATATGTATTTACCTTACTACTTACAAAATAGTTCAAATTAAAATTCACTAAATTTACTTTTTTTAGGTCTATAAGAATATGAAAATTCTGTTGATATAATATGATCGATGTCAATCGGGTGATTATAGGAATCTTCTTATGCACAAACAAAATATTTGTATATGCAATGTGTTCTTTCCTTTGAAAATTTACAAAAATATTTATACAAATCTTCTCATTCATAGAAGTCTAAATTAAAAACTGTATTATTTTCATTGTGATGACCAAAATATTAAGGCTAAAAAAATAGAATGTGATACCTCTTTTTCATAAAAATAAAAGGGAAAGTATAATTTAATGTAGCTTCCGTTTTATTTAACTAGCACATACTATAGCACAGGAGGCAAACAAGGCCTGTGGGCCAAATCCAGCCCTCCACTTTGTTTCTACCCAGCAGCAGTGTGGAGCTCTTGTTTAACTGTTAAGGAGTAGTTACATTCATACAGCCCTAAATTTACATTCGGCCCTTTGAAGGTAACCACAAGGCTGATGTGGCCCCTGGTGAAACTGAATTTGACACCCCTGTTTAACTACAGTAAATGAATTACACTGATATTCTAAATAACAAACATGATAGTGGAAGATTAAGAGAAGGATGAAGGGATTTTATCAGAGGAAAGAATCTCTCCACCACAGCTGCCAACCTCTGTAATCTTTTGAATTCTGTTTGGCAATTCCCTTCTGAAACACCATCACTCCAAATCACTTCAGTGGTATTTCTCACCAAGCTGACTGAGTTTCCTTGGTGAGCTTCTCATGCAGTGTGAGGCATCTTGCTGCTACCCTACCTGGGACAGCAATTTCTTGGTCATACTTCAAAGCTGCAGTGAGGAGGGTGGGCTTGGATGGCTGCCCAGGAAACTGAGTAGGAATGTGCTCGTTTCCCTCTGACTTATACCTGGCTTACAGTTGGGGCATGGTAGGGGTAGGGAAACATAAAGTCTAAATTTCTAATTACTTGTACAGTGAGAGAGAAGAGTATTTTCTTTGGCACATCAACTATAAAATGTTACAGAAAAATAGCTTTCATATTAGATTCCATAGGCAATGTTTACTGGGTTAGTGCTCAGGTACCTAAAACTTAATGAAAAATCAATATGGCCAATGGTTTGACCACTGTTTATCTGCTACTAAAGACAATAGGATATTAATGCTAATTTCTTCTCAATTTAACGGTTTGCTCATTTTACTTGGTACTGTTGTCTTGAATGGGCTTTCTTAGCACAAACTGTTTTCATAAACCAAAGCATTCAGCCTTAAACCAATAGAATAAATACAATCTATTGCCTTAACAGAGCATATGAGATACAGATGTACACAGTTAGGACCAAATGTCTATGGTTAAAAACCAAAACCAAATAATAAATTTCACACTGAATGTAACAATCACACATTATTGATACATGCTGTCCTTGTTCCTAACACATGTGCCACTGCTGCCACTGGTAGTTGAGACTGTGTGCTCAACGTGTCCATGTGTGCACACAGAGGTGTGCACACACCCTTAACACCAAGACCTGCTCCTAGTCTGTCCTGCGTGATTCCATATTCTGGTCTATTAGCTTTTCTAGCAGAAGAAAGTATGGACATTTTCACAAAAAATATCACCAAATGAGCTTTTTCAATCATGAAAACATAACCAAAGAAAGTAAAATAGTACTGGGTTCATTTATTGTTATCCTTATTTACAATGTTTGAGAAAGGCAATGAAAATCTCTGTATGGGTCATCAATGGATGAGGTGCACCTTTGAGATGAACCTTTGACAGAACAAAGAAATATTTAATTCCCTGTCCTGTTAACACTTCAGATAGAAAATCCTTATGGCTACAATGGTGCATGGAATTCTACTGTTCCATTTCTCCTGGAAGAAGTCATTTCCACTCTCCCTCATGAGGCCTGTAGTGTAGCATCCGCCAGCCTGGCAGGGAGTTTGGCTGTGTTCCCTGTGTGCTCTGCCTTGTTAAGGATCTGTTAGTCTTCGGCCAACAATGGAAGTCTGTGAGAAGTGACCCAGATCTCTCAGTAACAGAGTTACCAGAAATCTGATGCGTGTCACTCATGTAAAGAATCATTGACCTCTAGAATTTAGTAATTTTCCCCAGTTAAACTTAAACTGGTATTTAAACCTTGCTGCTTTGTGCAGGAAAGTCCCCTGAGCTGGGAACAGAAAGCTAAGACACTGGGATTCTGAGGGCCTTGGTTCAAGTATTAAATTTTGGGGGACTCCAAAGGAAGGGTGATAGGAAATGCTGACATGAGAAGGGGAAGAAAGTCTGGCTAAATGCCTCAGCGTCTTTATTTATTTATGGCAGATCATTTTATCATTCTTTGTATTAGTTGCCTCGCCTGTAAGGCGAGTTATGGGAGTTATATGCCCTGCTTTATTTGCCTCACAGGATGATTGAAAGGATGAAACAACATAATTACATGAAGAAATCTTGTACACTTAGGGAACACTATCTAAATATGATGAACTCTTGTAGAAAATCCTATAAACTACTAGTGGTTGTTTTATTAGCAGATGTTTTTCTCTGTCAGGCTGTAAATCATTTTCTGTTGAAGGAAAACTAAAAGAAACACACCTATTGTAAATAAAACTTGATTTATGATCTTTCTTAATTCATGATGCCCAAAGGCAATTGTCAAATGATAATACCCTGTTTATCTGAATTCATGTTCTCTTCATTCTGCTGCTCTAGACTGACTCTTAATGTGGTTTATGTGTCAGTTAATATTTGACCTAAAGCTTATTTCTTTGAAAATATTTTAAAAGAGGAATTTTCTTTTCAAGTTTAGGCACGAGGAGATATTTAATGACTTGGTACAAGGATTACAGAGCACCAGCCACAGACAGACCCAGGCCAAGAGAAGCAGTAACACAAAGAAGGGCAGGTAGGGGGAAGGGGTCTACAATTACTTCCCTAATAAGATATATTCCAGAGACAGGGTCAGCTATCATGTGTTCTCCTGGCCATTTTTCAAGAAAAGATCTTGATATTCTTAATGTCACCTGAGATAAAATTTATCCTCTATGAAAATAAGTAGTAACTATTTTGAGTATCATTTGTTTCTGGAAAGTTTCTAAGCAACTCTTCCTTTACTGAAATACAAACTATGATATTCTGCGATCAGATTTCTGGAAAAAAGAATGCACACTTTCTCAGGAAATAGGAGACATCGCAGAAAAGGAGGCTTATAAACACATCTGAGCTGATTCTTAGCATGACATACACCAGCTTGCTACATGACCTTGAGAAGTACCCTCTCCTTTCTGAATATTAGTTGCCTCATTTGTAAAATACACAGTTGGAAATTAATAACTCTAAGCTAAGGGAGTTCTAAAGTGAGTTAAAGTTCTAAGTTTTACTTCTCACTTAAGAATCACTTTTGTGATTCTAAAATATATAGGGAAAGTATGAAAAACACAAAATTATTCTGTACAAACTGTATGTAAAAGTAGAGAAGGAAGGTTTATTTCTATTCCTTTTTAGAGACTATCCCTGTGGCTTCAGTCACTTTTTATTTTTTTACCTGTGAGTGCTTAAGCCTGAAAATAAATAGTTGCATTATTTTTCTGTGCAGGAGCTAATGGCCTTTTAATTGTTTTTAATAGAACATTTTAGAGGAGCCCTGTATTTCCCACACTGCACACATTTTTTAGTATAAGGCTGATGAATTAACACAGAGCTTAGCATCATGTGGTGCAATAGATTATTTTTTAAAATACTGAATGATTTTAGTTGGGCGAATGTATAATTATTTTCACCACATAGTTTTGGCTCAACTGTGGTTAATATTCATATTGTATTGAAAGACTTGTAGACTTGTGTCCTTCAAACAAGGTCACAGATTCATATAGTTTTTCTATGTCTATAAGCCAAAATACCACTGCCTTATTTTTAGTGAATATACTATAACATAGAATGAAATGAAATGATACCACAGTGAAACTGGCTGAAAATCCAGGATGAGCAGAGCAGATTGACAACCAGCTCATTTATTTTCTGCAATTCTAAACATTTGTTCTTATTGTCACCGAGTCCCAGCAGCAAATAAGGGCCAGAGAACACATAGATACATTTGAGGAAACTATGGTCATATTTAAGTTACTCATAACTAGGACTGTGCTGGGAAAAGAATAGGACTGAAAAAAAAAGTGGCCTCATTTCCAGCCCAATTTCATTTACATAAAGAACATCATGGGGAATCACCCACTTTTAAAAAACTCTCTTCATCTGTTAAGAGAAATATTGGTTTGTCACACCACTAGACTCCTCACCACCAGAACCTAGGGTTTGGCAAGCATTTCCCACCTCATGAAATAACACCACCAGGTCCAAATACCAGACTCTCCAAGCTCCTGTGTCACCTGGCCCCTCTCTCATCACCTTGTCACCCGCCCACCTGTGCATTGTCCACGGTATTCCATCCACAGTGCCCTCATTCCTGTTTCTTGAACATTCCAAGGTACTCACTCATCTCAGAGCTTTGTATTCATTGTTCTTTTTGTTTATAACATTTTCCCCTACTTGAAAACATGGCTTCCATCTTCTCATTTTAATTTTGCTTCAAATGTCTCTGAGAGGTGCTTTTTATTTACCCTATTTTCACCATTTCTCCATGTTCTAAAGTTACAGGCAATTTTATTTTTAAATACTATGTACTTTCCACTCAAAAGGTATAAGCTTCACCCATAAATGGGTGAAAAGAATCAAAAGTATGAATGTCCAGTGAAAAATAAATGTCATGAGTATATAATGTACAGCATGGTGGCTGTAGTTAGTAACATTATTTTTATATTCAAAAGTTTAAGGGTCCATTGTATAAAGAAGAGGTGGTACATACATATAATGGAATATTACTCAGCCATAAAAAGAATGAAATCTCACCATTTGCAACAACACAGACTGACCTAGGAGGTATTATGCTAAGTGCAATGAGTCAGATAGACAAAGACAAATACCATATGATTTCACTTTTGTGTGAAATCTAAGACTCAACATACATCTTCAATTCACTAAAGGAGCTGAATAACCTCTAAGATTTATTTTGGCTCTGGATTTTATGTTTTTGATATTTGCATAAAAAGGAAAAATTATATCAATAGAAATAACCCTTTTCCACATCCATGCACTAAGTAAACTCTTTAAGGTGGCATTCAGCTCTGGAATTCTATAATTGTAAAAATACTTGCTGTTACTTGTTTTCTTTTCATTGTCATATGCTCATCCATTTTATTGCTGTTTTCATAATAAAACTAATTGATGTTGCAATGTAAAGGGTAAGGACATCAAAAGGAAGTAAGATCATAAGAAGATAAAATAGGGATGAGGAGCATTCCTGACCAAGGGCAGGGGTTGAGAAAAGAAAATGAAATTAAAGACCATGTCAAGATGGCAGCCTCTGGTGACAGGATTTTAGATTCTCCTTTATGTTATGTTTAAAAGGAGTTGATGCTACTCTATTGAGGCTTTCATTGCTATGACTTGGAGGAACAGAGGTACTTACAGATGGCTGGTAGCTTTCATGAGGTAGGAAATGAAACAAAAAATAGTCTTCGGGAAAGAAAGGTGGAGGTAGAATTGAGCTAATGCCACACCCTACCTTTTTCCTAGTCACATCACAAAGCAGAGTCCTAGAGAAAGTGCACAAAGCCTAAACTCTGGAGTATCCTATAACTTTATGTCCCATAGAGGACTGAGAAATAAAATGATAGTACTATGGTTACGTGAATAGATTCACAGCCCCAGTTTACCCCAAATCATCACTGTCCATATGCAAACTTTATACTTAATGTTAGTGTTAGTGCCAATTCTGTCATCAAAATGATTGCATCATTGAGTTAAGTGAACTTAGAAATTTCGGAAAAGGGGAATGTGCCCTTTGACAGCATCCCAGGGAACAGCTTCCTGGAGGGAATTACCAAGCACGACAGGAGTTAGTAAGCTACCTCGTTAAAGAAATCTTAAAGAGAATGCAGGTCGTAAGGCTGCAGGCAAATTCACAGACAGATCATCAAACACTAATCATAGAGGGCTTTCCTGAGAGAACAAAAATAACAGTTTGCTGAAGAAAGAGAAGAAATATGGGTCACATTTTGTCCTTTAGGCATAAGATTTTATTTTAAGCTTCAGAACATTCGTGTTCCCATTGTAAAAACGTTGTGGGCTTTGTATAGAAATATCTCTGTCATCCAGAAGCTTACATTTTTACAAGCCATTGGAGGTCCCCAAACAATTATAACACTGAATACGTGTGTGTTTCTTTAATAAGAACTAGCAGCTACTGAGGGCCTGGTGTGTATGGCATTCTCTTAAATATTCACGTACTGACCTGTCTAATCCTTATATGTAGCAATATTACAGTGTGGGGCAAAAGTAGGTTTACCATTGTGAGTGCAGGAAACAGAGTGTATTCTTGTATTATTATTTATTAATTTTTCATTAATTTCCATATGAACAACTGTAAACCATCTTTTGCCACACCCTGTATTTTCTTCACATTATGAGTAAGGACACAAAAGCTCAGAAAAGGTGAATTATCTACCCAAGTTTGCTCAGCTCTCCAAGGCCTGAGTCTTATCTCTTAATTACTGTGCCAGATTTCCTAACTTACTTTCACATATAAATATATGCTGTTTTCCCATAATTCTTACAACATCCCTGTGAGCAAATCAAAGAAGGTGTATTCCCCTTTTGCAGCTGAGAAAATGAATATGTATTTTGGGGAACAATAACTCCCCTTGTTAGTTACTGGCTGAGCCAGATATCAAAAGTTCTAACAAAATATTTTAAATCTTTACAACATTGACCTATAATATCTAGAAATCTGCCTTTTCTATTAAGAAAGTCGGCTAGGTCGCTGTCACGGGATTTAGTGAGGAAAAACTAATAAAATGTGATTGTAAAATCCTAGAGAATTGCTGAACGATGCAGTCTGTTGTGCTTTCTCTGGCTGGCAGCATTTTAGAAATAAATCAGAGCAGTGTCCTGTGTTCGTTTGAGGAAGGCGAAGGGAGGAAGGCAGAGATCCATTATGCGCTGTTTCCCGGAGTAGGACACAGGCCAGCCAGCGGTGCCAGACTCAGATGTGAAATATTCCTGAGGATGTAGGTGCCTGCCCAGAATAGGCTGCACTCTGGGGAAAAGTATCCCACCCTTCTGGTCACATAGTGTACTGTAACTGCACAGAGTCACAGAGGACAACAGTATCCTCAAGGGGAAACCCTGAGCCCCTTAACAGAGCCTTTTGATACTTTCTGCTCAAAATATCAAAGCCTTGTGGAATCAGAACAGGAATTTCCTTTGTACTGAGCTGGGGAGATGATGGCATTAATTTCACACTGGGATTTTGCCTGCGATTCTCATTATTTGCTTTACTTCTAAATCCAAAGCAGTCTCAAAACAGCTTCAGCAGTAAGGCCAATCAATGTTCATGACAGTTTCTCAAACATTGTTGTAGATATTACTTTTGTGATTATTGTGACATTAGTTTTTCCTAAAGAAAAAAAATTTTAAATAATATATTTGGGTCTAAATGACAATATTTATAACTCTATAAAAAATTCTTATAGGAACTCAGGGAATTCCAATTAGCTCAAGTAAGATGGATTATTCTTAAAAACACATATTCTAAGACCATGAAAATAGGGAAGATCAGAAAAGGACTCTATACTACACTAACTACCCAAAGGCAGATTTGATATCTTTTTTTAATGTTCATAATCATCATTTTATTTTTTAAATTGTTTAAAGATTTTTTGTTGTTATGCTATTACATTTTCCCCAATATTTCCCCCTTTACCCTCTCCCACCCATCCCACCCCCCTACTCCCACAGTCCATCCCACACTGTTGTCCATATCCGTGGGTCATTCAAACATGTTTTTTAACTAGTCCCTTCCCCTTGTTTTCCCCCATTATCCTCCTTCCCCCTCCCCTGTGGGCACTGTCAGTCTGTTCCATGATTCGATATCTTAAATGTGCTTTTAAATTTACTGATTTCAACACACAGTAAAAATTACATACATATATATAAGTTCTCAAAGGGAAACATTTTGCTGATGTGGAAGAGGTGAAACAAAAAACAGTGGAAACACTAAAAGGCATCAAAATCACCAAGTTCAAAAACTGTTTTGAGTAGTGGTGAAACTATCTCGGTAAGTGTATTGCATGAAATGGAGAGTACTTTGAAGGTGATTGAAGTTTAAACATGCAAGAATAAATATACAATATTTTATAAATAAATTTCAGTTTTTGTGTCTCATATATATATATGATATGGTGGTATCAGATTAAATTGTATATATATGGGGGAACAGATTTTATGTGTACATGTATACACATACAATCTGAATAACAGAGAGAAATGGGGAGAGATGGACAGAGGGAGAAGGAGAGACAGAGGGAGAGAGGTAAAAGCAGCAGGAGAGAGAAGGAGAAGAAGAGGAGAAGGTAGAAAGGAGAAAAATTTTCCACAAAACAATACTACCATAATTAATACATAGTGCACTCTGATATTTTCTATTCTATTCCATTTCATTTTATACCCTTTGACTCAATTTTTTAGAATATTGCTCATGATTCCTTAAATTGATTACCATTCCTTCTTAATCTGCAATTTGAAAGAGATATAGAAGATCCTTCCAACTAGAACAGCAAAAATGCTGAATCACATTAAAGACATGTACATATTTCTGTATGTGATGTATATTCCTGGAAAAGAAGTACCAAAGTTTGCTTCCACTCTGAGTACATCTGTATAACCCCAGAGAATTAAGGTTTTCTTCATATACTTTTCCAGGGTATAGACATCAGGGAATAAAATCAAGTGCCAGAAATGAGTAGTGGTAAAAATTTTAATATGCCCTGGCTGGTGTGGCTCAGTGGATTGAGTGCCAGCCTGTGAACCAAAGGGTCGCCGCTTCAATTCCCAGTCAGGGCACGTGCCTGGATTGTGGGCCAGGTCCCCAGTTGGGGCATGTGAGAGGCAGCCACACATTGCTATTTCTCTCCCTCTCTTACTCCCTCCCTTCCCCTCTCTCTAGAAATAATAAATAAATAAAATCATTAAAAAAGAAAAAAAATTGTAATAAACCCTAAAGAACTTCAAATATGGGCTTTTCCCTCAGACATGGACTGCATTATAAATATAAGCCATATGATTAAAGACATGAAAGAAAAGTGAAAAACATAAGCAGATAATATTTGAAAAATAATCATTTAGAATTTCTAAAAGTTAAATTTATATAATATAATGGTGTTCCAAATCAGTTGGAGTGCCCTGCATAATGCCTAACAAATAGACTGAAAAGAAAAAAAAAGCATTAATAGAGGCAAAGAGATCAAAAGGAATGACAAAAATTTAAATAAATCAGGAAAATATAATAATTCTAAATTTATAACCTACAAATTCAAATAATAATAATTTGTAGGCTATACTGAGATTAAAAATCATCATATGGAGAGATTTTTAACAAGTAGTTCAGTAATATATCTACCAAGCAGAGAGCAATTCAGTAAAGCAACAGAAGATTTGAAAATGCAGTATAAAATTTAAACTTTATGTAATTCACATAAAAAGAATATTGTTCCAAACTGGAAATTATTCCTTCTTTTCAAGCTTATACTGAACATAACAGAGTTTGACCATGTGCTAAGCAACACATTTCAAAAACTTGGTAGATAGGAGATAATAGCTTCTGTTTAAAGTGTAATTAAGACACAAATAAGTAGCATAAACATAGTTAAGGAAAAAATCCCCATACATCCGACCAATCATGTTCATGAACAGGGAAACAAATTTCTTTTAAAAAAAAAATTAGAAAACTGAATCCAACAATGTGGTAAAATGTTAATTCATTAAGACCATGCTGGATTTATTGCAAGAATGCAAAATCAGTTTCATGTACTATCTCATTCTATTGGGTTGATTGTAACCATTATATAATCTTATTAAAGTAACTTCCATTCTCTACCCATCTGTCCTCTCATTCATAAAATGGTGAATTAGCTCCATTCTATCTCTATCTCAGATGACAAAAATGATCAAAGGAAAAGTTCAATGACTGTAAATGTGATTTGTAAACTGAAAAACATAATAATGAGATAATTTATTTTATTATGCACAAAATTGTTACTAATATTTATTTTTTTTCCTAAGCACATGTAAAAATAGTTGAGGAGCCATATAGAATGTTGTGGTCAACATAAGGAATGCAGGGGTGTCCGACCTGTGGCCCACAGGCTACAAACGGCCCAGGATGGTTGTGAATGTGGCCCAAGACAAAATCATAAATTTACTTAAAACAAGATTCTTTGTGATTATGTATGGAAATGTATTTAATGTGTGGTCCAAGATTTCTTCTTCCAGTGTGGCCCAGAGATGCCAAAAGGTTGGACACCTCTGTATAGTTTATTCCTAAAACAAAAATATGAAATGCACATATAAAAAGGTTCACATGCACAGTTTGAAAATAATAACATAAATACCTTTTTATGCATCACCAGGTTTCCTCAGAGACCCAGTTTATATCTCTCTTGACCACACCCACTTGCCCCCCACCCAAAGTTCATCATCATTCTGAAACGTGAGTTAATTCTTTTCTTGGTCTTCCTTATAGATTTACATATGTGGATATATCCCTAACTGTGTGCATAGTTTTACCTGTTTTTGGAATTCAGAGTTGTGGAATCATACTAGTTGTAGATCTATGTGACTTGCTTCTTTTGTTCAACCTCATGTTAAAATTTTACAATCGTGATATCTATAGATGTAGTTCATTAATATTTTCAGCTGCTAAGATTTCATTGTATAAATATACTGTAGTGATATCTATTTTATTAATAGTGAACACCTGAGTTACACCAAGTATTTTATTTGGTTCAAACACTGTTACAATATGCACTGTTGTCTGTCCATGTCTCCACATTTCTAGCTACATGTGGGCAAAATTGTACCTAGATTTTAATCCAAGGAGTGAAATCATTGTCAAAAGGTGATACATTTTAAATACACTGGGAAATTTCCAACTACAGAATATGTATCTACTTACTTTCCCATCTGCAGTGGGTGAGCCTTCCCGTTGTATTACATTTTCAAAATTCCTAATAAAACCCAGCTTCTCAATTTTTGTTACTATGATTTTGTCATTTCTTGAAACTTTACTTTGCATTTATTTTCTCTTCTGTGAAATGCTTCTTCATGTTTTAAGCCCTTTTTAGTTTTAATCATTTCTTATTAAATATTAATAAGTACAAAATAAGAGTTAAACAATATACCTAAGATATAAAAAATTACCATATATTAAATTCTGGTACACTTTAAAGAAAAATAAATTGCCTTTGACTTTTCTGTGTATCTTTCCTCATCTCATTACTCTCTTCCTCACCCATAAATGTAACCACAATACTAAAATGTGTGCTTTCGTGTTGTTTTTAGCTTATCACTCTCCTGTAAGATTTTACATTGTTTTACAGCATACATGTGAGTTATAAACTTTTCTCCTCACTCTCATTCTCAACAACATTTTTCCTATTATCATTAACTGAAGTAGTCAGTATCACTCAGGAGTGTTTCAACCAACTCCTTCAAATATATTCCTTCAACAGATTTCATAGCTGCCTTTGTGAATAGCTGCTTAATTGAAAATCGTTGCTGCAATGCAAATCACCAGCTCTCTGACTGTCAGTTGTAGGGTTATGTTTGAACTGATGAGGTGTTTCATTCTCTCTCTCCTTTGTATTTAATGTGATATTAATCATCACATCCATCTTCTGATCTGTATTAATTCAGGACTCTCAGTATATATGTTGGGTTCCTCTGAGCAATCAGTATGGAGGTGAGTGTGTATTTTGTTTCTGTATTTTATACTATGGTTGTATATATATTGTACATAAATAATTCACAATATTAGTTTATTAATTTCTATAACTAAGCACACAGTTTTATGCAATACATATGTAAAAACACTTTTTAAAGGTGTTCTAGTCACCTTTATTCACAAAACAGTCCCTATTAAGGAACTTCAGAATTTCTAGTTACACTATCACAGAGTAAATGCACACTAGCCGAACCCACTAACCGAATACAGCTAAAAACTATGGGAAAAAATACAGAATTAACTAATTGAAGATGTGGAAAAATAAACACAGGCTGAGTATAAAGGAAGAAAAAAAATGAAAAGGTGACCTGTATTAGAAGGAATTTCTTGTGTCATTTTACTTTATTTTTCTCTCATGGCTTTGCCCTGAGTTTGAGTCCTAGTCATAGTGCTGTTAGTGCTGTTGGCACTTGAGCAAAACTCAGATAGAAACTTGACAACTTCTCAGCCAGAAGAACCAGGGAAAGGAGTTCATGTGGGCCACTGTGAGGGGAGAGTCCCAGAGGAAGAGATTTAGAAATGAAGAGATTCTAATCCTGGGCATCAGTGTTCTCAGTTCTCAGTCAAACCCCTGGGCCAGATGTTCATGAGACACTCATAATCCAGTGAGGTGAAGGTTTAGAAACTAAACTAAGATTTGTGCAACAGAAGGAAAGGCAAAATTTACCACCTTTAAATAAATGGCTAAAATACAAACAAACATAATCTCTATAGGATTGTATCTACAATGTCCAATATTAAACCAAAATTATTTAATGAAAAACCAGTAAGATATAATTCACCATCAAGACTAATGAAAATCAATAAGTGCCAACTGAGAAATGACCTACCTAGAGTTTGGAATTATTGGACAGACTTTAAAGTAGCTATTATAACCATGTTGCAAGGGGTAAAGAAAAATATACTTGAAATAAATAGAAAGATAAGAAGTATTAACAGAGAAGTAGAAAGCATGTAGAAGAACTAAATGGAAAATATGAAATCTGAAGTAAAAGACAGGATTGTCTCACTAACAATGTAGATGAGAAAGAAAAGTCATTCAACTTGAAAGTAAATAAAAATTACCAATCATTTTCTTTCTACAAGAGGACTTTAATATTTTGTATAGTATAAGTCTGCTGACAGTGAGTTCTTTCAACTTTCAAATGTCTTAAAATGTCTTTATTTGCCTTTTTTGCAACATATTTTGTTAGTTATAAAATTTTAGGTTGGTGGTTTTTTAATTTCAGTAGTCTAAAAGACAAGGTTCCACAGTCTTATTAGTTTTACTGCCAATGTGAAATTTGCTACCATCCTTAGCATTGTTCCTTTGTAACTAAAGTAACACATGTTTTCTTCTCTGGCTGCTCTAAGACTTTTCTCCTCATTGGCGGTTTTTAACAACTAAATTATAATGAGCCATTTTCCCCACAAAAAAGCTTATTAAGCCTCTTCAAAATCTGTGGACTTATTTTCATTGAATTTTGAAAATATTTGGCAATTGTCTTGAAGTATTTTTTCTGCCCCCACCTCTCACTTCTCTCACACAGGGATTCAAATTAAAGGCCTGTTAGGATGACTGAAGTTGTCCAACAGCTCACTTACTGAAGCTGTGGTCTTTTATTATTATTATTCTCTGTGTATGTGATATTTTAATACCTTCTATTGCTATTGTAATGTCTTGAAGTTCAGTGATTGCTGTCTTTCTAAGGTCTAATCAGCTGTCAATTTTATCCAGTGTACTTTTCATTTCTAGAAATTAGCTCTGGGTCTTTAAAAAAATTTCTTCCAACTTTGTACTTAACATTTTAAACATATACAGTTATAACAGTTGTACAGTTATAAATGTTTAAATGCCCCTTTCTGCTTATTCTAACATCTGTATTAGTTCTTACCAGGTTTTAATTCATTAAGATTTTCCACATTATGGGTTATATTTTTCTATTATCTGACTAGAAATCAGACATTGTGAAGTTTACTTTATTGACTGGTATTAGTTTTATATTCCTATAAATATTGTTGAGCTTTCTTCTGGGATATTGTTGAGTCACTTTTAAACAAATTATTCTTTTGGGTCTTGTTTTTATGATGATTTAAGCTTGTCCAGAGCAAATCTCAATCTGGGGTTAAATGTTCCCTAATACTGAGGCAAGACCTTCCTTAGCACTCAGTTGAATTCCTAGGGAATTATGATTTTCAGGCAGGTGAGAAAAGACACTATGCCTAGTTTTCCTGAGTGCTGGGAACTATTCCATCTAATTTTCTATCTGACTTTTTCCCTGTGTTTAGGTACTTTCCTCATATACATATGTGTAATCAATAGTAGTGATCAATGCTATAGTATAGTAATCAATACTCTGCCAAATATTTGAAAAAACCTTTTTCAGGCCTCTAAACTTCTCTCTGTGTATAGTTTCCTTTCCTCTGTCATCTGACCCATAAACTCTAACAGCCTTGACCTCCCTGGTCATCAGCTCCATCTCCTCAACTCCAGTTATCTGTTGGGCTCTCCCTCAGTTCTTTCTTACTCTGCTATGGCCTGGGGTCTCTCTCAAGGCAGCAAGTGGGGGCAACCATAGGGCTCATCTCATTTGTTTCCCATCTTTTTGTTTCTTGCTGTCCAATGCACTGCAACAATATTCTATGTATTATGTTTAATTATGCATGTGTGTTTTAAATTTTGTGGGTAAATTCAGTCCCTGTTACTCCATCTCACTAGAAGCAGATTTAAATTTTTTTCTATTTAAATTTTAGACACACTTATTTTATAATATTTCTTTCATTTTATAATACAATATTACTTTTATTCAATATCTACAACCATCTTTATAGGTAGTACATTTTCTCATATAACTGATGCTTTTACCACTATTTTATTTTTAACTTTTTTTTTTGCATGTACCTTGAGGTGTGGAAGCATGGTACTTCAGTAATACACCTATAACAAAGCTTCATAAGTGCATCTACTGGAGCTCTATAAATTCCGCTCAGGTAGTGGTTATATTCATTCATCAGTTTGAAATGTATGTCACTATGTGAATAGCTTACATTTATACTTCAGCCTCACATGTACTGGAGACCCGTTTTTCAGATTTGCCCCTCCTGATTCTTTTCCCATACAGGTCTATCCCTCTGCTCAGTCCTTCACCCTTTCCCTCTCCTCTCCATCCAGGTTTCTCTTTTTCTAATTCCAAACTTTAATTTTATGTGAGAACCTAATACTTGCCTCTTTAGTGCATGTGTTAACCCTCATGGTGGGAATTAAATGAGTTGCTGAGTTGTAATAGTTTTTTTTTACCTAATATGAATATAAGTCCATTATTATGTATATAATTTATAAATATCTTTCCCCCTTACATGGACTCTCTTCAATTTCTTGATGATGACATTCGAAATATAAAAGGTTTTTTTGCATATTCATGCATCAGGTTTACTCCTTTGATAGGATAAGCACTGAAAAATATGTAAAAAGAAAGAAAGGTGACTACTCCTTGAAACACAAAAGTTTTCAACTTTAATGCAGACCAATTTATCTTTTCTAAAACATGACTTGCTCTTTTGGAGTCATGTCTAAGAAACTATTGCTTAATCCAAGGTTCCAAAGATTTCTATATTTTTGTCTAAGGGTTTTAGCTTTTACATTTAGATCTACAATCCATTTTAAGTTACATTTTGTATATTGTATAAGATAGAGGTATAAATTCATTCTTTGCAAGTGCGTATACAATTGCTCGATCACTATTTGTTAAAAAGATTATTGTATCCAAAATTGGATTTTCTTGGCACCCTTATCTAAAATCAATTGACCATAAATGCCTGGCTTTATTTCTGGACTTTCAATTCTAGTCCTTTTCTAATATCAGTACCATATAGACTTCATTACTGTAGCTTTGTAGTAAGTTTTAAAATAAGGATGTGGGAGTCTCCAATGTTTGTCTTCTTTTTTTGGTATTGTTTTGTTTACTCTCAGTCCCTTGCATTTTAATTTGAGATAAGAACTTAATGCATTTCCAGTTGTTTCTTGAGCAGATGAACAGCCTTATTCATGCAGTGGCCTTCAAGAATCCCAAGAATATGGAAATTATTTTCAAAGAATGTTATAGACATCTCATTGCTCAGTTTTTCTTTCTTTTCAGCGAACCTCTTATTAGCCCCAAATGGCAGTGCCACCTCAGATACCTCAATGTTAAAAATTGCCACTATTTCTGAAAAATGCTCTGAGAATAGGACTGTTTACATGGAATGAGTTTCGACGCAGGTCAAATAAGGAGAAGCCCTAAAAACAAAACTTTTCAGTGAGCTTCCAGACAGGTCAAATAGTGATAATTTTCTAGGAGTGGGAAACTTGGCTGCTAGGATGCTGGTAATACTGTTAATTTTTAAGGCTGCCATGGAGTTGGGGAAAGAGGACAGAATTAGGGCAAGTTAAAAACACATGGACTCCACCAAAATAATATGAGAAATGATAAATGAATTCAGTAAAGTAGCAAGACACCAAAATAATATACAGAAACTGGTAGTGACATTTTTATACACTAATAATAAACTATCAGAAAGGGGAACTGAAAAATAATCTCATTTACAATTGCAACACAACCACCAACAAAAAAAGCTACCTACAAATAAATTTAACCAAGAAGATAAAAGACCAGTGCTTGGACTATAACAAGATAGTGAAAAAAGAAATTAAGGAAGATACAAATAAGTGGAAGCATATATTGTATTCATGGATAGGAAAATTAACATCCTTAAAATGTCCATGCTACCTAAATTAATCTATAAATTCAATGCAATTTATATTAAAATATCAATGGTATACCTCACAGAACCAAAAAAATATTCTAAAAATTTATATGGAACTAAAAAAGACCTCAAATAGCCTCAACAATCTTGAGAAAGAAGAACAAAACTAAAGGTTATTGAGCTACCTGATATCAAATTACACTAAAGGGCTATAGCAATCAAAACAGCATGGAACTGGCACAAAAATATGCATATATATCAATGGAACAGAAGAGAGCGTAGAAATAAACCCACATCTCTAGAATCAATTAATATTTGACAAAGGAGACAAAAAACATACAATGGGGTACAGACAGTCTATTCAATAAATGGTGCTGGGAAAATTGAACAGATACATGCAAAAAATTAAATTAAACCACCTTCTTATACAATACACAATAAACTCAAAATAAATTAAAGACTTAAATGTTAGTTTTGAAACTATAAAAATCCTGGAAGAAGAGCGATGCAGCAAAACCTCTGACATTTCTATTAGCAGTATTTGTTTTCTGATATATCTGGAGGAAGAAAAACAAGAGAAAAAATAAACAAATGGGAATACATCAAACTAAAAAGTTTTTACACAGCAAAAAAAAATCAACAAAATGAAAAAAACAACCCACTAAATGGGACAACATATCTGTCAATGGTACCAAAAACCACAGGGGATTAATATCCAAAATTTATAAAGAACTTTTAAAATTCAACACCAAGAAAACAAATAATCCAATCAAAAATTGGACAGAGGACCTGAATAGACACTTCTCCAAACAGGACATACAGATAGCCAATGGATATTTCAAAAGATGCTCAATGTCACTAATCATCAGAGAAGTAAAAATTAAAACTACAATAAGATATCACCTCACACCTGTCAGAATGGCTATCATCAATAAATCAACAAACAAGTGCTAGCGAGGATGTAGAGAAAGGGGAACCCTACTACACTAGGTAGGAATGCAGACTGGGGCAGCCACTGTGGAAAACAGTATGGAATTTCCTCAAAGAATTAAAAATGCAAGTGCCTTATGACCCATTGAGTCACTTCTGGGACTATAACTGAAGAACCTCCAAACACTAATTTGAAACAATATATGCATCTCTATGTTCATTGTATTGCTATTTACAATATGCAAGATTTGGACACAGCCCAAATGCCCATCAGTAGATAACTGGATAAAAAAGCAGTGGTACATTTACACAATGGAATATTGGCTGTAAAAAAAACCCTTACCTTTTGTTGCAGCATGAGTGGACAAATACCAAATGATTTCACTGATGTGTGGGATCTAATGAACAAGAGAAACAAACAAATAGAAACAGGTTCATAGATATCAGAGAACAGATTGATAGCTGTCAGAGGGGAGGGAGGCTGGAGGACAAGGTGAAAAAGTTGAAGGGATTAAGCAAAAACAATAAAAAAAAAAAACAGATACAGAGAATAGCATGGTGAATACCAGAGGGAAAAGGAAGATGAGGGGAATTAAAAGAGGGTATAGGAAAAGGGGGAAGCATTTTCAGGAAATATATAAAGGACACATGGACAAAACCAAAGTGGGGTAGGATCAAGGGTGGGAAGTGGGGATGGCTGAGGTGGGGGGAAATGGAGACAACTGTTCTTGAACAACAATAAAAAATTGTAAAAAAATAAGAGGGTATAGGGGAAATAAATGGTAACAGAAGAAGTCTTGAATTTGGGTGGTGAATGCATAATGTAATATACAGATGATGTATTAGAGAGGTGTACACTCGAAACCTGTATAATTTTATTAACCAATGTAGCCCCAACAAATTCAATCAATGAATCAGTCAGTGAATAAACCGTGAAGATCTGTGTTATTACTGTGATATAGCTGTTTTTCTTGAGTAATGCTCTTTGGCGTGTTTTAAACATTTGGTTAATTCCAAGAGTTCTGAAAAAGAGATTTAGGCAGATTTGATAGTGTTCTCATTGCTTTTATAAAGAAGTAGATTTACTGAGGTCCCTAATCTGGCATTCCAGAGTGTTTCTATCCGGAACAGGCTATAGAGTTCCAGTTTCCAGCGAGTCGGGGCTGTATCTGCTCTAGATTCCCACTAAATTTTTCCCATTAAGTTCCACTTGCTAATTTTGTGCTTGTTCACTCTAGGTTGTTGTTGTTGATGGTGGTGGTGGTGGTGGTGGTAGATTCAAGGTAGAGAGGATATATTTTTTAATTTAACTTTAAACCCACAATTCATGTATTTCTATTGAGAAGGGTACTTTATAGTTGAATTCCATACAAAACATTGTATAAAACTGTAAAAATACAGGGTGGAGCAAAGATAGGGTTACAGGTGTGAGTATGCAAAACACAGAATTTAATTTTGTATTATTATTTGTTAATTGTTGTATTATTTTCCATACAAACAATGATAAACCTACTTGTACATCATTCTGTTCTTTTAAAAAAAATGAAGGCAAGAATTTTTTAAAGTGAAATGATTTAAAGATTAAAAACAAAAAGGTAAACTTTACAAAGTCACAAGTGGTGGTTAAGAGTTGAGATCACAAAGGTGATAGCATAGCTCTTGGTCATAAAAAAGCCAACTTTTCTGTTAAAATAAAAAGAAGAAACTAGGAATAGGAATGGCAGAATAGTAGGAACTCTAGAATTGTGAGAATGAGCAAGTAAGGAAGTTCTTGTCTCATGATCTATTTTTTCTCAGAATGGAATATAGAAAAAGGTTGGAAATGGTAGAATAAGTTATTTTAAAATATGAAGGCATGTTGAAATAACAAGTGTAGAGGATGGAAGGAAAAACCTTAGGATTCAGAGAATAACTTTTTTTGGTGTTGTGAAAATCATAAATCTGAAATGCCAATACGACACTGGAGATCCATCTACTGGTTGCAGCCCATATGGAATCACATCCTTGTCCACAAATACACCATGCTCTTGTATACCTCCATGCTTTGTTCAATGCCTTTTTTCAGTTATTGGTAATATGAAGCATGTAGTTTTCCTTTATTTCTCAGTTGCTTCCTTCCAAGGGAAACCTATGCTTTGTCTGATTAATGGGTTTGATAAAGAGCCACAGCCTTCATGCTCAATGTATCTCAGATTACTGTTTGTGCACATAGCCCTGCTCTGGCAGGGTGCACCTGCAGGGACAGGTCTTTCCTGGCTTGTATGGAAAGCAGTACTTAGCTTCTTTCTGGAACAGTTCTTGGACTGTAATTTGCTTGAATCAATCAATTGATTTGGTAAGTTGGTAGTTAAGAAGCACATTTTTATATCTGATTCAAGCTCCATTCTCCATTAATCTCAGTTATAAAAAAATGGTTTGGTCTTTATCTTAGTTAGTTCAGGCTACTTTAGTAAGATGCCATAGAGTGAGTGGCTTATCCACAACAGAAATTTATTTTACAGAGTCGTGGAGACTGGGAAACTCAAAATCTAGGTGCTCACAGTGTCTGATGAGAGCCTGCTTCTCAGTCATGAACTGTTTTCTAGCTCTGTATTCACATGGAGGAAAGGGGAAGAGAGCTCTTTGGGGTCTCTTTTATTAAAGACATTAGCTCTGTTCATGATGCCTCCACCCTCATGACCTTCCTAATGCCTCACCTCCAAACACCAGCACATTGGTCATCAGGACTTCAACGTATAAATTGGGGGAGAGGGTATACAAACACTCAGCCTATAAAAATACCCTTTTGTTTATTTCAGGTTCTATATAATTATCATCCTCAAATGCCAGCAAGCTTAAAGAAATTTTGACCTCTGTTGGTCTTCTTTGTGAACATATCTGTTACTCTGTATTAGACTTTAAGCATCTTGAGTGCAGCTAGCATGTTTATCACCATTGACTACTTAGTATCTAACCAAGGGACCCAAGCATGGCAGGCACACTGGAATTGTTGACTGAAGCTGAGGGCAGTTTCCTTATGACAAAAGGAAAAAGGATGTGGAAATTTCAGGCAGGCCTCCTCCTTGCATTTTGTTTTAAATGGGTTCTCTATAAGAAACTGCCGAATTGAGCAGTATAACATAAAAATAAGCTTAGAGAAAAGAGAGATCCAGTTGAAGTAATAGATCTAGTTTCTTTCCATGACTCTACATAAAATGTCAGGGAATGAAGAACCTTTGCAAATAATGCATTCTGGTCTTAAAAAGAAATGAAGAGTATCCTTGCATAGTTCTGTGGCATGATCTCTAGGGTATACTGGGAATGGGTAAATCAGGTGGAGAAAATTTGTATAATATGCTAGTGCTTATATAAGAATTGGGAAATGCAAATATATGTAGACATATATTTTTATTAACAAGATATGTAGTAAAAACTTGGCAGGTAAACATGTAATAATTAGCCTCCAATTAAATTATAAAATTTCCCACATTTCCAACCTCTGGTTGTTGTCCCCCCCCCCTCAAGTATATACCTCTCTTAAAAAGACACTTGGAAAACACCTTTTTTGATCACATTATTTTCTACAAAAAATGTGTGATCTCCTTGAAGAGTGCAGGTGTTTGCCTGTGAGATCTGACACTCGGGTTGCCAGGGTTACAGTCTGCTGCTTGGTAATAAAAAAAGAATCAGCACTAAAGTAAAAAGATGTGCAAATAGACCAGCTACAAAGTTTATTTTAAAAAATGTGGCTTGTTTCAATAATGAATGAAACACAGGAATTGGGAACTCTCAGACTCGTTTTCAGTTCCCCCCTGCATCTGAGGCAGCTCCTCCTCAGCTCCTTGCCCTCTGTCCTGACACCCTCTTGCTTTCTCCCTCATCCTGCAGAGGAAACTTGCTTCTTTGTTTAAGGTGTGAATAACTTTGTAGCTTATAAAGGGTATCATGTCCCCCAAAATGATTCTCTTTCACACTAAAAAGCTAAAATGCATCCATCCTGGCACTCTCTTCCCCTCCCCTGACAACCCAGGACTTTTTAAAAGATACTGAAATAGTACCACTTACCTGTTCTTTCCCCAAGCCAGAGATTTAATTCATTGGTCCCATGATATCCTTTGCCTGAATATTATTACTCCAAAATGATCCTTTCGGAATTGGGAATATTGAGTCTAAAATCTGGAAAATAATTTCTATTTTAAGGAAAAATAAACCAACTGAGTTCTAATATTCTACATTTATTATTAATGACTTATCCAATCAAGGGCAAGATGATAGATCTAGTTTCTTTCCATGAAAGAAACTAGAAAATCAGTTAAATCTCTGAACTGAGGTAGAAAGTGGAGAAGTTGGATTAAATGTTTGCTCAATCTGGTGATCACACCTATTTTCTTGAATAATTTATTTTCAGTCTTCTCACTTAAGTTTTCATTGGAATAATGTGGATTAGATAGATATTTTCTGAGTTATTTTTTGCTTTACCATTTTTGTACGCTGCTTTTTACAATAATTTCCTTTTTAATCAAAGGACCCTAAAATGTGATTTTCATTATATGTCATTGTATAAAGACAAATTTGAAAATCAAATAATTTCTGCATAATATTAGTTCAAGAGAGTTGGAACAATGCAACAAAATTTCAAGGCAGAAATTGAGTTCAATCACTTTAGAATTCAGGAACCTACTAATGCCCTGGCTGGTGTGGTTCAGTGGGTGGAGCACCAGTCTGTGAACCAAAGAGTTGCTGGTTCAGTTCCCAATCAGGTCATATGCCTGGGTGGTGGGCCAGGCCCCCAGTACGGGGCACATGAGAGGCAGCCACATATTGATACTTCTCTCCCTCTCTTTCTCCCTCCCTTCTCTTCTCTCTAAAAATAAATAAATAAAAATCTTTAATAAAAAAGAAACTCATTAATATGACAGTAATACAATCTTAAAGGACATAAATTCATAAATGTGCTAAGATTAGGAGAGGAAGATGCTGACGTCCCACAATTCTTACACATTTATGGAAGACATTGGGAGCATAGAATAATTTTGACAGGTGAAATGGAACTAATTAGCAAACAAGAATGCCTCCTTGAAAGTTAAAAATACAATCTGAATTAGACTTCCATCAACACTAGACAAAGAAATGCCTTCAAAGCAACTATGAGAGCAAGTTATTTTCAAATATAATATTTTAATAAAGTTTCCATACCTATTAAAAAGCAAACTTCCCACAAAATATTTCTACATGTCATGTAAAATGCTCAATATGGCACCTTTTAAAAATGGCATGTAGATTCCTGTACCATTCAACTCATTTGTTCAGCCCCCTTTCCTTGGCTCTCTTCCTTCTGAAAGGCACAGTCCACACTGCAACAAGTGACATCTGAAATGTACGGGAGATGATGCCATTAATGTGATAGATCATGTTTGAATTCTCCAAAATCTTCCCCCTGGCTATGGATTAAAGCTCCGACCTGACTCACAGCATGGACTGCAAAGCCCTGCATGACCTGGTCCCCTCCCAGTGCCTAGCCTCATCTGTCCCACTGACCTCCTCTCCCTCCAGTCCCGTGCACTGTGCAGTTTCACGTCTACGTCATGCTTTGTCATATCCTGGGGCCTCTGTGCAGATTATCCTCTTTGTCTGAAACATTTTCCAACTTTTCTACCTGTTCCTCATTGCAGTTGGGATGAAACAGAATGAAGTAAGGCCAGTTCTTCACCCCATCTAAAGGCCCTGTAAGAGCCAGCCTCTACCTAATTCTGTAGTCTCATTCCACCCACTCTTCCTGCTCCCTGGTTCCAGCCACATCAGCCCCCTTCACACTCCTGTATACACCAAGTTCTTTACCATCTCCAGTTTTCCACATACACTATTCTTCCATCCTAGAAGTTTATTTCTTTCCTCCATCCTTCACCTATTTAACCTCTATACACCCCTCAGGTCTCATTTTATATAACATTGCCTCAGGGAAAAATCTCCTCAAACTCATCCCTATATTGGACCAGTAACACTGTTTTATGTTGTCAAAGCACCCCATATTTTTTCTTCAGAGTGTTTATTATATTTTAATCATGTATATTTTTATGTGATGTTAAAAATTAATATTTATCATCTACCATGAGATTTTATAATTATTGAAGGCTTGGTAATTTTTCCTTAACAAGAAATAGAATTCTTCTAGACATCCCAGCTGCTGGCAGAGCACTGGACAAACCTACCAGTCATTTGATAAACACTTACTAAGTGAGTTATATTAATAATTTACATTTAAAGAAATTATTATCTGATGAGAAAAAAATGACCACACTTTCGATCTTTTTATCACAGAAATACAGCATAAACCAGTGTGCCTACAAAATTTGCACACAAAATTTAAAGAAGCTCAGTGGGAGTTTAATGAGTTAATACATGTGAACAACCACACTGTATTCAGCACTTAATTAGAATTCACTTCTCATTGCTTCTCTTCAGTCACCTTCCTTCACACAATGTCATATAATGAAGATTGAAAACCATAGTCCCTCTTTTCATTGTAATTGCATATAAAATGTTGTTGTTCTCCTTGAAATCGTATATTTGAACATGTGTGCAATAAACACATTCCTTATGTTAAATGCAAACAACAATTCCATTTTCAAATAGAGACTAACTTCCTCTAGTATCAGTTTGCTCAAAAGTATATCTTTTCAATTTCATACAATAAAATGGGCACATTAATGTAAGTTTTTAAAAAAGATTTCTTTTATTTATTTTTAGAGAGAGGGACAGAGAGGGAGAAAGAGAGGGAGAAAAACATTGATGTGAAAAATGTTAATCAGTACACACCTCTTGTACATGCCCCGATCACATACTAAACCCACAACCCAGGTATGTGCCCTGACTAGGGATTGAACCAGCAGCCTTTTGCTCTGCAAAATGACATTTAACCAACTGAACCACACCAGTCAAGGCTAATGTAAGTTATTTTGACACTCTTATCTTTTTGGATCTTCAAGAAATCCTGAAAGGTTTTTAGACAGAGTATATATTCCTATTTGGAAGATGAAGAATTTGAAACCCAGAGAGACTGATTTGCAAACACTTGTTCTTGAAGTACTGAATATAAAGTTGAGAGGTAGAGTCCTCTTTTCTGTTCCTACACAGAATCTAATATGATATGTACCCTGAATTACATTACAAATTATAAATATATGCATATATACTTCAAATAGCGTAAACTCCATTCCCCAAAGAGGGTATGTCTCTTAAAAAATCTTTATATTGAAAAAAAATTGTGGTTTTTTGATGGGACCATTTTCTTTTTGTAGTTTTTACAAAACCAAATGTTTATTGTCTTTCCACTGTCAGGTTCAGCTTAGCTCTGTGGCTTTGATCAGTCATTGGATATGCTTCACCTCTTTTTATCAACTTTCTTATTACGGGATAAAGGTGTGTCTCTCATGTGGACCAAGTACACCCTTGTGCCAGAGGACCAGTGAGCCAAAAGCAGACAGAAAGTTGGGCTGCCTGTGAGAGTTTCTGATTAGCTGTACAGTATTTTGCTCATAAACCATTGGCACAAGCTTACTACATGACTGAACCTGTGTCAACGTTTGGGGGATATAAACTCTTCCAATAGGAGGCACTGGAAATTAACACAGCAATTAGTGAGCAAGTATAATCCTCTTACAGAGAAGGAAAAGTTAATGATTGGGAAAAATAATGTGATCTATCAAAAGACTTCTCTTTTGATTACACATATTTACTTCTCTCCTTTCTGCATGCCAAATACTCTTTATTTTTCCCAAGGAAGATAGCCTAAAATTCCATCCTGCCATGCTCTCAGCCCTGAGGTCCAAGACCACATGATCGTCTTTACTTCAGATCCAGATATAGCTCCTCCTGGCCTGGAGACCTGTGAGTTTAAAAAAAGGTTTCTGGTCCCTCCCTCCACCAACCATACACTAACACACACCCTATTTTAAAAAGGGGAAAAGAGGAAGTATCCAGAAATCACTGGGCCTCAGAAATCCTTAAATTTTATTGGGCAAATACTAAATATCTCACCCTGAAGTTTGGTAATGTGCCTTAATTGGACACAGATCCTACTCCCTGTAACTGATTCCACAGTTCATTACTCTTCATGAGTCTTCATTCTGCTCTCTGAAACATCCTTTCTTTTCTGTTATCCTCTTTGTTCAAATCAGAAGCAAGCATTAAATTATATGACCTCCCTGGAAACTGAGCAGTTGTTTTTTTGTTTAATTTATGCCTGTACATATTTGAAAACTAGTGATTGTTTCACATCATAAACAGCCACAATCACTTTAAATTTAAGTTTGATTTTAGTCAACTGTTTGCAGTGTTATCCACAACCACAATACTTTTCAACTACTTTATCTCTCTATACTGAAAGCTGCTTTGCAATAACAATTTTAATCCCCTGTTCTTGAGCTGTGATGCCCAGACAAAAAGATAAACTGGACTCTA
Source organism: Phyllostomus discolor (assembly GCF_004126475.2). Classification (NCBI taxonomy): domain Eukaryota; kingdom Metazoa; phylum Chordata; class Mammalia; order Chiroptera; family Phyllostomidae; genus Phyllostomus; species Phyllostomus discolor. Next base: position 50,469,605 of record NC_040904.2, on the reverse strand, counting down.
TAGTGATATCTTATAGGGAATCATGGTTTTGTTCTTTATTTGGTTTATGCCTTGAAATTGTATCTGATTCTTTGAATAATTTCTCTATTTGAGTAGGAGTTGCAAATCTTAGCCCTTCCAGATTGAGAGTTTCTGGATTCTTTCTTTACACCCCTGCTTACAAATGAGCAATTCTTTTCTAAGCACATATAGTAGTCCTTGTATTACTTGCTTAATGTAGTTAAGAAAAAAAAAAACATAGTAAATTTTGTATCATAAAACCTATTCCCCTAAACCCACAAATTATTGAGTACATTGTTTGCTTTGCATGTACTCAGTACCCGCAGTGTGCCTAATGTTTACCATTGCTGATACCTGTGGACCTTTTTTCACCCTTCCGTAAAAGCTCTATCACTGGCCTCCTACACATTTCTAATGACTTAGCTTGAGGTATTTTCTTAGGGCAGCACCCATTTCTGGTACCACTTTTTGTAAAGCCGTAAGCTTTGTTGTACTAAAACCTCAGTGGTTTACAAAAATAAAATTTCTTACTTATATTAAATGTATGTTGACTGGCTGCTATGGCTTAGTTTGCCTCTTCTCCATATGAGTTTTCGTCCCAGGAAGTAGGCTGTAGGGGAACCCTTTGTCTAGAAGATCATGACCTCCTTGAAAAATGAGCAGTTTTCTCAGCTTACTTTATGCCTGTGGGTATTTTGAGAACCAATGATTATTTCACCTCACAAATAGCCACAATATATTTATTCTTATGGCAGAGGTAAATAGCAAGAAGTATTATAGCATTTTTAAGCATAAATGAATGCCTTAGCATGCAGGTAAGAGTGTTGGATTTTTTTTTTTAAACAGTGTTTTTCTGTTGCGACAGAAGCCCTTGTGGTACTATGAAGTAGCATGAAGTACTTCACCATGAAGAGGTACTACAGTAGTGACTGTGAGCTTTGTGTTACTGCTGCTCATCAAATTTTAGGTCTGTTAGATCTAGCAGACCCTCCAAGGTTATATAGGTAAGCTTATTACTATAAAAATGGGGGAATCAATGGGTAAAGATGTAAACATCTTTCAATGGTTTATATCCCATGAGTTAGTGTCTAACCAAGGGACAGAATTTGGCTCATCGTACTTTTAGTGCAGAATTGTTTCCACTACTTTATGTTTATTCCTTCTAAAGAAACATGAATTTATTTAGTAAAACCAGTGTTTTTGTTATTATTGCTGTTCGTGCTGTTATTAATATGCATAACGAAGGATTCTGCATTCATCCTGTCTTCATCTCCCTTTTTTCAGTCTCATATGCATACACACTGTCTGTGAGCGTGGGCTAAATTATGCAGTGTGTCTCCATCAGTCCATTTAGACTGCTAAGATATAGGAACAAATGACCCCAAAATCTTAGCCTTAAAGTGACAAGGATTTATTTCTCACTTATGTTTATGTGTATTTTAGGGTGGTCAGGGCTCTGTTCTCTGTCCTCTTTCCTTCATTACTAAAAATGAGAAGAAGATGTTATCTGGGATATAACTGCCCCAGGGCAGTAAGAAAGATGATACAGCCCTGGGAAAACTCTCATTTTTTTCTTGGAAGGTCATATGAATAACTTCTGGCCATATATCTTTGGCTAAACTGATGCTAATGGGACTGATGCAATAATTCCCATAGGTAAAATTTCAGAGTAGAAAAAGAGGGAAGGTAGAAATTATTTTGACAATTGTATAATTTGCATGCACATAACAATATCTCAGAGAAAAATAATTTGTCATCTTTATTACTTTATTTTATTGGAATAATAGATTTTAAAGTATGTTTGTTTAGAAAAGGGCTGAAATATGTAAAAAATAGTGTTCTTGTTGGTTTTATCATGAGATGTACATCAGGATTCTACATCCAGCATGGAAAGGTAAGTTCCTAATAAACCAATCTTCCCACAAATAGGAGCTATTGACTCAAAAAACAACTACCCAACAGCACTGGAAATGGAAGCTGAGCAAGCATCCTTTGAAGAGAAGATGATACTTGAAACATATAAGCAGCAGGGAGTAAGTACCTTCTTTTTTAGCTGCACTATGCAGGAAACAATCACAGCAGCTGCACTGGGCATGGGGCGGCTGTCACAATGATAGAAAAAAGACTCACCCTCATTTAGGGAGAGAAATTAGTGGAGAGAACCAGAGCTCTTGTAGAGGAAAAATCCAGAGAACAAGTATCTCTAAAACCCAAGTTGTTGACATTTGAAATATATAAGCACAAGCAAGCTGAAAGCAATTAGGAGCTAAGGTTAATGAACTAAACTATAGTCTAAGCCACTGACACTACAGACATATATTCTTTAATTCAAATCTAAGTTAATTTTCTGCTAAACAAAAGCTTCAACACTCTTTAAAATGCTATAACAAAATTTAGTTCCTACACAACCTAACATTCATGATGCTCCAAGCCAAATGCAAAATCACTTCATATTCAAAGAACCAGAAACAATGGCCCATTTTAAAGGAATAAGGAAATCAACAGTTGTCAACATTTAAGATGGACAGATGTTGGAATTAGACAAACACTATGCTCAGTGAGATAAAGATGTACTTGCAATAAGTAAAATATAGAAAACCTTAGCATAAAAATAAAAATATAAATAAGAACACAATGGAAATATTAGAATTGAAAAATATAAGATCTGAAATATAAATTTACTGGACAGGGCTAAGCAAATGGAGATGACAAAAGCATGTAAGTGAACCTGAAGACAGATCAATAGAAATCATCCAATTTGAAGACTAAAGAAAAACAATATATAGACTGGGCTGTGAAAAACATACACTGGGCCTCAGAGACCTGTGGGTAATTTCAAAAGGTCTAACAGAGAATTAGTATCAGGAAAAAAGGAGCAGGTTTATGGCAGAAAATTTCTGAAGAAATAGTGAACTAAAACTTCCAAGTCTGGGAAAAAAAAAAGCACTAATGCATTTATAGATTTCAAAATACCAGCAAGCTTTGAACAAAATAAATTTGAAAAGAATCATATGTAGGCACAACATTATAGTCAAACTGCTGAAAGGCAAAGATATGGAGAAAATCTTAAAAGCATCCAGAATATAAGAACAATTTATATACTGTGGAATTATCATTCAAATGATGGTAGATATGACATCAGAAACCATTATAGAAAGACAACAGTCAGACAACATATTTAAAGTCTAAAAAGAAAAAAAGAAAAAACTAATGGTTAATCCAGAATTCTGTATCAAGAAAAAAATAAAATAGAGTTTAAAAAGGATATTTTCAGATAAAGCAAAACTACAGAAAATGCAAATAACGTTCTTCAGGTTTGAAGATAATTGACATTAGAGAGAAACACAAATCTTTGGGAATAAATAAAGTTTAAATAAATGAAGATAAAAATATAAATACCTGGTTAAATATAAAATAATAATATCTTATAATTTCCTTAATGTATAAGATTATTATAAAAATTGACTTGGTTTTACTTACCTACAACAATTGCATGGAAAATAAAATGTTTAAAAATTCAATTTGTATTCACCTCAAAATCATAAAATGCTTAAGAAAAACTTAACAAAATATATATAAGACCTTCACAATGTAAACTATAGAGAATGAGGGAAATTAACAAGAAACTAAGTAAATGAAGAGATATTACACATTTATAGATAGAAAGAATAAGTATTTTAAGATGTAATATCTCTCAAAAATTATCTTTAAATTAAATAAAATCCCAATGAAAAGTCTAAATAACTGTTTTGGAGAAATTAACAAGTTGATTCTAAAATGTATGTAGAAATGCAAATGACCTAGATAAGTGAGAGCAATGTGAAAAAAAAACCTGGTAGACTTATACTATCAGACTTTGAAAATTAAAATAACACTGAAATAATAGAAACAATGTATAGATAAATAGCACAAAATAGAGTATCCAGAAATAGACCTAAACATATTTATTTTCAACAAAATTCCAGGTCAATTAAAAGGGGGAAAATGTATTTTGAAAAGTAGCACTGGAACAACTTGCTCTTAGTTTGAAAACTACATAATGAAAATAATCCCAACCCTAAATCACACAAAACTGACCTAAACAGATAATAGGCTTAAATGTAAATGCTTTAGCCATAAAACACCTATTTTAAAACAAAACAAACATAACATTGGAGATGTAAGGATTGGAAACACATCTTAAATAAAACAATAAGGTAGAATCACAGTAGAAAATTTTGTAAATGGGACATCATAAATGGTAACATGTTCACTCTTCAAAGTATACTATTAAGGAAATAAAAGCAAGCCAAACAAAGAAATGTGTTGATTTGCAAGCTGTATCTGAGAGGCTGAGAAGTCATGCAGAGTTTCTGACACTATAATGGGATTCATTAAAAAAACTGGATCTCAAGAACCACCAATAGGTTTCTGGTAAATATCCTGGTTTATGTGTCTTCCAGCATAATTTCCATGTAAACTGATGACTAAAACGTGAGTATTGAGAAAGAAGCAATAATTCTACTTGGAGGGAAAAAACACATGAAAGAGGTGATATTGATCTAAGCTTTGAAAATGAGTTTTATCTTTGCTGGTGAAGTAGTAGGGAGATATTTTCTAAGCAGAAGACATAATTAACAACTAGTGTTTCATATGGTTGCTAAGAGAGCTGCCTTCTCTCAGCGTATAGCAGAAGGAAAAGACAACAAAAGAGATTCAGGGAGGTACTGATGAAGTTCTAGCCTTTTCTCAGAAAACATAGCTATTGTCTTTGCTTGCCCATTTCCTATCCCATGGTTAATCTACACTCATTTAGAGGCAGAGTAAGTCCTACAGGCTTTCATTTTTCAGTAAGCTGTTGCTGTCAGGAATGAATTTAAAATATCATGAGAATGGGCACCCCTGCTTCATTTTAATTTTTCTTCTTTAAAATTTTATTGAGCACCCCTCATTTGGAGCCTTTTTATTCTTAATATTATTCTTCAAAATGACCTGATTTTGGGGTAAATATTGAGTAGGAAAAAAGTTAGCAGGCTTTTTGTCAACCTTGATGGTGATCTCATGGTCAGAAAAATGAGTTTTTCTTGTTCTGCTAATGTTGTAGCCTTGACTGGGTGTTTCACCTCCCTGAGCTTCAGATTCCGACAATGCCATCAAACTAGAACATTATACCGTAAGTGGCATGACTAAAATGGCAGAAGAAGAAAAATTACAGGGAACCAACAGTGGAGTGGATGAAGCCAAGAGTCAAATCAATTATTTGGAACATAAGGAAGAAAAAATACTCAATTAGAAAGCAAGAAGAAAAAAGAACTGGAAAAATAAAACAAGGATAGGCTAAGGAGCCTCTAGGACAACTTCAAACATACTAACATTCAAATCATAGGGGTCCCAGAAGAAAAAGAGGAAGAGCAAAATAAATTGAAAACTTATTTGAAAAATAATGAAAGAAAACTTCCCTAATTTGCTAAAGGAAATAGACATACAAGTCTAGGAAGCACAGAGAGTCCCAAATAAGATGGACACAAAGAGGACCACACCAAAACACATCATAATTAAAATGCCAAATGTTAAAGATAAAGAAAAAATATTAAAAGTAGCAAGTGAAAAGTCGATAGTTACCTACATAAGACTGTTGGCTGATTTCTCAAAAGAAACTTTGCAGGCTAGAAGGGACTGGCAAGAAGTATTGAAAGTTATAAAAAGCAAGGGCCTACAGCCTAGATTACTCTACCCAGCAAAACTATCATTTAGAGTGGAAAGGCAGATAAAGTGTTTCTGAGACAAGGTAAGGCTAAAAGAGTTCATCATCAGCAACCCATTATTATATGAAATGTTAAAGGGGCTTATTTAAGAAAAAGACAATTGAAACTATGACTATTAAAATGACAATAAATTCACAACTATCAACAACTGACTCTAAAAAACAAACTAAGCAAAAAAGCAGAACAGAAACAGAATCCTAGGTAGATATGGAGATCATTTGGAGAGAGAGATCAGTTAGGAGTGGGAGAGAGAAGAACAGGGGAAAAGGTGCAGGGATTAAGATGTGCATATTGGGAGGTACAGAATAGACAGAGGGATGTTAAGAACAGTATAGGAAATGGAGAGGCCAAAGAACTTACATGCATGACTCATGGACATGAACTAAGAGGGAGGGGATTGCTGGAGGAACTAGGGGGTACCAGGTGGAGAAGGACAATGGGAGAAAAATTGGGATAACTGTAATAGCATAATGAATAAAATATATTTGATTTTTTAAATTACAGAAGAAATATTAAAATGTCTTTAGTCTATTTGGTATGTACCAGGCTACAATAAGAATCAGTAACACATTCTGCCTACTATGTGGAAAATCTCATGCTAAACCTGCTATCACTGGTGAGTTATCCAGAAACATGGGCCACACCATGATAATTTCTGTGAATCTTAAAAGACTGATGAAGGTTTTCTGTATTAAACATTAGGATCATGTCCAAAGGGAACTGCTTCTTGTTAATTTTTTAACTTTCCCTTCATCTTAAACTTTCTCATTAACTTGGCTATTACCTTCCCTGGATCTAAAAGCAGCTAAGGCAAAGAGCCACATTTTTGGTATAGTGATGAGTTTGATAAGATCAATTTTTAATTTTTAAAATACTTTGGAAGGCAAGAGAGGCATGTAATTATAACAAATTACAACTAATAATGATTATCTCTAGGGAAAAATTTCTTCTGGTATTTCTAGTATCATACATCTCTTATAAAACTAATTCCAGGTCCCTTCAAATTTAATTGTCACATATAGATTTTTCTGCTCTTAACTTTCTGCTCTTTCCTTTAATATGAAAGTTGAATCCTTTGGCAAAGATCAAGTGTGTGATAATGGATCTTGAGACATAGACTACAGCTCAGTCTAATTGTAAGTTTCCACAATTTGTAATTTACATAATGTGTAAAAACACACATATTCATATACACATGTCCATCCATCAACTACAAATACCATCTGTAGGATTTGGTGAGAGATTGTCATTTTTTTTTCAGTGTTTCAACTTTGTTTATGTTTTAACCCAATATATAATTTCCTTTTTAGTTGCCTCTCACAAGACATTAACTGCCAGTCTCTGATGAAAAATAGTGGAAGGAAACCAATTTCATTCACTAATTTCTTTGGGGGAAAAAATCAGTCCAATAAGAAATAAGGAGCCACTAGTCTGATCTTAGCCTCCTGATGGAAGGTTTTCCTCTCTGAAAAAGAAAAGTCCTCTGCTTAATTGTCTTGGCCCATTCATCCTGCCTTGAATGCATATGTGTAAACCCTTGCTTCTTAAGAATTAATAAGGTCTAGATAGTTGATATGATCAAAGGTAATCCAACCTGGGATGAACTACTTGAAAATATATTGTTATATGTGGTCATTAGATAGCTTCTTTGCTTAAACTCTACTTTCTCAGGTATTTTGACATCTGCGGTCAGAATGCATACTCCACATATCTTAGACAAAGCATTACTAACCATTAAATGAGTTGGTGCACATAGAGTATTTAGACCTATGCTTGGCATATAACTAGAGTTCTATGAGTATTTTTTTATTTTTGTTTTTATTACCTGAGCTCAAAATGCTTGTATCCATATGACTTCTCAGTGTCTTCATTTGAATGTTTAGCATCAAACTTATTGTACACAATCCCAAATTCTGTTCTACATCCAAACTCACTTCTCCCTATGTCTCTCCCACCATTAGCATTGTCATCCCTGCCAAAAAACCTGAGATATTTTTATTACTCATTGTACTTCAATCCTTATATTCAACAATTCAATATCATTGTTGGCATAACTCTAAAAAATGCATCCGAATCTGATTATTTCTTATGACCTCAACTGCTATCACCTGGTTCAAGCTACTCCCATGTCTATCCAATCCCTGCAATATTGTGCCTGCTTTCACTTTTGTGCTGCTAAACTGTGTGCTCTACAAACAAGCTAAAATGATTTATTTAAAACATTAATGAGATCATCAGCTTCCCTAGTTAGACTGCAATGACATTTCATTGTGCTTAGGATATAATTTTTACCATGTTTTGAGGGATTGATAACTGTCAGTGTCTTAGACTTTCTCTCTTTTCACTTTTTCTCTCTCATCCATTCAACTTCACTGACACTGGGTTTATTGATATTCCATGAAGACAGCAGTGCTCCCTGACTCAAAGGTTTGCCCTTACCAGGTCCTCACTGCGGTGCACCCTATACCCACAAGGTAACGTGGTTTCCTGCCTTACTTTATTCTGGGATCTACCCAACTCTCATTTCAACAGATACTGCCCCTAATGGCCCCATTTAAAATTGCACAGTAGAAGCAGAAAATAGTAGATTTGAACTAAATTACCACAAACTCTTGAAATTTGATTAGTACAACTGAGAAAAATCACCGAAAATTTTTGCACTTCACTTTTCTCATCAGTCAAATGGGGAATAATGATGCATGATCATAGGGAATGGCAAAATTCTGAGGATTATACCTGCATGATAATAGCTCACTAATTGCCCAACACAGGAAATGTATAAGATTCTATTTCATGAGTGATTGAAAATAATTGGAAGCAATATTTGTCTGACAGTGGTGAGGTGGCAAAACCATACTATACCTGTATTTACAAATGGTTATTTAGTGATCCTCAAAATGATCCTATGACAATAAAAACATATAGTACTATTATCATCACTCATATATGAGAAAATTGAGACCCTAAACAGTGAAATAACTTGCACTCATAGCCTACCATTAGATTGCATATTTATTCCAACATTTTTACAACTACAAATTTAGTAATTTTTGTATAATACTATCCTACAGAAGGTATAAATGTCAAGGAGGAGGAAGATATAAATCTAAATAATCTATCTAGTTAAGATTTATATTGATAAATTATCCAGTAATTTCTAATGTGTTGATGCAAATATTGAAACATTTCTGCTTACACAAGGAAAGACACTATTTTCATTACTACAATTATAAAAGCAAATAAGTTTCAAAATGGTTTAGAGAGAGTTAACAGTACTTCTTGAGTTCCTGAGTTTGTCATCACAAATGAGAGGCTTTCATCGACCATAAAATTAACTTTCTCCATTGCCAATTGTGCAGCTGCATGAGGAGACAACTTGTACATATTTGTTAATTGGATGAAGCAGGCTTGCTCTGTTTTTCTTTTTTCCTCACTAGTGACACAAGCTTTGTGAAGTTTTCCAAAGGGAAAACCCTCCTTGACAAGACTTACTCCTGACAAGCTGTCGAAGCAGTGTAGAGGCAGAGTTCCAAGGAGTGAATATAAATGAATATTGCCACTCTAAACACATATGCAGTCAGGAGATTTCTTCAGGTCACAGATCCTTGAGGTGTATGTTCTAGAGATTTAAAAAATACATTAGTATTTTGGACATGAGAAATATTGTGTGGCTACTCAAACTTTATTTGACAAGCACTCAGGAGTCATCCTGCTTTAAGTCAAATGTTTCATTAGCATCCTTTATTGATCATGGATTCTAAACTTTAGTGCATTATTATCAGAAAAATAAGCATACCACACAAAGTTTTCAATCTGCAAATGTATGTCTTTTGTTTGAGTTTTTATTGAATTTTTATTTTTGCCTACTATGTGCAGAGTTCTGTATTAGATGCCAAGGGAGACACAGAGAGTAGTGTTGCTTTTCTGCACTATGGTAGTTATGGTCTAGTAAAACTGATGAAACATTTATGTAGATGACTCTGGGATACATACAAAGTAATAATTGCTATATAAGCAGAAGAAAGTACTGAGTTTGAAGAGTTTGAAAGAATGACTCATCATAGATTCTAAGTTTTAGAGCTGGAAGGTAGTTAGAAATCATTTAGTCTGTTCTCTTCTGTTTTGATATGAAGAAATCAGAGCCCTGAGTAGAAAAGTAATTTCTCCCAGTTCAGAGAGCTAATTAATAACAGACACAGGAGGAAAATAAGTTCTCCAAGTTCCCTGTCTTCTGATATTTATAGTAATGGATGTTGACAGTGGTTAAGAAAAACAGCCTTGGGGTTGAGGAGAACTGAATGCCTGGATATGTTTAATACCAGGTGGCCAACAAGTTGCCACATTCATCATCTTGGCTAACCTACCTTGCTGTATCCAGCTGTGTTCCAGTGGGAACCCTTTAGGGAAACAGATCAGGATATTAAGAAAAGAAGTAAAAACCAGTCCCAGCCTTCAACAATTCATAAAACATCTAACTCAAATTGTGTTGTAGCTGAGGATTCTGGCTTTTCATCTACAGCCATTAATACCAGTGCCATGAGCACTGCCATTGTGGCACATAAATCTCAATTTCCTGGCCAGTCTTCCTTCCAGTACCCAGGTTCATACAGTCAGTTCCACCTGGATCTCAGTTTGTACCTAAATAATATATTTAAAGCTGATTTTATTACCTCCTTTGCCTTGACGTGTTTCTCCTGTTCTATTCCCCTTCTCTGTATAATTAGAAATGCAAGATACTAAAATAACTTGTAAATTGTTTATTAATAATTCATGCTATATCCTTATATCTCTCTCTGTGAAAGCTCCTCTGGTTCTTCTTTCCCCTAAGCTCTACCACTTCCTGATTTCAAGTTGCTTCGATTCCCTGGGGGTTGGCATCTTCAGTTGTAAAATGGAAATAGGACATTCATTTACCCTAATGAGGTAGTTATGGTGAGACCATTGGGAGTTATTGGATGACTTTTTCTGTTTAACTACTTTTATCTTACTTTCTATATTTTCTCTAAAGAACATGTACTTACTTTAATAATAACAAAAAGACACAAAGAATTAAAGCAAAATATTCATTTTTCATGTTATTTGTGTGATTATTTTTATGGAAAAACAATATAGATCCCTTGTTTAATTCAAGCAGTAATTGCTGGTTATACAATAAAGAGTAAGTTCCTCCATCCATGACAGAAAAATTGTGTTCAGCAAAATTCATTTCCTCTCTTTCCTAGGCACAGCTGAACAACTACATTTTTATCCTTACAGGCAGTAAGGTATGGCCACATGACAGTTTCCTAGGCAACATGTAAAAGAATAATGTGTTACTTCCAGTTGTTCTTATTTAAAAACAAAACAAAAACAAAAGACAAACAAACAAAAACACTCCCATGTACATTTCTCTATGTTCTTTGCTCTTGTTCCAGCAAAGTTTCCGTTTCTGGGTAAACTTTGGAAACCATAGGAAAAATAGACTACACACTTTACCGCCTTGAGTTCCTGAATGACTGTATGAAATAAGAGATACCAAGCTCCATCGTTATAATTACTGTAAAATCTCCACGGATTGGTAAGTGAGCAAAAAATAAACTTCTGTGACATTTTAATCATTATCCAATTTGGATTCTACATATTACAATAATTAGCCTTTTAAAAATGCATTTGGCTTCCAAATTAACTACTTATAGTAATTAGGATAGTCTGGGTTTGTTCTGTAGTAAACCAACCCCCAAATCCGCAATGGTTTTAACATAGCAAAAGTTTATTTCTTGTCTCTGAAAACTTCTCACCAGTCCTAGCGACCCTCAGGCAGCTGTCTTATATGTGAGCCAGCCATTCAGACTGCTTTAATTTTGTGGCTCCACTTTTTTGACAGACTTTCTGCATGAATGTAGGGAGAGACTAGAGAGATTTTAAAAAGCTTTTCATTTTTGTCAGCTCAAATGTCACTCCCAGTCACGTTTTATTTACCAGAACTGTATTCATAGCTCTAGTAATTGCAAGAAGTTTGGAAAGTACCATCTTCTGTACATTTAAGAAGGGAGGGAGGAACTGATATAAGTGAACACCAGTCATGTCTACCATATGACTGATATCTATTTCTCATGGTTTCTATTTCTCAAAAAATTCTAACACACGCAAGCATATTCATAAATTAGATAAATGAGGATCTACTATAAATGGTGTTTATCTCTTGCTTATTTATTTAATACAATTTGCAGATTAAAATATATCTTATTCTTTTGTAACTGCTTGATTTATTTAATATGTCCCTTATTGGTAGACATTTAACTAATTTCCACATATTTTCTACTGCAAACAATATCGCAGTGAAAATTTTTTGAGTATGTACAAGACTATCTATGAGAAAAATTCCTAGAAATGAAATTGCTAAGCTATATTTGCAGTTTTAACTTTGGTATATATTTTTATGATTATATATGTTTAGACATAAATTCCTTCCGATGAATCTGCATCAATTTATACTTCTACCATGAGTTTATAAAGACAGTCATTTCCTTTCAACCTCATAAACATGATATATTAGCAAAATTGTGTGAGGAGGGTATCATGTATAGTCTGCACAGTATCCCATCATATATTTATATTTAATGAAATGAACTTTGCTCAACATTCACTTTGTTTCCAATATTCAAAATTACTGAAAATGGAGCAAATAAATATGTACATACATTTATTTTATTAGAATGTACTTTTAGAAGTAGATAACTAGATCTGAGATTATGAAATATTTTAAGGTTCTTAAACATCAAGTTGTTTTCAAAAAGGTTTTTTTTTTTTTACCAATTTACACTTCCACCAGAGTTATATGAGGACCGATCTTACTGCATCTTTATTAATAGGTTTTTACCATATTTTAACCTTTGAAAATATACAACCTACATAAGATTAGTACTGAAAATTAATAATGCAACCTTTAAAAAACTAACTCATGAGATGTTAGTACGGGGAATTCCATTAATAAAATATTCTAGGGCATCAATTTTCAACCAATGTCTTCCAGTACCTTGGTATGCTGAAAGAATTTTTAAAACATGCAATACCTATTTAGTCAGGGGCACTGACCTCTTTTCCCTTGGATTGTTCAATAAAAACACAATAGCCAATATAACAATAGTCATCCCATGTGAATGAATCAAAATTATACCTATTTTTTGTTAGATGAGCAAGAAAATGTATTTTTTGGTGTATCACAGAATTTTAGTAATTAGTTTATATGTAACATGAGATGAAAAGCATTGAAAATTGCAGCTCTAGGAGTATATATGCTTCTTAATCTTGCATCCTTTTAAAGTCTAGCACCCTTTCTTTGGGGAAATTGCATTTCCTTGGTTGCATGTGGTTTCTCTGAAGTTGTTAATTACATCAGCCTGTTGTAGGAATCCTCTATTGCCCTTTTTGGCCAAATGCCCCAAATTGTGCCAACTCAAGATCTTCTTTAATATTGATAGAATCTGGAATAAAACACTTCTTGCTTCCCTTAGGATTGCTTGAAAAAATGAAAGGAAATAATGCTGGACTTGCCAGGGACCATATCTTATTTTAAATATGAAGAATGAGGCTTTTTGCAGAATTAAGTTAAACATAGATCAGGAGAGAGAGAACATTGTAGCAGCGCTGAGTGCATAAATCCTGCCCTAGATTCTTTGTTTTTCTATAGCTTTTTCTTTTCACTCATAAACTACCCTCATCTTCCCAGCCAGTGAGGTGATTTTTGTATAAACTTACCTGAGGTGAGTTCTTGCCATCTGCAATTGAAATAATCCTCATACACACACTAAAGCTGTACACTTTCTTCCTTCTCTGCTACACAATTCAAATCTCACTAAATTTTATAAAGAAAGCAATATTAAATCCACATGTGCCTCCCAGATAATCAAACAGAATTTTTTCCTGATCTAGGTATAATTTTAATATCATTTATTAAATTGCAAAGTAGTATTAAAAGTTGACAATTCTGGAGGGAAGATGCAGCTTTACTCTAGGCAGCATTTTTCTCGGCTTCTGTGAAGAGGGGGGAAACTCATGGATCAGTGGAGAAACAGAGCAAGTGGAATAGGTTACCGAATCACTTTTGAAAGCAGGACATCAAAAATTATTTCATTTGCCGGAAAACCAGATGGACCCCGGAGTCCGGAAGAACGTGGAAGTGAGATCCAAAGAGCCAGTGTGTTCAGGAGCGTCCAGGCTACCTGACAGACCTGCTGAGATCTGGCTGGGAGAGAGAGAAGCATTTCAAAGGTCCCTCAGCCAGCTGAAGCCAGCAAGATCAGAAAAACTGGTCTGGCCAGTTAGAAACCAACAAGAGGTTTTGGTTTTTTCCCCCCCTTTCTTTTTTTGTTTTGTTTTGTTTGTTTTTGGTTTTGTTTGGTTTTGTTTGGTTTCTCTGGCTGTTGTTGGTTGATTTTATCTTGTGTTTTATGTGACATTTTATTTTTCAATTCTTATTATTTTTATCTCGCAATCCCTTATGTTTCTCTTCCATTCATCCTAATACTATTCTTTCCACTCCAAATTTATCTTCCCTGCACTACATCTTCTGCTTTTCTTTCCTTTTTTTTAATCTTGCAAGTTACTGTAAATTTGTATTATCTTTTTCTCACTCTTCCGACATTTTTTATTTTAATAATATTTTGGTATTCTTTTTCTTTCTGTATAATCTTCTTTGCTTGGCTGGTTATACTGTCAGTTGATAGGTTCCCCCTGGTATCTCAGTCACAAGATGTTGATAAGTTACTATCCTTCACCTGTGTTCCATTAATACACCTCTCAAGGTTCTATACTCTTTATTCTTGTTATCTAGACCTCATCGATTCTGCCACAAGACTGTCACTTTACTATTACTACTAGTAAGACCTAGTCTATACAATTGTAAATGCTTCTCAATACCCCTACCTGATCTCAGCCCACTTTGCAATTTTCTGAACTATACTATTGTGGGGGTTGTCTCTATTCTTTTACTCACTACTCCTATATACTAATCTTTAGTCCAACCCTACCTTAGAATCTGACCTCCCACAGCCTCACAGCTTTCTAGATCCAACTAACAATCCTCTTGTCCCCAATAAGAGTCTTACCTTCTTTCCATCCTTTCTAAAATGTGGACAGTGGGGTGGAGGATCATGGTTAACACTATAAGGAGCCAAAGGATAACCCATCTCTTCTCTACTGGCTGCTAAAGTAAATATCATAGTATACTGTCTTGCTGTTTTAAACCATTTTGCCTTACCCCTCCAACTGATCACAAAAAAGAATAGGGGGAAGCTGTGAGCACCAGGATACAGGAAGGAGATTGCACCACTGAATCTCACAAATATTCTACCACAGAAGTTCACACCATAATTACAGGGAATCAGAACAGATCAATTTAACAAACAAGAAGAAAAAAGAAGAAACCCACGAACAATGAGAAAACAAAGAAACAACCCCCAATTGAAGGGAAACGAGGAAGCCTCAGGAAAAATGCTAAATGAAATAGAGGCAACTCAACTATCAGATAGTGAGTTCAAAATAATGATTACCAGGAATTTCAATGAACTCACAATGAGCTTTCAGAAATTAGAGGGAAACTACATCAATCTCACTGCAAACTATATAAACATGGAAAAGGAAATAGAAACTCTCAACAAAGGTCAAGAGGAAATGAAGAATACAATTTCTGAACTGAAGAACACAGTAGAAGGAATGAAAAGCAGGCTTGATGAAGCAGAATATCGGATTAGCAAGCTGGAGGACAAAGTAGAAAACAGCATCCAGAAAGAGCAAGAAAAGGAAAAGAGGCTCAGAAAGGATGAAGAGGGATTAAGAGAAATGCAAGACAATATGAAACGTAATAATATCCGTATAATAGGGATACCAGAAGGAGAAGAAGAAAAGCAAGGGATCGAAAATCTAGTTGAACAAGTAATGAAGGAGAACTTCCCTAATTTGATGAGAGAAAAAGTCACACAAATCCAGGAAACACAGAGAGTCCCAATCAAGAGGAACCCAAAGAGACCCACCCCAAGGCACATCATAATTAAAATGACAAAATTTCAAGACAAAGAGAGAATCTTAAAGGCAGCAAGGGAGAAAAAGGAAGTAACATACAAGGGAGCCCCAATAAGGCTAACAGCTGACTTCTCAATGGAAACACTTCAAGCCAGAAGAGAATGGCAAGAAATACTCCAGGTAATGAGAACCAGAGGGCTGCAACCAAGGCTACTATATCCAGCAAGGCTCTCGATCAAGATAGAAGGCCAAATAAGAAGCTTCCCAGACAAAAGAAGTCTAAAAGAACACATCTCTGCAAGAGATTCTAAAAGGACTGCTTTAAGGAAGGGAGGGGAAAGAGAGAGAGAGAGAGGAACACACGTACATAAAAGACAATGAATAAGTACCTATCAATAATAACCTTAAACGTAAATGGGTTAAATGCTCCAATCAAAAGAAATAGAATAGCTGATTGGATAAGAAAAAATGACCCACATATCTGCTGTCTACAAGAGACCCACCTCAGGATAAAAGACCTACACAGGCTGAAAGTGAAGGGCTGGAAACAAATCTTCCAAGCAAATGACAGGAAAAAAAAGCCAGGGTAGCAATACTCATATCAGACAAAATAGATTTCCAAAAAAGGTCCATAAAGAGAGACCCAGAAGGTCACTTCATAATACTCAAGGGAAGAATCCATCAAGAAGACATAAATATTGTAAATATATATGCACCCAACATAGGAGCGCCGAGATACATAAAGAAAATCTTAGAGGACTTCAAGAAAGATATAGACAGCAACACAATTATAGTGGGAGATTTTAACACCCCACTATCAAAAATGGACAGATCTTCTAAACAAAATATCAACAAAGATATTGTGGCATTGAACAATACCCTTGATGAAATGGACTTTACTGATATATATACAGAGCCCTCCATCCAAAAGAAGCTAAATATACATTCTTTTCAAATGTACACAGAACATTCTCAAAGATAGACCACATGATAGGACACAAAACAAGCCTCAACAATTTCAAGAAAATTGAAATCATACCAAGCATTTTCTCAGACCACAAGGGACTGAAGCTAGAAACCAACCCCAAGGAAAAAAACCAAAAACACTCAAAATCATGGAGATTAAATAGCATGCTATTAAACAATGAATGGGTCAAGAATGATATTAGGGAAGAAATCAAAAGTTTCTGGAAACAAATGAAAATGAACTCACAACAACCCAAAACTTATGGGACACAGCCAAGGCAGTCCTGAGAGGGAAGTTCATAGTGATACAGGCCCACCTAAAAAGGTTAGAAACATTCCAAACAAACAACCTAACCCTACGTCTACAAGAACTCGAGGAACAACAACAAAGGCAGCCCAGAGCAAGCAGAAGGAAGGAAATAACCAAGATCAGAGCAGAATTAAATGACATAGAGACTAAAAGCACAATTCTAAGGATCAATGAATCCAAGAGCTGGTTCTTTGAAAAGATAAACAAAATCGACAAGCCTTTAAGCAGACCCATCAAGAAAAAAAGAGAGAAGACTCAAATAAACACAATCAGAAATGAAAGAGGAGAGATTACAACAGATACCACAGAAATACAAAGGATTGTAAGAAATTACTACAAAGAGCTGTATGCCAAGAAATTTGAAAACCTAGGTGAAATGGACAACTTTCTAGAAAAACATAATCTTCCAAAACTCAATGAAAAAGAAGCAGAAAGCCTGAACAGACCAATAACAACAAAAGAAATTGAAGCAGTAATCAAAAAACTCCCAACACACAA
Source organism: Phyllostomus discolor (assembly GCF_004126475.2). Taxonomy (NCBI): domain Eukaryota; kingdom Metazoa; phylum Chordata; class Mammalia; order Chiroptera; family Phyllostomidae; genus Phyllostomus; species Phyllostomus discolor. Next base: position 50,452,088 of record NC_040904.2, on the reverse strand, counting down.
AAGCCCTGGACCAGATGGTTTCACATGAGAATTCTACAAAGCATTTAAGGAAGAGCTAACCCCTATCCTTCACAGACTATTCCAAAAAATCCAAAGAGATGGGAGTCTCCCAAACTCTTTTTATGAGGCCAACATCATCCTAATTCCAAAACCAGATAAAGACACAACACGAAGAAAGAAAACTTCAGGCCAATATCACTGATGAACATTGACGCTAAAATCCTCAACAAAATACTGGCAAACCGCATCCAACAATACATTAAAAAGATCATACACCATGACCAAGTGGGATTCATTCCAGGGATGCAAGGATGGTTCAATATTCACAAGTCAGTAAATGTAATACATCACATAAACAAAAGCAAAGACAAAAACCACATGATCATATCAATTGATGCAGAAAAAGCATTTGATAAGATACAGCACCCATTCATGATAAAAACACTCGGCAAAGTGGGAATAGAGGGAGCATTCCTCAACATAATAAAGGCCATATATGAGAGACCTTCAGCCAACATCATACTCAATGACCAAAAATTAAAATCTTTTCCACTAAGATCAGGAACAGACAAGGCTGTCCACTTTCACCACTTCTATTTAATATAGTACTGGAAGTTTTAGCCACAGCAATCAGACAAGAAAAAGAAATTAAAGGCATTCAAATCAGAAAGGAGGAAACAAAACTGTCACTGTTTGCAGATGACATGATAGTATACATAGAAAATCCTATGGACTCTACCAAAAAACTGCTTGATCTACTCAATGAATTTGGCAAAACAGCGGGATACAAAGTCAATATCCAGAAATCAAAGGCATTTCTGTACACCAACAATGAAACAGCAGAAACAGAGATCAAGGAAAAAATCCCATTTGAAATAGCAAAAAGAAAAATAAAATATCTAGGAATAAACCTAACCAAAGAGGTAAAAGACCTGTATTCATAAAACTACACAACACTGAAGAAAGAAATCAAGGAAGACACAAACAAATGGAAACATATACCGTGTTCATGGATTGGAAGAATTAATATCATCAAAATGTCCATACTACCCAAATCAATTTACACATTCAATGCAATACCTATTAAAGTACCAATGGCTTATTTCACAGACATAGAACAAACACTTCAAAAATTTATATGGAATTATAAACGTCCCCGAATAGCTGCTGCAATTTTGAGAAAGAAGAGTAAAGTAGGAGGGATCACAATACCTGACACTAAACTATACTACAAGGCCACTGTAATCAAAACAGCCTGGTACTGGCACAAAAACAGGCACATGGACCAATGGAACAGAACAGAGAGCCCAGAAATAACCCCAAGTCTCTATGGTCAATTAATATTTGACAAAGGAGGCAGCAACATTAAATGGAATAAAAATAGCCTCTTCAACAAATGGTGTTGAGAGAACTGGACAGCCACGTGCAAGAAAATGAAACTTGAGCACCAACTTACACCATATACAAAAATAAATTCAAGGTGGATAAAAGACTTAAATATAAAATGTGACACCATTAAAGTCCTAGAGGAGAACATAGGTAGGAAAATTTAAGATATTTCACGAAGAAACTTTTTTACTGACGTGTCCCCTAGAGCAAGGGACATAAAGGAAAGAATAAACAAATGGGACCTCATCAAAATTAAAAGCTTCTGCACAGCTAAAGAAAACAGTATCAAAATTAAATGAGAACCAACCGTATGGGAAAACATATTTGCCAATGATACCTCAGACAAGGGTTTAATCTCCAAAATATATAAAGAACTTACACAACTGCACTCTAAGAAGACAAGGAATCCAATTAAAAAGTGGGCAAAGGACTTGAACAGACACTTCTCCAAGGAGGACATACAGAAAATCCAAAGACACATGAAACAATGTTCAATATCGCTTAGCTATCAGAGAGATGCAAATTAAAACCACAATGCGATACCAGTTCACACCAGACAGAATGGCCATCATAAACAAAGCAACAAACAAGTGTTGGAGAGGTTGTGGAGAAAAGGGGACCCTAGTGCACTGCTGGTGGGACTGCAGACTGGTACAACCACTATGGAAAGCAGTATGGAACTTCCTCAGAAAACTAAAAATGGATCTGCTTTTGACCCAGCAATTCCACTGCTGGGACTCTATCCTAAGAATACTAAAACACCAATTCAAAAGAACCTAGGCATCCCAATGTTCATAGCAGAACAATTTACAATAGCTAGATGCTGGAAGCAACCAAGATGCCCATCAGTAAATGAATGGATCAAAAAACTATGGTACATTTACACAATGGAATTCTATGCAGCAGAAAGAAAGAAGGAGCTCCTACCCTTTGCAACAGCGCAGATGGAGCTGGAAAACATTATGCTTAGCGAAACAAGCCAGTCAGTGAAAGACAAACACCATATGATCTCACCTTTAACAGGAACCTAAATAACAAAACAAAGAAACAAGCAAAATATAACCAAAGATACTGAAATAGAGGACAGGCTGACGGTGACCGGAGGGGAGAGAAGAGGAAATTTAAGGGGACAGTGGGAAGGGTTCACAGGAACAAACTTAAAAGACACATGGTCATAAGCTAAGGGGAGGGTGGTAATGGGAGGGAAGTGGGGAGGGGTGGGAGGGGGGACTGGATTGGGAGTAAAAAGGAGAAAACTGTATTTTGAACAATGATTAAAATTTTTTAAAAATGAGAAAAAAAACAAAAAAACAAAAAAACAAAAAAAAGTTGACAATTCTTTGAAATAAATAATGATTTAAAATGTGATAAGCCAAAACCTATTAGCATCTAATACTGCTGGGTATCTGTTTCAGAAAATCATTACTTGGTGCCTTTTGGGAGAAAAATAAGAGTCAGCAGGCTCGATTTGGGAATAATCATTAGACAAAGAAACAGAGGCTTGCATCTGGACATCTGACTGTTAATTCCTCAGTAACACAAAGTAGCTAGTTGTATAACCTTTAGTAAAGCAGTTTACTTCAGTTTCTTCATGTAGAAAGTACTCATTTGAATGACTTCTGGAGTCCTTCCTGGTTCCCAAATTGTAATTAATAGCAATTTGGCAGTGAATTTAATTTCAAAGTAGTAAGTCTATTACTAACCCAATACAATGTATTTTGCAAAAAAAATATATTGCTTTAATTTATTACCCAATTCATATAAAAATAAACTAGAGATTTTAGAAATTTGCTTTTATCATGACATTTAAGTTACAATGTGGTGCTTCTGAATAACCTAAGGCAATAAAAGTATAATATAATTCAAAAACTTTATATCATTAATAGAAAAATAATATTACTGGTGGATTGATTGTTCAGTAATTAGACCAAAGATTTCTATGCAGAAAATTTCCTAGTTATATTCAGAATAAGTAATTGCATTCAACATTTTTAGATTTCTTATAAGAGCTTTGGTTTTAAATATCTTTTATTTAAATTATCTCACCATTTGCTAGATTTCAGTTCGGTAGATATAGACAACATTTTAGAAAGGAAATAAATCAAGATTCCTTTGAGGATACAATGGCTTTTCCTTGAAGGGAAACAGAATATGCCACCCCAAAATGTGCCATTTGGCATGTAGATTATTTTAAGCTGAAGACACTGAAGACCCAGCCACCTCAAGAAGAGTTTTTTATCTCTCCCTTAACTACCTACAAGAATTTGGATAGGTGTCCTAGCTCAGAAAGAGCACTATCACTAGAGCTAACTTTTGTCTGAATGGCCTATCTGTATGGAGGGCAAACATCTAATAACCAAACAGCTGCTTTCCACTGTGCTGTGAATTACACACGGGGGTTTGGAGCCCCAGGCCTCATTCCGGAGTATCCCATTTCTGAGCCCCAGTATCCCACTTCTGAGCTTCACATAGCATATAAGCATTAGCAGCCCAACGTGCCCTTGGATTGCATATTTTCGGGGAACTTCAAATGAGCAAAATTCAAAATTTGTGTTTTTCTTGTTAATCTATCTTAAAGCAATTTGATTTAATTATTAGACCAGCCAAAGAAACTAGAAGTGTAGAAGGAGAAATTTTCCCCTTGATATGAATTTTTTAAGTTAGCATACTAAAATTTAGAGTTATTTTCTTTATGTTTTCATTTAACCAAATCCCCAATAATGAAATGATGTTACAACAGAAACTACATTTTGCAAAGTAACAGTTGCAATTACCTACTGGTTTTTCAGCCACATTAATACAATTCTATCAGTGAAAAAGTCTACTTACCATTTCTGGCATGCAAGAGCATGTGTCAGATATTACAGAGGGTTAAAAGATGAAACCGAGGGCACTTTATTCTGCAGTTGAAGCACTGCCCAGCAAAATGGAATAATTCATACAGACAGAAATATTAATTCAGCCATTACATATTTATTGATTATCTGTTGTCTCCTATCACCATTCTGAAGTGTTGTGATGTAACAGAAAATGGTATAGACAAGATGTCAGCAGACAAGGAGCATATGTATAATGAAGGAGACATAATAAAAGGGTAACTTTTTCAAAAGTGCTAGAGCCAAAGAACCTATATGTATGACCCATGGACAGGAACTAAGGAGGGGAAATGATGGTGGGAGGAGGGTACAGGGTGGAGAGGAATAAAGGTGAAAAAAAAATAGGATAACTGTAATAGCATAATCAATAAAATATATTTTAAAAATAAAAATAAAAAATGCTAGAAAGTAAACCATGACAATAAAATAGCCAGTGACTGAGAGGTTACTTTACCTTGAGTGGTTAGAGACCCCTTTGCGGTGGTGAAATCTAAGCTAAGACTTGAGTGACAACAAAGAGTCAGGCAGAAGGAACTGGAGAATATATTCTAGGATGAGGGAACAAATAGTGTAATGACTTAGGACCTTCATTATATAACATACCTAATATAATATGTAGTAAATGGAAGAGTGTACTAAGGTGCCCTTGGACAAAGGGTTATGGGTATTCAAAGGTAGAAGAAGAAGATGTGTGGAAGTGGAGATAGGGGATTCACAAAGTAATCCAAATGAACCTCAAGCTTGAGTAGGTTTTCATCAAATGGACATAAACAGGGTGGGGCAAAATTAGTTTACAGATGTTTGCATGGAAAGTAAAACAACAATTAATTAATATTAACACAGGAATAAACTCTGTTTCACGTACTCTAAACTGTAAATGTGCCTTTGCCCCACCCTATATGTTTCAAGGTCAAGAAATAGAACTCAAGGTCTAGAGATCTGCTGTGTAATGTATTGCTAATAATTAATATGGTGTTGCATATTTAAAAATTACTAAGAGGGTAGATCTCATGTTAAGTGGTCTTACCACAAAAATAAAAGGCATGAAACAAATCTTTTGGAGGTGATGGTTATGTTCACTAGCTCAATTGTGATGATGATATTAAGGGTATACATAGATGTCCAAATTCATCCACAGGCATACATGAAATATGTGTAATTTTTGTTTTTTAAGTATACCACAGTGAAGCTAGAAAAAGCATAAACTAAGAATTCTAATGATCCCAGTCTTACACTGCTTTAGGTAGTGAGGTTTAACACTTGCCATAATAAAATAAAAGAGGTATCTCAAGAGGTCTTTGTGAACTTTTTCCAAAAATATAGTATAACATATGGTCACTTTTTCCAGAGCATCAGATTAATAATTCTCCCTAATATCTGAAATAATAATTTTAGAAAAGAAAATTAATTTCAATTTTTAAAACTTGGAGTTATATATTGTTTGTCCCCATTTTGTGAGATTGATTTTTTTAATATTCATTTACAAAATCCTTCTATCTCTCAGAATATCCTGGATAATAACTATGATTATCTGAGAATAGTTTATTAAACCATTTGTATAATTAAAAGAAAGAGATTTAAAGCTCACCTACTTCAAAACCTCACTTTATGTATGAAGAACCAGCATGGTAGATAACACCCAAGAGCACAAAAATAATTGGAAAGATAACCAGGACTGGAGCTCTGTCCTCATGATTCCTACCCATTCCATTGTTTTGCATTTTTTCTGCTTCTTCATTTCTTAGTTTTTAGAATTAGTCCATCTTTCACATTCTATCTCAGAAAGAGGAATTCATTCTAATTTTCTGAAACTTTAAAATAATTGACAGGGCCCAGGCAACAACAAAATAGAACATGAAGTGTATTATATATAGTTTCTTAAAGTAAAATATTTAAGTATTAAAATATATGCATTATTTTCATACTTTCAATTAGAGATAATTCAAGTTCATTTCATTAAATAATGTCACACTCATTCACTTGTATTCAGATACACTTTCTAAAAGGGTCAGGAACAGGTAGAATGTGGAAGATTTAGTGCCACATTGGCAGTAATCTATCTAAAATATTATACTCCCTTACGGTTCACTCAGCATCTTTGAAGTTTAACCTTAATTTCGCCTAAAAACACAGTGTAAAAATGTGCAAGTGCAATTTCTGAATATTTCATGCTAAAACATCAAGATATGGGGAAGAATTGAAGAAAAGGGTATAAGACTTTTATTTTACTTTATTTTGACTAGGTTAAGGATGATTGAGAAAAATATAGGGCTTTAATTAATTTTTAAAATATAAGGATATCTACATGAAAGCACAGCAGGTAAGTGTTCTTCAAGTAATAATTGACTTCTGTTAAAATAAATCTATCTCTTTAAAAGCTGCTCACATTGTGAAACCTGTCCATAAGTACCTAATTTTCACCTAATTGGATGTAAAATAGACTTGTAAAAAGCTATTACAATAAATGATAAAATGGCTATACAGCAAATACACATAATATTTCATTTATTCAGTTCATAAATTGCCTTACAAACTGCAATTTTTGAGTGAATCATCTCTTTCATCACTTAACAATTAACTGCTTTTGGATAGAATGCCTAAGCTCAATAGTGGCAATGACATCAGACTTCGATTTAATGAGAATGCTATTGAAGGGTGAAGGAGAGTAAAACAAAAACAATGAGTACTGGACCAGGTCTTAAGAATGCACATAATCTCCTTTGGATGGTGGCTAACTGATTTTTAAATGTTGCCCTAGGTGTCTCCTTTTATCCCACTAATTTGATATTCCATTTCTCTTTCCTTTCTACATCAGATTCATTTATGCAGTGAGCACCATCATGGCAGTTTTCAAAACCTGCCAAGGAGAGATACTTTCCAGTGAGCTGGGCAATTGGCGTTGCTGGCTCAAAATATGAATTCAATCATGAGATGAAAAGAAGCTTACTGAAATGCAATACATCAGATAAGAGGACAGAATAATAGTTCAGCCAGGGTCTGTCTGAAGGTGAAGAACACAATGAAATTCTCTAATATTTGATTGGCACAACTGTAAAGTTTAAACATTGGACTCATAGCCTAAATATTGTTTTGATCTTACAAACTTTTAGAATGCAGTGTTAGGTAAATTTATAGATCATCTGGGATCTACGAACTCCAAAATGGTCCATAAAACTCCTGAATTTGAAGAGAAATCTCCATTCATTTATTTCTATAGAATGTTTCCTTAGAAGTTAAGGCCAAAGAAAAAAATTCAAGAATTACTTCTAATCTTGCAATGATCGACCCACATAAAGAAAATAAATCTCTACAATTCACATGTACTGTAGCAGCAATTGAAAAACTTCATCTTCTGAATCATAGGCGAATGTTCTTTATAGGACATCAGATGCTGTCTAGCCCTCTTTCAACTAAAACAGTTTGTTGGCAATACTCAGACTCCTTGCCATCAATTCACTGTGTTTCAGTATCATTGACCAAGATTTTTGGCAGATTTTTGGACTTAAAAATAATCCTATAGTTAGCCGAGATTGGTTTCTCTTAGCATGGACCACTCACTGGACCTCAGAAAAACAAAATTCTGAAACAGTTCCCATGAATAGTGAATAACTTCTTACAATTTTCATTGGGAACAATATTCTTCCTTATTTTCCCTATACCCACATTTCTGCCCAACTATCTATCTAACCCCCAACAAAACCAAATATCTGCAATCAAGGAAAACGATGAGTGGTCTTGCTTCTTTGGGTTTAGTATGGGGTCCTCTCCAGCATGGAAGCGTCAGAAGATACCTAATATATTTTCCAAGTAAATGCAGCATGTTAAATATTTCCTCAGTACCCCTAAGCTTCCTTGTTGCTCAGACCCACTTAAAAATCCTCCCTTGTGATTTACAAACATCTACTGTTTTGAATTACAAGTGTTAATTATTTTTGCCTTTAAGTATTAAAGAGAAGAAGAAACAAAGGGACAAAAAATAAAGAAGCGTAATGTTATTTTTAAAGAAAATAATGCTGGAAGGTTACAATTAATATTTCCTTCTCATACTCCTCATTGAGAGAAAAATATACACATAGTTAATATACACTGTCTCAAAAGTAAAATAAAACTCTCAGAAATCAAGTTATGTGTGATGTAGTCACAATAGTTTGTGGTGGCTTCTCACACAAGGCCCTCGCTGAGCTCAATAAATCTGACACTCATCCTGCTGAGCTGATGTAATGTAACATCTCACCTCGCTTCAATTTGTCTGAATCTCTTTGATCAAAATTGTCATATATCCTGATGCTTTGATTCATAACTAAGAAAACATTTTGGATGCTGTCTTCAACTTTCATCTAAAATACCAAGATGACACATTTTAAATCAACATCTGACCTCTCTGCAGCTTAATTATTTCAAGTACATTCTGGTATTTAGTTTACATATTTTTAAGTTGCTAGTAATTTTCTACCTTCAATAAGAGGTACTATTTTCCTTCTGGCAATCAAATTGCCTGTCTTTCACTCTGCTGAAAGTTGTTATTCACCCTCTTATAAAGAAAGCAAGGAGGTTCAAAGCCAGAACAGGCAGTGCAGAACTTTGATCATATCACACTGACATTGGAGATGCATGGCCTCAAAAAGGCTTTAAAAGATCTAGATAATTCAGGTAAAATCTTGTGAAAAGTCCACCTGCCACCATTCTGTTTAAGCCACAATGCTTCTTAACTTTGACCTAATCTTTTAGATGGATATAAAACCTTAACATTCTATAACTTTCCCAGCTCTTGCTATTGGGAGGAAGATTTCTTCTTAAATCTCTCCTGGAAACCAGCAGTTTAAACTGTTAGACACAGAAATTGTGTGATGTAAATGCAAGTTACATGCTCAACCAGAGATTCCTTGCATGACCTTGGGTAAATTACTTTACCTTTCTCATCCTCATCCGTTTTTTAACTTGTGGAGTGAATGGATGTTACAGCTTTCTCTTTTGCTCTTGTATGGGATAGACTAGAGGAAGGACATGGGAGAAGAAGCATGCTACAGCACTGTATGTAATTACTTACAAGAAGAATGTAATAGAGAAAGTAGTAAGAATAAGTAGACCCTAAATATTCTCCAAAAGAGGTGATAAAAATATTACTAATTTTGTGTGTTTCAGCTGAGTGTAAGGTATATGATTATTATCTTTGAAATGAGACAGATATGGGGTCTTCTTTGATTGATGTGACCACATCATGGTAAGCATCTCCAATCTTAGCTTACAAAAGTTTTCATCAAGCATACATTATTATCTCTACTTTAGAAATACCATATTCCAGGAAAATAAATAATCCAGACCTAGACACATCCTAAGAAATTTTGAGAAGAAGGAACTCACTTAATTCTAATATGTAGATACTATTTTTTTCATACAATCTTTAATAAGCAAATAAAGTTATATATAGTGGTTTTCTATACTAACATTTGTAGCATTGCTTGTGTTAATTATCAGAAAAAGATACTAGATTAGAAAAAATTCTAAAATCCTTTTATTCACTTTAAAAATAAAATTGAAGCCTTGGCTGACGTAGCTCAGTAGATTGAGTGCGGGCTGCGAACCGAAGTGTTACAGGTTTGATTCCCAGTCATGGGTTGCAGGCCATGACCCCCAGCAACCGCACATTGATGTTTCTCTCTCTATCTCCCTCCCTTCCCTCTCTAAAAATAAATAAATAAAATTAAAAAAAAATAAAATAAAATTGAGTAGAGCACATAACAGCTACTGCCATTGTGAAGAAACTTGGCAATGGTTTTCTCCATCTCAAGACACACTAACCTGAATCATACTGTGGTACTTACTTGGTTAAAGCAAATGACCTCTCCAATATCAGATATTATATGCCATCATTAAATGTATTTATCTACTGAATGTTGCGATTTCTATTGACTCTCCTTAAATGGCACTATATATAGACTAAGTCCAACAACTAAAAAACTAAAATATTTGAAAAAATATAGGGACAGTAGTTTTTAGCCATGTAGCAGATTAAACTGAAACACCTCTCACAACAGGACAACTAAAGTTGATGAATAAAATGAAGAAACAAAAATCCTATGTCCTAAATGGGATAGTATTCTGGGAGCACTGGGGCGTGTAATAACATGGGGCCAACTGTCAAACCCATAAAGGTGTGGACAGTGAAATTATCAGACTGGAATATGATGATGATATATTCAATATATTTGAAAACAAGATCCTTTGGATAGTATAGCCAAATGGATTTTTAAAAACCTGAAATTTAAATTTTAGGCATGAATATCATTATTAAATTTAGAAATTTAATGGACAAAAAATGTAATACAGGAGGAAGATCTAAAGATTCATTTTGCATTAACATGATGTAAAATAGAAATGAAGAAATTACAGAGATAGCAGAACATAGGATAATAACATAAAAAATTAAAAAGAGATTATAAAATACATTAGATAGAGTAAGAGGATCTCATATAACTTATTTAGATTTCCCAAAGGAGATAGCAAGCAAAAAGAATGGAGAAAACCAATAGTTAAAGAAATGTGGATGACAATTGTGGATAACTGATTGAAAATATCACCACTCACATTTAAGTAACATAATTAATCCCCCAAAAAATAAATATTCAGAGAACCCAAATTAGAAGCATAATAAAATACCAAAGATAAAATTAAATCTAGTCAGTGAGAACATATAGATTAGTCTAAGACTAGGCCTCTAATTAAATATTGGTAACGCTAAAATTCAAAAAACAGTGTGATATATCTTCATAGTGATGACTTAAAAATAAACTGTAATCCTGGAAATCTGTATCTGGAGAAATTAATTTTGAGAAATGAGGGTAAAAATAAAAGTATTTTTTAGACACAAAGCTAAAAAAATGTTCAGCTAATAGATTCTAACTAAAAATATTTTTAGAGCATACTTTTTACTAAAAAAAATTAATTCCAAAGTAAAGTCTGAGGTATAAGGAAAAATTCTGAGCAAAAAAAAAAATGACATAGGTCAGAAAAATTAAAAAAAAGATTAAATATATTAAACAACAATGATAGTACCTTAATCAACAAAACAAACACATGAGCACAAAAGAACCAGAGACATGGAAATAAAGAACAAACTGACAGTGACCAGAGGAGAGGGGGTAACAGGGGGAAGGAGGGGAACAGGTACAAAGGACCAATGGACAAGGATAATGGGGAGGAGATTGTCTTTGGGAGCAGGGGTTGGATGGGGCAAGGGAGAGCAACAGGGGGAAAATAGGGACCACTGGAACTGAAAAACAATAAAAAAATAGAAAAGAATGTAATAAAATAAATTGATGTAAAAGAAAAAAAAGATGGTATCCAATATACAAAATTAATCATAAGGTAGAAAAAAATACCCTGGCCAATAAATGGAAAAATAGTAATTAGAGGAATCATATTAGTAAGGAGTTAGACATAATCAATTCTTCTTTCCATAAATTATTTGATAAGCAATTAGCTATAAAATTTATTACAATGTTTATATACATTTTACAGGTTAGAAAAAAGTAACTAAATATTAGACATAGATTTGAAATGAATTCTAAACTAATAGGTAGAAAGATTCTGACTGAAAAAAAGAAAAATATTTTTCAAATGGGCCAATACAAAGTACAAAGAAATCATAATGTACAGATACTGTATGAATTTTCAGTCTATATTTCAAAAAATTTATGCACACAAAGCATTGGAAGTCTAAGAGGAGAAAAAATACATCAGGAAAAATAAGTATATTGGGCATATATACAGTAATATTACATAAATATACTTTAAAGAAATTCTAATAAAGAGTCATAACATTTAAAAAAGATTCAATTAATCACAAAAATTATAAATGTGAATGTACCTAACACCAAAGTTTCCAACTATATAAGAAAAAAAATGTTAATTCTTCCAATCCATGAACATGGTATATACTTTTGTTTATTTGTATCTTCCTTAATTTCTTTCTTCAGTGTTCTATAGTTTCCATGAATAGGTCTTTTACCTCCTTGGTTAAATTTATTCCTAGGTACTTAATTTTTTTTGTTGCTATAATAAATGGGGTTTCTTTTCCTAGTTTCTCTTTCTGATCGTTCATTATTGGTATATAAAAATGCCATCAATTTTTGAATATTGATTTTATATCCCACTGTTTTGCCAAATTCACTTATTAAGTTGAGTAGTTTTTGGTAGGGACTATAGGGCTTTCTATGTGCACTATCAAGACAACTGTAAATGACAGTTTTTCTTCCTTCTTTCCAATTTGGATGCCTTTTACCTTTTCCTTACCTGTTCACTGTGGCTTGAATTTCCAGTACTATGTTGAGTAAGAGTGGTGAAAGTAGACACCCTTGTCTTGTTCCTGATCTTAAGGTGTCCATGCTACCCAAAGCAATCTATAGATTCAATACAATTCCTACTAAAATACCAATGGCATATTTCACAGATCTAGAACAAAATTTCAAAAATTTATATGGAACCAAAATAAGACCCCAAATAGCCTCAGCTTTGTGAGAAAGAAGAACAAAGTAAGAGGGTTTTTCTCCTCTTTCTCTCTCCCTTCTCTTCTGCCTAAAAATAAGTAAATAAAAATCTTGAAAAAAATAACAGTCTGGAGCTGAATGTTATTTTTGGCACAGTCACATAGATCAATGGAACAGAATATAGAACCTAGAAATAAACCCAAGTCTCTACAGTCAGTTAATAGTTGACAAAGGGGGCATGAGTATATAATGGAGTAAAGAGCCTCTTTAATAAATTATATTGGGACAACTGGTCTGGTACCAACTTACACCATACACTTCCAGAATAAACTCAAAATGGATAAAAAGCTTAAATATAAGTCATGATGCCATGAAAGTCCTAGAGGAAAACATAGGCAGTAAAAGTTCAGATATTCCCATGTAGCAACATTTTTTGCCAATATATCTCCTAGAGCAAAGAAAATAAAGGAAAAATAAACAAATAGGACTATATCAAACTAAAAAGGCTTTGCATGGTGGAAGAAACCATCATCAAAATGAAAAAGGAACCTACTGTACAGGAGAACATATTTGCCATTGATACACTGAACAAGGGTTTAATTTCCAAAATATATAAAGAACTCATGTGATTCAACACCAGAAAGACAAACAATCCAATTAAAAAATGAGCAAAGGATCTGAACAGACACTTCTCCAAGGAGGATATACAGATGGCCCATAGATGTATGAAAAGATGCTCAACATCACTAGCCATCAGAGAGATGTAAATTAAAACCACAATGAGATAAAACCTCACACCCGTCAGAATGGCCATCATTAATAAATCAACAAACAAGTGCTGGTAAAGTTGTGGAGAAAAGGGAACCCTACTGTACTGTTGGTGAGAATGCAGACTGGTGGAAAACAGTATGGAGTTTCCTCAGAAAACTGAAAATGGAACTGCCTTTTGACCCAGTAATTCCACTGTTTGGAATATACCCTAACAATCCTGAATCACCAATTCAAAACAGCTTATGCACCCCTATCTTCATAGTTCTGCTATGTACAATATCCAATGCTGGAAACAGCCTAAGTGCCCATTAGTAAATGAGTGGACCTAAAAACTGTGGTACATTTACACAATGAAATACTACTCAGCAGAAAGAAGGAACTTCTACCTTTTGTGACATCATGGATGAAACTGGAGACTATTATGCTAAGTGAAATAAACTAGTCAACAAAAGAAAAACACCATATGACCTTGCTTATAACTGGAATCTAATGAACAAAATAAACTAACTAACAAAATAGAACTATAGGCCTGGAAACATAGAACAGATTGATAGTGGCCAGAGGGGTTAGGGAGGGGGATAATGCTGGAAAGAAGGGGAAGGAACTAGACAAAGAGCATGTATGAGTGATCCCTGGACATGGACAACAGTGTGGGAATTGACTGTGGGAGCAGGGGGTGGGATGGGAGGAGGAGGGCAAAGGGACAAGAATTGGGACAACTTTAATAGTGTAACAATAAAAGTAATTTAATAAAAAGAATAAAAGGACAATCACAGAAAGAAAATAAATTCACCATCACAATGAGATTTTTACTTAGCTCTCTCGAATATTCATAAAGGAGACAAGGCTTGAAAATGTTCATTGATTTTTCAAGTCTTTTTTCCCCCACTCCCTCCAGAGATACAATTGTAATAGGGCTAATGGAATAAAAGGAATGGACCCATGACAGTGAAAATAGTGGGGAAATTACCCACAGTGGGTGAGTTAATTTAACAAACTTCTGGAAGACAAAAATATGAAAGTAATAGAAAAAACAAAATAGGAGGAATAACAAACTAGAATACATAAGAGAGAATGGAATGAAAGGAAGGAGATAATTTCCCAGGCACGAACCCAAAGACATCCATGTCTGAAAGTCTAATGGTATAGAGAAATTCCAGCAAACTGGAAGTTAATTTAAAATACCTGAATAATCTGGCTTGGAGTTTAAAAATCTTCTATCTGGTTTTATAACTATAAATTCTCTCCATTATTAATTTAGAAAATAATTAATATCATAACAGATATGCAGAAAAAGCATACAATAAACACTATAATGATGTTTTTTTAGTGACATTTCATTAAAATGAGAAACAAGACACACTGTTTAGGATGCTATAGATCATACAACCTATTCTTCACTCTTTTTCTAGCAAAATATGCTGAGGTGTAAAATTACATTTTCTGCACTTTGTTGCAGCCAGTAATGTGAATAAAAAATAGAATCTGCCAATTAGGTGCACGCTTATAAAGTTTAGAAGACACAAATGATCTGTTAGAGACCATCTTTCTGCCCTTTTTGGCTCATCTGCAAGAAAATATTGTCATGAAAAAGCAAAAATACTCTGCAGCAGTGTTGAGGAGTGTTAAGAGACAGTTGTAGTAGAGAGATCAGTGGCACTCATATCAGTGAAAGTTTCTTACTGCAGAGATTGTGTCGCTGTATCTCAGTTAAGGAAACCCATGCTTCACTTTCTGAGTATATGTGAGAAGTACGGCAAGTGCCACTGCAGCAGTGATATGTTGTCTTAGAAATATGCTCCCAGGTGGAGGTGGTTCTGTGTTGCTCTGAATCACATTCCTGAAGGTTTGGCTTACAACATAGTCCTTGAGCCCTTTTGGTGATTTTGTGAACTGCCATCTCCTTTAATCAATTTCCTTTCTTCTTCAAGTATATGGAGTAGTTTCTGCACATTAGATCCTCAGGACTTGATCATCTTAGACTGGAAGTTTGTCCTCTTTGACCAACATCTATTACCCCCTACCCTGTGACCCCTGCCACCATCTCCTGACAACTGCCATTCAACTGTCTTTCTATAAGTTTGACCTTTTTTTTTTAGATTCTACATAAAAGTGAGATCACACAGTGTTTGTCTCTCTCTGTCTGGGCTATTTCTCTTAGCACTATGTCCTCCAAGTTTATTTGTGTCTTTCTATTATTTCTGAAAACTTATGTGAACACACAATTATATCCCAAACTATTAAATTTACAGAAATATGAGATGCAGCAAAAGATGCAAATGCTTGTATTGGAAAAGAAGAAAAGTCTACATGAAAGGGGGGGAAACAATCAGTGATTCAAGCTTCAACCTCTGGAGGCTGAAAAAAGCACACCAAAATAAAACCAAAGTAAGCCAAAGATAGAAATAATGAAGAAACAGTTGAATAAATAAAGCTAGAAAATAGACAAATAATAAGATATTACCAAAACCTAATTCTTTGGACAGATAAACTAAATGACACCATATAAAATTGATATGGAAATACAAAGGACCTGGGATTACATTACTATGCACTCTCTTACCAAAAAACAATGTTAGAACATGTACCACATTTAATATCATAAAGCTACAGAAACCAAGACTTTTGGGAGCGGCAAGAGTCTAGGCATATAAAAAAAATGGGATAAAATCAAGAATGCAGAATAGATCTACAAAACTGTAATTAGCTGATTTTTCACAAAGGTACCAAGATAATTCAATACACTAAAATTATTTTCAATGAGTATTGCTGAAACAACTAGATTTTCATGTGAATTTTTTAAAATAAGAGATCCTTCTCTAATACCATAAGCTAAAAATTGTGCATAGACCTACATGTAAAACCTAAAGTTATAAAATTTCTAGAGGTTTTAAGCAAAGGTTCTCTAGAACACATAAAACATGACAATTATAAAAACATGGATAATTAAACTTAAAACATAAAACATTTTTCCTTGAAATCACTGTTAATAAAACCAAAAGGCAACCCATAGACTGAGACAATATCCATAACACATGTCACACAAAAAAAATGTATCCAGAAAATATAAAGAAAGCTCATAACAAAAAAATAAAAATTCAAACAAAACAATAGAAATGGGCAACACATTTGAAAAACATATCAAAAAAGAAAATGTACAAATGGCCAATAAATACTTGAAAAAGATTCTCAATGTTCTCAGTAATCAGTGAAGGGATAATTAAAGCCACAATGAAATGGCAGTATATGACTTTTTAAATGACTATTAGTAAATACAGGTTGAAAAAAAGTGTTGGTGAGTGTATAGTGCATATAGACCTCCCACACACTGCTGGTAAAAATTACAATCAATCGTAGAAAGTGGGGTTGCTGTAGGAGAAAAAGTTTAAAGACTTCAGGTTCTTTTTACATAGAAAACAGATTAAATAATAAATAATATTCTTGTATCCCAATTCAAATATGACCTATTCTCTTAAATTTTATTTGCCACCTATCTCTTCCACAAAGCTAGACAAAGTATCCCCTCACTCTACTTTTTAAATATGTACTATGTACAGGGCACATACCTACTAAGTATGTACATACCTATTATGTACAGGGGTACAAATAATGTCCTTTTTAATTATAAAATCTTATACTACAAAATCATGAGTATGTAATTCTGTAACATAACAACAACTTATTCAAGCACACCATATGACATTTTAGGTGAAATGTTCCAATTAAAACTACAAAATATTACACCCATATTATTACCCTACTGACCAAACTCAAGCAGGCGTTACTTCTGCTGGATTCTGTGTTACCACCTTGCTAAGCAATGAAATGAAAAGCAGTAGCCAAGACACATATTTCTGACTCTCTGGGGATTTAGAATATGTGTTCTCAAAATACTTTGTTGTTATCTCTACCACAGCATAATGACAACATTTTACATTCAGCATATGTATGCTTGCATTCTCCACTAGATTGCTAGTTGACTATTGAAAAGAATATATGTTAACTTGGCTTTTTTTTTAATTTCACAGCACTCAGCACAGTGCTTGACACTTAGTAGGTACTATGTGGGTAGGAAGAAGGGAAGGAAGAATAGCAGATTTTGTTTAGTCTTTATTTATTTGAATATTTCCCAGAATGTCAGGTAAACAACATTTCTATAAGGTTATGAAGTCAGCTCCTACAGGGGTGCGTATAGTTCAGAAGATTTGGTGATTGCAACACCACAGGCCTGAGCACATGTGATGGGGACCCTCACACTACGTGGCAGAAGGCAATGGTAAATGCCACTGCTGCATTTTCTTTCCTTATTCTTTTTCTTAATTTTTTATTTTACCTGAAAACCCTATGATGAGATAGTCCAGAATGAAATATGAGACAGTGCTGAAAGATGAGACTCCCAGGTTGAAAAGCACTGAAACGGTTACTGGAGAAGAGCAGAGTACAAGCAAATAACACTGTTGCTGGTGATATAACTAGACCAGGGCTGGAAGGATGTCTATTGGCTGATGTGCACAAACACCCACCTGGGAAAGGTAAGTATGATGCTACACAACGCATACAATCAGAACACAAAATGTCAGAAGCATAAAACAAAGTAAACTAGAAATTGTAAAATGAGAAATGGAATGTCCAAACATTGAAGTATTTGGTGTTAATGAACTAAAATGGACTGGAATGGGAAATTTCCAGTAAGGTAACTATGAAGTCGTCTATTCTGGAAATGACAAACTCAGAAGAAATGGAGTGGCTTTAATACTGATGCAAGATGTAGCACAGGAGATTGAGGCTACAGTGCAAGATTGAACTGAATAATACTGAATAATATTAATCGGATTTCTAGGAAAACCCTATGAACATAACCATCATTTAAGTCTATGGTCCAACTATAGAGGCTGAAAATGAAATTGAAAGCTTTTATGTAAGTATCAGAGAATAAATTAATCACACACTGAAATAAGACATGCTGATAATTACAGGTGACTAGAATGCAAAAGTAGGAAATTAAGTGAAATCAAATGTCATTGGAAAACTTGGACTAGGGCTTAGAAATGAAGCAGGAGATTGGCTCATGAATTTCTGCAAAGCCAACAGCTTGTCCAGCATGAACACATGTTCAAACAACTGAACTGACAACGGTACACATGCACATCACCAGATGGGCAATATAGAAATCAAATAGACTATGTAATTAGAAGCAGGAGATGGAGACGCTGCATTCTCTTTGCCAAAACAAGAAGTGCATATTATAATACTGACCATGAACTGTTAATATCAAATACTAGAGTAAAGCTGAAGACACTAAAAGAATTTTAATGCCAAAACATACATTAAAAAATATTTCTGATGTACTTAATGTCCACATTAAAGAAACAGATTTCACTGTTAAAATTTAATTGATCCATGACCAAAAGAACTGTGGAATGTAACTAGAAATATTATTAGGAAGGAATATGAAAAAATAATGCCACAGTTAAGTAGCAAAAGAAATTGAGATGGATGACAGACAAAATGCAAAAACTTGTTAGATTCTTAGAGACAAGCGAGAGGCAAAAGCAAAAATTGACAAAATCAAGATTAGAATCCTGAGGACTGTTTTCAACAACTATCACATGCAGATAAAGAGACCTATTACAAGTAGTTAATGTAAGGAGATAGAAGAGAATAAAAAAAGAAAAAGAGAAAGTAAGTGATCTCTATAAGAAAATTTAAGAAATAAAAGGGAATGTACCAGAAGATGCAAGATGACAGAGGAGTAAGTGGAAGCTACACAAACCTCCTCCCAGGACCAAACTGGAATTACAACTAAATTGTAGAGAAATCATCCTGAATAACCAAAGTGAACACTAGCTTGAGAGAAGCCCTATAGCCAAGGACACGGAAGAAGATACATCACTACAACGAGAATGGTAGGGAGTGCAGAGGAGGCACAAGAGGGATGGCTGGGCTACCATGGGCAGCAGCTGAAGTTCCAAAGATATGTTTCAGTGGCCCGGGGGTTCCCCCTGAGAAGTGTGGGCTCTAAACCCCAAGCTGGGTTCTGCAACCTACGGCATCAGAGCTGGAAAGAATCCCAGATAACATCCAGCTGTAAAAAGCAGCGAGATTTCTGTCCACCAGGGACCAATGGCTGGAGATGCAAAGAACTTCTTAAAGGGCCAGTGCACAAAATTCTACCTGTAGCCACTTACCCTGGACTCTAGCAGAGGGGGCACAGAGTGGACTAGAGATGCATGAGGAGAGTACAGGGCTGGTGGCTCTGGGGAGAGAACTGAAGGAACAGTCACCAAAATCCCTGGCTGCCCTGTGTTGAGTCACTTTCCATATTGCAGGAGTCATCTTTCTCAGGCACAGCATTCCCCTCCTAGTGGCATCAGCCTGAGGGGAAGCAACAGCCCTGCCCACAGGAATTACTCTGCCCTACCCTATGGAGTTTAAGCTGGGCTGCTGCGGAGTACAGATGGAGGTTATCTCAGTGATTAAGTTTAACAACAAAGGCAGATCTCTGGACACTCTCAGACATTAGCTGACACTTTGCCAGGCCTGGTACTGGTAAAAGTGAACTTGGTGCACAGTCTGGTTCTTTTTTGCCTGTACCCAGGCTCACCTGAGGGAGCCACAAGCTGTGGATTGCTGATAGCTCCAAACAGGATGCCCAGGGCCAGTCACAGGCAGTGTCTGACATGGGTCTGAAGTAGAGTCTTTGAAGATCTACCTAATACATAGAAACAAACACAAAGAGGAAGCCAAAATGGAAAGACAAAGAAAAAGGCCCCAAATGAAAGAACGAGAGAATCCTCCAGAAGAACTAAATGAAAGGGAGGAAAGCAATTTATCAGATATAGAGTAATGATTATAAGGATACTCAACAGCATAAAAAAGACATAAAATAATACAGAGTACCAGTCAGAAATAAAGAATGCAATATCTGAAATAAATAATATACCAGAGGGAATAAACAGAAGATTAGATGAAGCAGAAGATCAAATCAGTGATTTGGAATACAAGGTAGGGAAAAAAAAAAAAACAAGCAGAGCACCAAAAATTGAAAAAAAACAAACAAAAAGAATGAGGAGAACTTAAGAAATTTTGGGGACAATTTAAAGCATAATAACATCCATATCCTGGGAATACCAGAAGGTGAAAAGAGTAAGGGATTGAGAAGCTATTTGAAGAAATAATGACTGAAAACTTGCCTAGACTGGTGAAATACACAAGAACAGGAAATACAGGGAGTCTACACAAGATGGACCACAAAAGGCTTATACCAAGACACATCAAATTAAAATGATAAAGCTTAAAGACAAGGACAGAATCCTAAAAGCTGCAAGAGAAAAGTAGGTAGTTACCTACAAGGATGCTCCAATTAGACTGTCACCTGATTTCTCAAGAGAAACGTTTCAAGCCAGAAGAGATTGACATGAAAAATTCAAGATGATGAAAAACAAGGAACTCCAGTGAAGGCTACATTACACAGAAAGGCTATCATTTAAAATTGAAGGAGAAATAAAGAACTTCCCAGCCAAGAGAAAGCTAAATGAGTTTGTTAATACTAAACCAGTACTGAAACAAATGATAAAGACCTTGTTTTAAGACAAAGAAAAAGAAGAAACAGAAAAAGGAAAAAGAAAAACAGAGGAAATAGTTTAAAAATAAAATGGCAATAAATACATATCTATCAATAATCACCTTAAATATAAATGGCTTAAATGTTCCAACCAAAAGACATATGATAGCTGAATGGATAAAAAAAAAACAAAGCCCATATATATGCTGCCTCCAAAAGATCCACCTCAAATCAAAAGATACACACATACTAAAGGTAAAGAGATGGAAGAAGATATTTCATGAAATGGTAAGGGAAAAAAATGCTGTGGCAGCGATACTCATATCTGACAAAATGGACTTCAAAAACAAGGCTATAGTAAGAGACACAGGAGGATACCACATATTTAAAAAAAGGAATAGTCCAACAACAGGATATAACCCTACTAGGCATCAACAGCACGTAACACACACACATGAAGCCAGCCAATTTAAAGAAAAATAAATCTGCTTCCCAGAAAGCTAACACAGGGCACTGGGTCCATTCTGAAGTAATTATCCAGTTAATTTGACATTTAAACAGAAGTCTGGTTACCAAGCTGAAAGCCAGTTTAGATAATATCAGCAGCTGTTTCACGAGGATTTTCACAAGTGCTCATTTGTGCCTGTATGTGTGAAATTCCTGCTGAGAATCTGGTTTGAGGGCCAGCCATGTGCAACATCCCAGCTGGGCCACCATCTTTCTGTGCTAGTCTTGCAGCCCAGTGCTGAAGTGAACACAGCTAATTGCTCTAGGTTCAACAACTGCCTTATTCTCTCAGCCTCCAAAACCACAGCTAGTATGTTGGTTCACAACTTCAGGAGTTTCCTGGGTGAAACTCAAAACTAGCCCTATACACAAGGAGAGATGAGAAAGGGGAAGGCCAGTTCAAATTGGTAGGTGGCAAGTTTAGTAAGCAAGGAAACCTGTGTATGAGGCTTGTCTTGGGCAACAATGTTCAAATGCATATAGAAGCCTTAACAGAATTCAGTCACACAGCATCCAGATGGTCCCAACAGCACATTGCTCTCAAGGCTGTGTCTTTGAAGAGGCTCCTATTGCAGAAACAGTGAGAAGAACATACATTCAAAGGACAGGGGAGGGGTGAGGCAGAGTGAGGAGCCTCTAAGTGTCCAGGTCAACCAGCAGTCATGTCCTCTTGATGACCTCCTGCAGCACAGTAACATGACAGCCCGTGGATGCTATATTCTAATGGTACAACCAACCGGATGTCTGAACCCACCTTATAAACCTCTCCTAATGTTTCCAGAAAGATCCTCTTCTCTTGATGCATTGGAGTTATGAAGGAGAGACTCTAACTCTCCTGGCTACTGTTGTTTACTTTTATAATATTGCCTCCAAATTAGAGTCATAACTAAAACAGAAAGGGCCAATTATCACTGGTTCAGAAATCAAGAAATAGAGATAATACTGATAATAATAACCAAACAACAATAACAGTTTTTACTTTCTAGTGCCCTAACCACACATAAAAATTAAAAATAAATGTAATAGATAAAGCTATTACATTTATTATCCAAATACGAAAGTGAAGGTAAGAGAACAGTAAGCATTTAAGTCATTGAAGTATAGCAATCTGGAGCTAGAAGTGGTTTTAGCTCCCTACCTAAAGACAGAAGAGACTTGAAGGAAATAAATATTACTGTGTTACAGAAGTAATTAAAATACTATCTTTTTTTTTTTTAGATTTTTAAAGATTTTATTTATTTATTTTTAGAGAGGGAATGGAGGGAGATAGAGATAGAGGCAGAGAGATAGAGAGAAACATCAATGTGCGGTTGCTGGGGGTTATGGCCTGCAACCCAGGAATGTACCCTGGCTGGTAATCGAACCTGGGACACTTTGGTTCCCAGCCCGCGCTCAATCCACTGAGCTACGCCAGCCAGGGCATAAAATACTATCTTTGCTACAGAAACATTAAAAGTGATTTTACTCATAAGAGGGACAGGCTATCAGGGTGTCCAACTCATTGCCCGTGGGCTGCATGCTGCGCTGGATGGCTATGAATGTGGCCCAACACAAAATTGTAAATTTACTTACAACATTGATATTTTTTTGTGATTACATGTCACAATGTATTTAACGTGTGGCCCAAGACAACTCTTCTTCTTCCAGTGTGGCCCAGAGATGCCAAAAGATTAGACACCCCTGGTAGTAGTTCCATAAGGGAGGTGAGCCTGAGTCATGTTCATTTGTTTTTAAAACCATTGCAGTGGCTGTTTCCTCTGCCTAGAAATAGCATTTCTGAGATCCTTTGGTTCAATTTCTAATCTTGTTCATGTCCCTTCTTAATACATGTCACTCCCCAAGTCATCCTTCCCTGACCACTTACTCTAAAATAACATCTGTCACTTTCTATTTCTTGACTCCATCTTATGTTCTTTATAATAGTCATCACACCCTAAACACATATGTTGTGTTTGTCTACCTATTTATTTTCTGTCTCCCCCTCTAGAATATAAGTGTTGTGATGGTGGGGACTTATCTTATGGCTACTTTGCCTTATGGCTGTATGTTGAATTAAGGGATACATGAATTTTCTAAGCAGCACAGAAAGGTCACTGTTTATAACAGTGTGTAACAGTATCTATGCATCCCCTATACATGCAAACACATAAACACACGCACACACAACAGCCACACTAAAACATGTACACTGGCACACATACACAGTAAGTTTTGTCTTTAGTGAATTTAGCAAACTGTATCAGGATATCCACTAGGTTCTGTTCATTTGGGCACACTATGTTATGGAAGAGAAATTAGCTCAAGATGTGGTCTTTGCCTTCAGAGAACATACTGACTGGTTGTAATGAAGGAGGAGAAAGCATCCTGTGATGCAGGTGTTTATCTTTATGGTGCCTGATGACAGAAACGGAAACCACTATAAAGGTAAAAACATATTGCCTTATGCCATCTTGAAAGAGGGTCTGGAAAGGTTTCCACAAGAATTCCTGGAAGAGGTAAATAAGCAACATATCAATCAGTAGAGAAGGATGGAGAAAGACATTCTAGACAGAAGCAACAATGCAATACATGCCATGCAGAGACCACATCCAAGTTCCTAAAGGACTGAATATGTGGAGGAAAGTTCACTGAATGAATACATTGGTGCCAACTGTTGGCAATATTCGAATGTCACTGTAGGCATTTGGAGTTTATTTTCTTGGTAATGGGAAGCCATTGATGATTTTGCCTAGGTGAGAAATATTAAACAGCAATTTTGTAGTGTTTATTTAACATCAGGCATCATTCTAAGAAATTTTAAATACATAATGTTATTTAATAAATTCAGTAAGTCTGAGAATAAGATTGTAGTGTTCAGGAAAAAGACTGTCAAAAAAGATAAATAACTTGAAATGGATGAAATAGCTTGTAAAGGCAAGAAGCAAGATTAAGAAAAGTCTCCAAATTTTGCATTTAGGGTTGTTGCATTTCACCTGCCCTGATTAAAGCTCCAGTTTAAAACATTATTTTGAGGAAAAAAATCTAGTTATGGAGTTTATTGAGGAATCTTCTGGAAAAAAAATGAAATGAGATACTGAAGTAGAATAGGGAAGTAGAAATGAAAGGACAGATGGGATAGGTGGTGTGAGGTTATTACACAGACCACTGGACAACTGGGTATTTTCCCTCTGGGGTAGTTCAATTTTGAAAAAGAAAATAAAAATAAATTGCATTTCATTATTTATTTATTTATTTATTTGGTCAACTAGCTTAAGGGAAGAAAAAATGAAATTAGCAGAATGTAAAAACAGGTGCTAAAGAAAACTTTTCAAAGAAATGGGCACTATACTTTCTATTTTTTCTCTACCCTTCTTTTAAAAAGGACACTAAAGCTTTCAATGTTTGTAGGTTTCCAAATCCACCCACTTACACCTGTTCAGAAACATCTGTTTTTTGTAAAATGGAAACTGCAAAAATATAAAGGTTGGTTAATAATAACATGGTGACGAGGAAGACTTTTTGTTAGTTTATTTAGTTTTATTTGTTTTTTCTTGGCTTAAAAATGTAATTTTTAGAGTGGAACTTTTTAGAACAATATTGTACATTACTGGTCAGACTTACACATGGATCTGGATTCCTGCTATTCTCTTATTTCTTAATGCAGTCAGTGTGTTTGTTATTTTCACATAGGTTTTCAGATATGTGGACATTCTGGGTATTTTATGGCATTTTTTAAATTTATTAAAATCTGGAGCTGGAGAGAGAGATAGAAATAGATAATGAATTCTATTATCTCAGAATACAGAAAAAGTTGCAGACATCTTTTATTTTAGGTCTACAAAGACCCTGACAGCTCTAAATAAGTTGTAATCTAGCAAAACAATGAATCTGACCATGAATATCTAGCTAAGACCATATATTTGACCTAAAAAATGAGTGAAAAAGAGCCATACTAAAACCAGGACAGAGACCATTGAAGATAAAGTTAATAATGTTATTAAGTAAAGATTCGGAGGTCAGAATAAGCCTGGATTTTCAATGGGCAGTAAAATCCAGTGTGAATGGGGTGCTACAAGCATTGAGAGGGGAAGGTATTAGTAGAAAGGTCTTCAGGAACAAGTTCATGCTTGCCTTGGAGGCCAAGGATGAAATATTTTTTCTACTTAATAGAAATTTATTGAACTGTTTCATTTAAGAGAGTAATAGGTCCAATTTACGCTTTTGAAAGTTTATTCTTATGACTAGATAGTGAACATCAGAGGACAGGGATAGAAGCAAGTAGACCCATTAAAAGATGTTAATTATAGTTCAGATAAGAAATGATTGACTGCCCTGACTGGTGTGATTCAGTGGATTGAGTGCCAGCTGGCAAACCAAAGGGTCGCGGGTTCAATCCCCAGTCAGGGCATGTGCCTGGGTTGCAGGCTGGGACCCCAGTAGGGGGAGAGCAAGAGGCAACCGCACACTGATATTTCTCTCCCTTTCTTTCTCCCTTCCCTCCCCTCTCTCTAAAAATAGATATACAAAATCTTTTAAAATTTTTTATAAAGAAATTATTGAAGTTTTGGATTAGAGCAATGAAAATGATAATTGTTCATATATGGGCTACCCAGTGGAGGAATAAGTATATCTGGTAATACATTAGCATGGAATATGTCTCTAAATTCATATTTAGTTGTTCTATATTATATGGAACGTCCTTCAATTAATTGATTAATTAATTTGTTTATTTTTGTGTAAAGCCTTTTATTTAGGGTTAGTTTAATGGTAGAGTATAGGATTGAGAATGAATTGCAATTAAAAATTCAGGTTAGTTCTAAACATGAGAAGGTTAATAGAAAAAGGTAGAGACAGTGTCTGTTTTATTTTATTTTATTTATTTATTTTTATTTATTGTTTCTCAGTTACAGTTGTCCCGCTTTTTTCCCCATTGCTCTCCCCTGCCCCAAACCCCCAACCATTCCCACAGTCAATATCCTCCCATTGTCTGTGCCCACGAGTCCTCTGTTTGTGTACCTTGCCTTGCCCTTTCTGCTTCTTTCCCCCGTTACATCCCTCTGCACTCCTCACTTCGCTGGTCACTGTAAGTTTGTTCTTTATTTCCAAGTATATGGTTCTATTTTGCTCATTTATTTGTTTTGTTAATTAGGATCCACTTATAGGTGAGATTATATGGTATTTGTCTTTTACCACCTGTCTTATTTCACTTAGCATAATACTCTCCAGTTCCATACATGCTGTCATGAAGGGTAGGAGCTCCTTTCTTTCTGTTGCATAGTATTTCATTGTGTAAATGTACCACAGTTTTTGATCTACTCATTTACTGATGGGCACTTAGGTTGCTTCTAACACTTGGCAATGTAAATAATGCTGCTATGAATATTGGGGTACATAGGTTCTTTTGAATTGGTGATTCAGGATTCTTAGGTTATAATCCAAGAAGTGGGATTGCTGGCTCGGAAGGCAGTTCCATTTTTAGTTTTTTTGAGGCAATTACATACTTTTATCCATAGTGGCTGCACCAGTCTGCATTCCCAGCAACAGTGTACTAGGATTCCCTTTGCTCCACAACCTTGCCAGCACTTGTTTGTTGATTTATTAATGATGTCCATTCTGACCAGTGTGAAATGCTACCTCATTGTGGTTTTAATTTTCATCTCTCTGGTGGCTAGTAAAGTTGGACATTTTTTTATATGTCCCTGGGCCTGCTGTATGTCCACCTTGGAGAAGCATCTGTTCAGGTCCTTTGCCCATTTTTTAATTGGATTGTTTGTCTTCTTGGTGTGGAGTCCTGTAGGTTCTTTATATATTTTGGAGATCAAACCCTTTTCTGAGGTATCATTGGCAAATGTCTTCCCATATAGTTGGTTCCCTTTCCATTTTGTTGATCTTTCCTTTAGCCATGCAGAAACTTTTTAATTTGAAGTAGTCCCATTTGTTTATTCTTTCCTTTATATCCCTTGCCCTAGGGTATGTATTGGTGAAAATATTGCTGCATTGGATATCTGAAAGATTCCTGGCTATGTTCTCCTCTAGAACTTTTATGGTACCACAACTTACATTTCTTTAAGTCTTTTACCCATCTTGAGTTTATTTTGGTGTACAGTGTAAGTCAGTGGTCTAGTTTAATTTTTTTGCATGTACTTGTCCAGCTCTCCCAATAGCATTTATTGAAGAGGCTAGTTTTGCTCCATTTTATGTTCCTGTCCCCTTTGTCAAATATTAACTAATCATATTGATATGACTTTATTTCTGGGCTCTCTATTCTGTTCCATTGGTCTATGTGTCTGTGTTTTGGGGTTTTTATTGAAATTTATTTTCTTTTTTTAATATTTTTATTGCTGTTCAAGTACAGTTGTCTCCATTTTCCCACCACCATTTTTCCCTGTTTCACCCACCCCCATCTACCACCCTCAATCTTACCCCCCTTTGGCTTTGTCCACAGGTCCTTCGTACATGTTTCTTGAGGAATGTTCCCTTTCTTTCCCATGTTATCCTCTTCCTCCTTCTTATTAAAACTAAAAAAATAATTGAAAGATAGTGTGTGATGTTTTGAATAATGATAAATGTAGTGAAGTACTTAAAACATAGTTAAAAACTAGAATTTCTCTATTCAATACACAATGGTTTCAGTGCCAAAATTTTCCCTAGACATTATTAATAAAGTAATTTTACATACAAGAGAACATTGAAAATATACCCTTAACACCACACACAATTGCTCACTTATGTGATTTATTCCTCATAAGAATTACTCTGGCCTTATTAGGTCACATATTTGCTTTTAGACTTACTGAATTATTGCTATTTTAATTGTTGTTATATTTAGCAGTTATTTAAGGAATGTCTTATATATGAATTTCTACAAAACTAGGTTATTATAAACACAGAGCTATTTAAAAGTTCATTTATTTCCCATGTATATGAGACTTAGGTCTTGGGTTTCTCTGTGCATGAGTAAAATGTAACTGAACCATTTGATGGTAAACACAGCCAATCTTTTAAACAGAAGTCTATTCTCAATCCAGAGAAATGCCTGTGTGGCTGGAATTATGTGAACAGCTGATATTCTCCCCTAAAGTACGCCAAACTCCAGTAGCGCCTGTGTAATGAGACGGCCCACGTGAAGCTCTAATAATGGTTTGCTGCACGATCATCACAATGGTAATGTGTGTAATTTATCACATCTGCCATTGAAAGGACTCTAAGAATTTCACAAACAACCCCTCATTAATCTATTCATTTGGCTCCTTTCCTCTTGAAAGTTTCTAAAGCTATTTAAGAAATGATGTAGCCACTATAGAAAAGAGAAAGGTTTTGAGCACTCAGTAAAAAAGAAATAGAGTGAGGTACAGGTCACAAACAAAGAGACATTCTAAGTGAAACTATATGGAGAACCGTCACAATCACATATGTGATTGATTCCTGTTTTGTTTAAATGAGAAATACCCTAAATTATTTAGACCAAGTGTCTCATTTTAGAATCAAGCCTTCCTGTTTTGTTTCTTCTCATCTGCTCTCCCTGGAGGTTTGATGCATTCTATGAACATCTGGATATCTGTCACTCTAAAACAAATCTTTGCTCCAGTGCTGTATAATTATGTATTTAAAATTGCTTCCCATGTAGCTAAAATTGATGTTATATTCAAGTGTAATATACTTGATATTCTAAAATATTATTTATATTGCTTAGTAATTAAGCATAAAATACATTCTGAAAATATTAGTTAAGGTACATATGAGGTCTGTACAGAAATTATCCAGTCATGTAATATGAAAAATAGAGACGTTTACTGAAGAAGATACAAGATATAAGAAACACTGTACATAGGACAATGATACCTCAGTCCTCTTCAAAGTCGGTACCCTGGGACCACACACAGTTCTCCTAATCACTATCAGCTGCCCCATTGTATTTTCCTCAGTCTCAGTGATGGTCTGAAATCTCTTCCCTTTCGGAGGTAATTTTAGCTTTTGGAAAAGCCAGAAGGCACAGGGCACCAAATCTGGGCTGCAGGGAGGCTGAGTAACCTGGATGATTTGATGTTTCACCAAAAAACTCTGCACAAGATGTGACACATGAGTGGGTGCACTGTCATGATGAAGCTGTCAGTCTCCAGTTGTCCATAGCTGTGGCCCTCTGAATTATCCAAAGAGTCTCCATAGAGAAATGTTCAAGATTAACACAGAATTTGATGCAGATTCTCCTCACTCAGTCATTTTGAATGTGACAGTCACACAGTACACATGCTCACTCAACAGTGTCCACAGCCCCCACTGACTTGTACAGTAAAGTCATCATTGTTCACACATGCATATTCCAGTCCACCCTCCTTTCCTGCCAGGTTACATCAATGTTGTGCAAATCGCTCTTGTTATGTTAACAATGGTTGGACTTTTTCTGGGCAGACCTGGTATGTTCTTGGTTGGCATAAAGTGGTAGGCTAGCTGTTGTAGAATGTTAACAGATAACAAAAAATTGTTCTTTAATATATGACTCTTCATATAGCTATTACTATCATTAGAGTATTGATTTTCAAGCACTTACAAAACACTTTTACTTGACAAATATTATATAATTTTCCCAAAACTCTACATCTTAATCAAATATTTCTTCAAGGATCATAAATACCCTGAAAAAATATTCCCAGGGATTGGGGTAGGGATGGATGAGTAGGTGGGACACAGGATTTGTAGGGCAATAAAAATACTTTGTACAGTATCGTGACAGATACATGTCAGTCTATTTGTTCAAACCCACAGAATGTGTAACACCAAGAGTAAACCATGATGTGAACTATGAACTTTGGGTGATTAGGATGGGTCAATATAGACATCAATTGTAACAAATGTACCACTTTGTTGGGGGATTTTGATGATAGAGGAGGTTGTATTTGTATGGGGCAGGGTATATATGGGAGATCTGCTCACCTTCCTCTCAATTTTACTATGAACCTTATACTGCTCTAGAACATAAAGTCTTACATGGCTGGGCCTTTGGGTCCAGTAGGCAGGCATCAGGACTTCAATCCCAAAGCAGATCCTCAGGGAAGTGGCTGGATTACAGTCAAGGAGCATTTAGTGCTTATAGAAGGCTTGAGGAAGACTGCCTTTTCTGATTGGCTCCACACTGTGGACAAGGTTGGGGTGGAGCCTACTACATTAGTGCTGGAGGATCAATGTGTATGCTTAAGTTCTGACAATGTGGAAGGGGCAACCGTGCTGAAAAAGTACTACAAAACTCCCATGGAGTTACCAAAGAGTGTTTTGTGCCTTGACCCCCAATATATTTTTGCCAACCTTATTGACCCCATAATTCCAGTTTGGCTTTTAATGCAGCCACTTTATCTGCCAACTTGAACACAGTTGTCATTACCCCCTGAAGTGACAGATTGAGTACATCGAGCAAGTGACACACAAGTGAGCTTGTGTGACATATTCACACAAGCTCACTTTGCAAACTGTTGTGTGTCACTGAAATGGGCTACTGGTGGTGACTGTTTTTCTAAAAGAAATCTCTGGAGCAACTCTCATAACTCAAAAACTCTGGCCAGTGATGTGCCTTTAGAAAGCCTGTCAGTTCTGTGTATAAAAGAAGATGAGTGTGCTGTGTATCCATCACCTCACAGAGCAGCATGAACATTTGTGAGTTAAAGGCATGTACTTTAATGTGGTTGATCATTTTAATCACATCCTGCAAAATGTTCTTACATTCAGGTAACACTTTTCAGCTAACCAGTATTTCTCTGTGGATGCCACAGTACATAGACTCACATTCAGAAGTGACCCCTTTGACCCGACTAATGAAACCAGAAAGCCAACCAGTCATGGCAGCCACTCCATCTATGCGTATACCAACACAAACGACCAATTCAGGTTTCCTGATATGTAATCATTCAGAGACTTGAACAGTTAGTTCTTCAGCTGTGGTGTTGGTTGGCAACAAAAGTGCACATAACATATCCTCCTAAAAAAATATGTTGCACAAAAACGAGCATTGTTGCCTTGTTGTCAACATCAGGAGACTTGTCAACCTGGATTGTGTACCACTGTAACTCATTAATCCTCTTTAACAGTTGTGCCTCAATATCCTCTGCTATTTCATCAGTTCATCTAGTTATGGTGCTAGCCGATAGAGAAACACCTGACAACTTTGAACTGCAGCCTCTCCTAAAAGTTCACAAGAAATGTCTTTAGCAAGCAGGCAGGACCACCTCTTCACCAGTAAAAAGTAAAGGGCTTCTTAGCTTTAGCAATGTGGTCAGCCACTAAGAATGATGCTCTCTGTGTAGACACATTTGATTAAGTGGTGGCCTTCAATAATTGCTTTTGTTCTTTGTGTTCACATTTTTTCTTTGAAAAACTCCAAAGGCTCATCTTTTAATGCAGGGTGCTTGGTCTGCATGTGGTGAAGCAGTTTTGGGGGTGTCATGGCTTCGTTGGACAAATGGTCACCACATATTATGCAAAGTGGGCTGGGACAATGTGCATCACCTATTGCAATGAATCCATAATTGCAGTAGGACTCTTGGTATTTTCTTTTGAATGCAGTTTCCTTTTTGTTGGCAGTCTTAGAGTCTTCTGCTGTCTCTAGATCAGACATTAGGTCTTTCCCCCTTTCCAAAGAAGCTCTCCAGTGACAACTGTTTTATTGTTCATTTTGACTAGGGTTAGCTTGTGGGCTCACCAAATTTGTGACTGAGACAACTATGCAGTGTGGGAAAGAAGTGCAGGCAGAAGTGGTAAATAAAATAATGGGTGGGCCACATGCTGATTAAAATAAGTGTAGGATTCTGACATAAAGCTTGCCACCAGATGCAGCTGCACAGTTGAAGTACATCAACTCACTTGCCATTGTGAGCCTGCCACCAGATGCAGCTCCATTGTCACTTGCCACTCACTGATAGGGTTGTCATATGAGTCTGCAAGCGACTGACTTCTTATGGTCTCTGTGTAGTCAAACCTCTCGGCTAATGAAAATCTGTATTTGCAGCCCCTCCCCAGGAACAGCATCACTGCCTCACCTTCACTTCACATCATCAGGCATTAGATTCTCATAAGGAGCACACAACCTAGATCCCTCACATGTGCAGTTCACAGTAGGGTTGGTGCTCCTATGAGAATCCAGTGCCACTGCTGATTGGATAGGAGTTGGAGCTTGCATTACTTGATGGTAATGCAAGTGATGGGGAGCAGCTGTAAATACAATGAAACTTTGATACTTCATCCACTGCTCACCTCCTGCTATGCAGCCCATTACTGAGGGTTGGGGACCCCTCCTCTAGCCCACTATCTGACACAGAGGTAAATCAGATCAGATTGTTCAGAATGAGCTTCCTTCAGAGAGTTGGACTGGAAGGCCCGTAACACAATGTTTAGAGCAGGTACATGGTGCCTGACTCCTGGACTTCCAATCACAGCTGGTGAGAGACTGAGGTATGTTCTCCACATCAATTATGTGACATTGCAGACATGACTTAAATTCCATATACCTCAGTTGCCTTATATGTATAATAAAAATGATAGTAATAGCACAATAACCTCGAAGGTTATTGTGATATTGTGAAAAAGAGTTAATATAGAGCACTTAGAACAGTTTTGTCACATGGTAAAGGCACAGCAAATTTTACCTATTGTTAAAACATCATCATTAGTACACACTCAAAACAAAGCTCATTGTGTATAAGGACACCATGTTCTGCTTCCATGATATCTAACACTTTTTGAATTATGAAACACTGCAGTGTCAAGGGAAGAAACTATGTCACCAGGAACACACACATACCCCACATGAATTGATCAATTGATTGTAAGTTTTTTTTTAAGGTTTTATTTTATTTTATTTTAATTGTTGTTGAAGTACACTTTTCTGTCTTTTATTCCCATCCCAGCCCACCCCTCCATCCCTCCCCACTTCCCTCCCATCCTGAAATTCCCTCTCCTCTCCCCTCTGGTCACTGTCAGCCTGTTCTCTATTTCAGTGTCTTTGGTTATATTTTGCTGGCTTGTTTGTTCTGTTGTTTAGGTTCCTGTTAAAGGTGAGATCATATGGTATTTGTCTTTCACTGCCTGGCTTATTTCGCTTAGCATAATGCTTTCCAGTTCTATCCATGCTGTCACAAAGGGTAGGAGCTCCTTCTTGCTTTCTGCTGCATAGAATTCCATTGTGTAAATGTACCATAGTTTTTTGATCCATTCATTTACTGATGGGCACCTAGGTTGCTTCCAGCACTTGGCTATTGTAAATTGTGCTGCTATGAACATTGGGAAGCATAGGTTCTTTTGGATTGGTGTTTTGGGGTTCTTAGGATATAATCCTAGCAGTGGAATTGCTGGGTCAAAAGGCAGATCCATTTTTTTAGTTTTCTGAGAAAATTCCATACTGTTTTCCATAGTGGTTGTACCAGTCTGCAGTCCTACCAGCAGTGCACTAGGGTTCCCTTTTCTCCACAACCTCTCCAACATCTGTTGTTTGTTGCTTTGTTTATGATGGCCATTCTCAATGGTATGAAGTGATATCTCATTGTGGTTTTAATTTGCATCTCTCTGACAGCTAACGATACTGAGCATCTTTTCATGTATGTCCTCTTTGGAGAAGTGTCTGTTCAAGTCCTTTGCCCATTTTTTAATTGGTTTGCTTGTCTTCTTAGAGTGGAATTGTGTAAGTTCTTTATATATTTTGGAGATTAAACCCTTGTCTGAGATATCATTGGCAAATATGTTTTCCCATGCAGTTGGTTCTTTTTTTATTTTAATACTGTTTTCTTTAGCCCTGCAGAAGCTTTTTATTTTGATGAGATCCCATTTGTTTATTCCTTCCTTTATGTCCCTTGCTCTAGGGGACATATCAGTAAAAATGTTGCTGCATGAAATATCCAAATTTTTTTTAAGATGTTATTTATTTATTTTTATAGAGGGAAGGGAGGGAGAGAGAGAGAGAGAGAGAGAGAGAGAGAGAGAGACATCAATGTGCGGTTGCTGGGGGTTGTGGCCTGCAACCCAGGCATGTACCCTGACTCGGAATTGAACCTGCGACACTTTGGTTCGCAGCCCGCGCTCAATCCACTGAGCTACGCCAGCCAGGGTGAAATATCTGAAATTTTTAAGGGTGCTGTCTTTGTGTCTAGTGCTAGAGCTGGAGGTGGAAAGGGAAATAAATGTTACACAGGAAAGGCTGGTGAGGGGTCACCATGCACTGAGGCAGCTCACTCACACTGCTGCTTGCAGTTGGCTCACCGTGTTAGCTTGTGAGGCGATAGGCTGAGCAACTGTTGCTGCAGTTCCCACCAGAGTCTCCTTCAGTTTCTCTAATTTCTGTCTCAGGTGCTGTCTACAAACAAAGGGCCCCAGCATTCCTGTGGGACAGACACATCAATCAAGTTGGAGTCTTGACCTTGACGAGAGACCAAGATGGGTCTCAGCCCACTGTGGGTTCAGTTGTTGCTTGTGGGTTTGCCCTCACTCTTATCAGTTTACATTTATCTTCCATTTCCAACTGCTGGTTGATTCACTGGGTCTTCGGAATTTTATTCAGAGAATCTTTTATGGCCCTCACTAACTGGGAACTCTTCAGTGAAGGGGATTCTTGGAAATACAGTCCCAGTTTAGCAAAATGGAAAGAATACAAATCCATCACAGTCCACCCTTTGTCAAGTTGGCACTTATTTACACCTCTTTTAGCCTACTAAAGTCAATTTCCAGATAATGACCATTGCAAATCCATGCTTCCACCTAACACAATGCAACATTCCCTTACAAAACCAAAAACATGCTAATCCTCTACTCCCCAATAGACTACACATTTCCTGAATCTATTTTGGAGTGATGTTTTTTCCTCTTCTAGCTGAGTCACATTTCCCGTTTAATATTCTGAAATGCAAACACTGAGATCTGAGATATAGAGTTAATTACTATTAATACATTTTATTGTAGATGGTATGAAAATGGGAAGAACAAAATGTTAGTTAATATATACAGTATCTCTTCATATCAAAATAAAGGAGAAATGTGTATGTCTAATATAGTTTACATTTCTAGTACCTTCTTCTAATACATATTTTATGTTTGTTTATTCCCAGCAAATACTTCAGCTGGTCATGGTTACTTGCTAGGTAAGATCTTCCACACCTTCATTGTTGAAGGGTCTGGACCACTCACAGACCTGCCTGTATTAGGCCATTAACATTTCATCACAGCATATGCAAGTATGAAGAGGCATCTTGGGTGATCCCCTTGAGTTGTTACAGATATACTCCTTCTTATTCTCATTGTGGTAGAAATATTTAAAACCATACACACATACACACCTATAGTTTTGTATTGTATATAATATATACACACATATTATATATGATATATGCATGTATATAAAATCAAATGAAGTTTTTAGTATTAAAATGTTGACCTCTTCCCATTGCTGGAGCTAATTAAATAGCCATGTGAGGCTGTTGTGTACAAAGCAGGCGGTGTAAAGGGAAGATGGGTATAAAGTTAGTGAGAACATGGAAAAATTGCAACCCACAGATATGAAGTGGAACCCATGAGGATGAATAGAACCTCACATTAGGGAGGCCCTTTTTTTAAAGATTTATTTTATTTTTTATTTTAAAGAGGGGGGGGAGAAAGAGAGGGAGAGAAACATCAATGTGTGGTTGCCTCTTGCATGCCCCCTACTGGGGACCTGGCCTGCAACCCAGGCATGTGTCCTAGACTGGGAATCAAAACGGTGACCCTTTGATTCTCAGATCAGCATGCAATTCAATGAGCCACACCAACTAGGGCTCCTTTTTCAAATATAGATTTATTTATTTAGGGATGTCAATGTTAAAATTTCAAATGAAATCAATGATCTGTCCAATTGTTATAGTTATTAAAAACAACAAATCATTTTATATCTTCTAGGAAAAACTGCAGCAAAAACTAATACAATATAGAGTAGTGAAAACAGAATTACATTTAAAACATAACTGAGAAAACATATGCTTACTAAGCAGTAAGTATAAGTAATTGTTGGTGACAAAAGTTAATACCAGTGAAATACTGGTATTTATATAAATAAACATATAAATAATATCAGTAAATTCTGGTAAATATATAAATAATGTTTATATTATGTATGTATATATCATAAAGATAACAAAAACAGTGTTTTAACTTTTACTAGACATGAAATAAACATATAAATAGGAAATTCTCTCACTTTATTTTGTCACAAAATTCTCTTCTATATTCATCATCTCCAAGCCTCCAACTCTGGTGCTGCAGGTATTCGGCAGAATATGCTGATGCCCTACAACCTCGAGCTAAATATGTACCTGGCCTAGAAGTTGAAGAAGCCAAAAAATGACCTAGGTGAACTACACTGATTAGGAAATATGCATAGAAAGGTATTCTGGAAAATGTAATTTCATCTACCAAATTGGTGTAATACGCATCCACAATATATTCCAAAGCAGGCAAAAAAATTTTTTTTCGCTCTGGGTTAGGTAATGTCAGAAGTTTCTAATCTAGCTTTCATCTTCAGTGGCCTTTCTCCCAAAATTACAGATGTGCTTCCTATTTTAACAATGAAGAACACACTTAGAAATCAAAGTTCTGCATTCCAGACTTAGTTTTGCAACTCAGTAAATTCATGGTATTTAGCAATTTACTTAACGATTGTAAGGCTCTGTTTCCCCAGTCATAATTGGGACAAGTAAATCCAGGCTCTCCTCATTCACTGATTTGCTGATATAAATTAATGAAATAATGGATGT
Organism: Phyllostomus discolor; assembly: GCF_004126475.2. NCBI lineage: Eukaryota > Metazoa > Chordata > Mammalia > Chiroptera > Phyllostomidae > Phyllostomus > Phyllostomus discolor. The sequence goes on along the minus strand of NC_040904.2, from coordinate 50,414,761 downwards.
TGAAATAGTCTTTCTAATTTACAAAGAGAAATGTACACACAAGTAATAGAAATATTAAACCTGCTTTCACTTTTGTGCACAACGGGCAGATGATATCATCAGAACGACAAAGAATATAGTGGCCCTAAGGCCTCAGCCCAAGTCCTTATAACATTTTCCCAACATTTCAGCAAGCTGCCTACTTTCTTTGTGAGGCGTTTTCTTTCCATGTGGCCAGCAGCAGGAAATGAAATCCAATATACCCCCACGGAGGTGGTTAATTTGTTTGAACTGTCTTTTAGCTGGACTTTCAGTGTCTTCCTAACGATCTCCCTGGTGCAATGCAGTGAAATTCTTGCAAGTTTTCTGTCAGCAAAGCTGCAGCTTTAAAAGATGCTATTTGCTTTTACTTTATGGATTAGAATCCTTCAGTACTTTAATGAAAAAACACACACCTTATGTAATAATCCCACATAACAATGCAGGAGGTATGCTCCTCCACATTAATCTTGGCAATGGTTTTTTTCGATTTGACACCAAAGCAAAGGAGACTACCTCAAACTAAAAAGTTTCTGCACAGCAAAGTAATTTTTTTTTTTGTGGGAGGCCATTCTGCGTGGCATGGGCTCAGCTCCCACTGGGAGATGCACAGGACCCACGCCCACAGATAGGTTTTCCAGTGGGGAATCAGGCCTGCGATGTATCTATGCTGCTACGAATCTTGCTTTTTGCTAAAACTCCCTCACCCTGAATTGAGGACATTTAATACAAAGCAACTGCCTAAAATCCATGCTAAACCTTCCAAGGATGAGTGTAACCTGTTCAACTACTTTTGCCTTTTCATTTGCAAATATCCCTCTTCTGTGATGTGATTAGCAGCATTGGCTCCTTTGTTTTCTGTACAAGGTAACCACCTAAAGCGAGCCTGTGCAGTTAATGAGGACCTTCTTGTAATGTGCCCAGTAAGACGATAAAAGCTCATTGGAGCGAGGGCCAGGGCTTTTGCTCCCCTTGAGAGAAAGCCATGCTGTCCCTTTTCCTCCACTGGATTCAGTAATCCATGTGAATGTCTCATTTTCATTCATAATGACATGGACCCCATGATCCAGGGTCCACATCATTTTTTATTAAGTTTTTTTTTACTTGTTTATTGTTCTATTACAGTTGTCTCAATTTTCCCCTGTTGCTGTCCCCCTGCCCTGAATTCTTAACAAAATGAAAAGGCAACCTACAGAATGGGAGGAATATTTGCAAATAATGTATCTGTTAAGGAATTAATATCCAAAATGTATGAAGTATGCACACAACTCAATAGCAAAAAAGTCCAATTTAAAAAATGGGCAGAAGAACTGAATGAGGAAGTTTCCAAAAAAGGCATACAAATGGCTAATATGTACATGAAAAGGTACTCAACATCACCAATCATCAGAGAAATGCAAATCAAAACTGAAAGGAGATACTTACTACCTAACACCTGTCAGAACGGTTATCATCCAAAGAGAGAGAGAGGGAGAGAGAGAGAGAGAGAGAGGGAGAGGGAGAGAGAGAGAGAGAGAGAGAGAGAGAGAGAGAGAGACATAAGGAAGTGCTGGAGAATGTGGAGAAAAGACAGAGTCATGGTGCACTGTTGATGAGGGTGTAAACTGACACAGCCACTATGGAAAACAGTACAGAGGTTCATAAAAAAAATTTAAAATAGAACTACCATATGACCCACCAATTCCACTTCTAAGTGTACATCCAGAGGAAATAAGAACAGAATGTCAAAAAGATACATGCACACTTGCATGTTCATTGCAACATCATTTACAATAGCTAAGACATGAAAAAAACTTAAGTGTCTACCAATGGATAAATGGGTACATAATATTTTTATAAAATATTATATATTTTTTCATAGTATAATATTCATGCATGAGAAAAAAATAAATATTGCCTACCTTTGGAGATAACATGAATGAACCTTGAAAGTAGTATTCTAAATGAATAAAATAAACCTGAGAAAGGCAAATGCTGCATCATGTCACTAATGCATGGAATCTACAAAAATAATTCTACTCATAGAAACAGAAGAGAAAAGTGGATTGCCAGGGGCTGGAGCATGGAAGACAATAAGGAGAGGTTGATAAAAGGCATACATATACAACTATAAAATGAATAAGATATGAGGATCTAGTTTATAGCAAAGTTACTATAGTTGATAATAGAGTTTTGTTTCATTGAAATTTGCTAAGACAGTAGAACTGAAATTTTCTCACCAAAAAACAAAAGATAGACCTGTGAGGTGATAGATGTGTTAATTAATAAGAGTTGGGGTGGGGATCCTTTCACTAATTTGAAAAACAAACAAAAGGACACCATGCGGGACACTAGGCCCAGAATTGCAGTAAATTTTGGGGGGTTTGGTGACTGTTGAAATAAGAAGAAACAAAGAAAGAGAAATAATTTTTCTGCCTATAAAAAACTCAGTCTACTAAGGAAAATATATAACAGAACAAATTAAGTAAGAGAGAAATTGTGATTGGAGTCAAAAGAATAGGGGTTAGTTAGGATAAGGGCAGTTAGGATAAATGACATCATAAAGAAAGATACATTTGGGCTCCACAAAGAAGGTTCAGAATTTCAGTAAGCAAAGGTGGGATGTGTGTGTGTGTGTGTGTGTGTGTGTGTGTGTGTGTGTGTTGAAGACATGATATAGAGCAAAGGGAAGAGAAAAGATTTTATTTGGAAAAATTTGTCATGAGTATGGTGAGTACAAACTAAAATAAGAATACGGATTGTGTGTGTCACAGGTAGTAGACTTGTGAACGCTCACCTACTCCATTAGACTCATCCACAAGAAAAAGTGAGTCATGTGAACAGGGCTGGTGTTAAAATAAAAGCACTGTTTAGCTGTGAGGTGGGGACCAGAGTCTGGGAAAATGTGAGGCTTGTAATAATGCCTGTGTAGGGGAAAGGCCAGACTGGTCCAAAAAAGGAATGGATGGGAGATGCAGGCAGCAAAGAATAAAACTGAAGACACTGTGCTACATCTGGTCTGTGTCCTTTTTAAATCATGACCTGTTCCTGTCTGAAGTGAGATATAGTTCCTTGACAAAAAGAAAGAAATGTATAATATCAGAATTATTCAGTGTAGCAGCATCTTTTTAAAATACTATTGCTAAAACAAACATTAAAAGCAACCAAAAAGTAATTAGGATTCTATAAATCCCCCATGAGCCTTGTCCCCATCATTTCAGCTCTGAAGGGTTTGCATGCGGAAGACCACTTCAAGACACAGAAATGAGTGAACACAGATCCACTCTGGGAATGGCTTCGGGTACCCACAGGTGAACTGGACCACCATCCCACCTCCATCACCAACCATAAAAACTGTGGCATGTTTGAAATTGGAATGATTCACAACATCTCTTGCCCAAAACATGACTGAACTGCCATCCAAAACTGTGTTCACCAAGGAGCAGCATCAGCCATGTTTTCCTGTTGGATTCCAAATTAATGTAGCACAAAACTGGCCAGAGGCGAGACTCCCATCTCACCTTCATCATTTGCATTTCTCATTTCATCTTTACACTTACAATTTCCCAGACATCCCATGCTGTTTTAATTATGCATGCTTCCATAATTTTGCACATGCCACATGCTTTTCTCTTTGCCTAGAGTTCTGTAACCCCCCAACTCAATCTGTCCAAACAATTATTATTCTTCCTCAGGAACTCAGGGTAAATAGCATTTATTCTAGGACATCACTGACTCAATCAAAAGGCTTTGAGAAATATCTAGAAATGTATTCTCTCCCTGATCTGTGAAAACTGAACCATATGAATACTTTGTGTTATATTTAATCACACATTGAATTATAATGATCAATTCATATATATCACTTAGCAAGTCTATACTATTCCATAGCCTGCATTTTATGCCATAACCTATCTCTAGCAACATCTTATTGTTCTACCCTTGTTTATCTTTCACTTTATCTTCCTTACCTGCCTCTAATTCCTATTGTTTTAACAGTGTGTAACATTTTGTGGAATATTTTAAGTCTTTATGGGGCAAGATGAGGTATATAAAAATTGAGAAATGTATGAATAAACAAAGAAATAACCTCTCCTATTGTTCATGTAATCCTGGAAGCAACCACTGTCTTTTGGTGACCTTTGATGTTCTAGAATATAGCAAAATAGATAGCATATGGCAAGTGCTCAATCAAGTTTGGTTCTAAAACCAAACTGTAACTTTTCTTTCAGAGCTACTTTTGGATACTTTGAAACAAATAAATTAGCATCTCCAACTTAACTGATACATTCATTGAATGAAAATTCACATACTTTTAAATGTGAATAAAATGTTATTCTGGTTATATAGATAAGCAAGAATATTTTTCAAGTGTTTTTCTCAGTGACATCAAATTGACCAATTTCATTATATTGTAAATCTTCATGCTAGAGAAAAAGCATAAATAACAAGGAGAGGCATACTATGCTAATGTAAACTGACAACCTCCTGCTTTAAAATCACTTCTCTGCATAGTGCTGACCTTATGACTCCATTGCTTTGCCATAAAAATAATGAAAATTTATTTAAAATGTGCATACAAGATTTCCAGTGAAGATGGCAGCTAGGTAAACACAGCTCACCTCTTCACACAACTACATTGAAATTACAATTAAAAAATATAGAACAACCCTCACTTGGAAATGTCAGAAACTGAGTTGAAATGAAGTCTGACAACTATAGAATTAAAGAAACCACATCCATCCCGACTGGTTGGAAGGGGAGAGATGCGGAATGGCTGTTCCCTCATCTACGTGTGGTGGGTAAAAATTCAGGAGGGATATCTCAGGAGTGAGGAGTGAGGAGTCCCAACCCCACACCAGGACCCCAGACCACGGTTCCAGTACCAGGAACATAAGTTCTCATAACTTCTGGTTGCAAAAATCCAGTGAGGATTGAATCAATGGAGGAAGCCCTGGAGTCCCAAGCAGTTCCCCTTAAATACCTATATACAGACTTACTCAGACTCAGTCCCTTTGAGCTCTAGCACCTGGGTAGCAGCTTGAAAAGGACCAGTAGCATACAGAGAGGAACAGAACAGTCTGGTATCAAGGCAGGAGCTGGGGACCATCTTTCTCCCAGACACAAATTTAAGCAGAGGACTGTTGGCAGATAAATGAGAGGGATTTACCCAGGCCAGTCAGCTGTCCCTTTTCTGAGCCCTCCACCCACAGAGCCACAGAGCTAAAAGGTGGATACCATATCTGAGACTCCATTACCTGGCTAACACTGTTTGACCTGTCTTGGAGATCCCCTGATATTCTGTCACACCTAACTTATGGGCCCAACTCTACTGTTAACTGTGTCTTTTCCATATGAATGGCTGGTCTTGGTTCATGCTTCACAACTTCCTAAATCCTCTCAAACAAGCAACAGCCGGCCCCAGTAAACCCCTAGCCCCCATACCACTTGCTAGATGGCTCCAGGCCTGGCACTAGCAGCAGTCAGCCTAGATTCACAGCTTGGCTTCACCTGGGAATCTCCAAGCCCAGCACAAGTAGCAGCCATCTCAGATTGCTTTAGAGTTCATGCAGGCTTACCAGGCAGAACACAGGTGGGGGTTGACTATGGCCTGCACCATCCATGAAACCCCAGAGCTTATGCAACCAGTGGACAGCTACAGACCACATTGGAGCACCACCACCCTGCCCCTGCACAGCTCATCTTCCACAGAGGGAAAAGATTAGTCATCAGTGGTCATAGCTAATCCTTGCAGCTGACTGGCCTGGGTAAACCCCTCCCATTGATCTGCCAACAGCAATCAAGGCTTAACTACAAGAGGAGGGTGTACTGAGTCCACACAAAGGGTGCAAATGGAGTACTGAGATTAGGTGATAATGGTGGCTGTGCCACTGGACCATATAGGACACCTACTATATTAGGCCATGCTACCAAGACAGGAAGTCATATATAGCAGCTTTACCTAATACATAGAAACAAACACAGGGAGGTTGCCAAAATGAGGAGACAAAGAAATATGGCCCAAATGAAAGAACAGATCAAAACTCCAGAAAAAGAACCAATAAGAGATAAGCAATATATCAGTTGCAGAGTTCAAAACAATGGTTATTAGGATGCTCAAGGAACTTAGTGAGGACCTCAACAGCATAAAAAAGATATAGTCAGAAACTAAGGATACATGATTTGAAATAAAGAGCAATTTACAGGGAAACAGTAGAGTGGATGAAGCCAAGAATCAAATCAATGATTTGGAATATAAGGAAGCAAACACCAACCAATCAGAACAACACGAAGAAAAAAGAATAAAAAAATGAGGATAGTGTAAGCAGCCTCTGAAACAACTTCAAGCATTCCAACATTCACATCATAGGGGTGCTAGAAGGAGAAAAGAGAGAAAAAGAAATTGGAAATCTATTTGAAAAAATAGTGAAAGAAAACTTCCTTAATTTGGTGACAGAAGTAGACATGCAAGTCATGGATGCACAGAGAATCCCAAATAAGATGGGTACAAAGATGCCCACTCCAAGACACAACATAATTTAAAAGGCAAACATTAAAAATAAGAGAGAATCTTAAAAGCAGCAAGAGAAAAGAAGTTGGTTGCCTATAGGAAAGTCCCCATAAGACTGTCAGCTGATTTCTTAAAAGGAACTTTGCAGGGTAAAAGGGACTGGCAATAAATATTCAAAGTCATTTAAAGCAGGGACCTACAGCCAAGATTGCTCTACCCAGCAAAGATATTATTTAGAATCAAAAGGCAAATAAAGACCTTCCCAGACAAGAAAAATCTTAAGGAGTTCATCATCACCAAGCCATTATCATATGAAATGTTAAAGGGACTTATTTAAGAAAAAGGTCAAAACTATGAACAATAAAATGCCAATAAATATATATCTATCAATGACTGAACCTAAAAAATAAACTAAGCAAGCAAGAAGAACAGAGAGGATACAGAGAGCATTTTGATGGCTGTCAATGGGAGGTGGGCTGTGGGAGAATGGGTGAAGAGGTGAGGGGATTAAGGAGTACAAATAGGTGGTTACAGAACTGTCATGGGGATGTAAAATACATACCGCCTAGGAAATAGAGTAGTCAAAGAACTTACACCTATGACCTTTGGACATGAGCGATCATGTGGGGATGGCCTGAGGGAGTGGGGGTTGCCAGATGGATAGGGGAAGGGGGACAAATTGGGGCCACTGTAATATTATGATCCATAAAATATAAATAAAAAGAAAAAGGGTGCATACATATTTAAAAAAATCAAACAGTGAAGTAGATAAAGGGTGTTTTTTTTTTAAAAATAACTGCTTTGCTCAGTTAGGTTGTACTGCTTTTTCATATAACTGGTATCTCATGCAGATATAGCTGATGGACTAACAAATGTATATTGGAAATTTAAGAAAGGTGATAGGTTGAATATTTATCATGATGGTATAATCACATTACACATAGTTTTAAAAAATAATCTCTTCTGATGGACCCATATTATATTAATTAGTTAGTTAAACAAGTAATTGTTAAGAACCTGATTTATGCCAGGCCCCTGTGTTATTCTGAGGACAAAGAAGTGAACAAAGCAGGTGAAATTCCTGCCCTTAGTTAACCAATATTCTAACTAGATAATCAACAAATACATGTGCAATACATTTGTTAAATAATAATAATATACCAAAAACCAAATCAATACAAGGAAAACAGGTGAATTATAGTGTTGTTTTGGGTCAGTTGGCTAAAAACAAATCTCTCTGAAGAGGTATCCTGGCCAAGGAAACAGCACGTGAAAATGCTTTCCTATGTTGTTTTACTAAAGATTCTGCACAAACTATCTCAGCTCACTTAAGTGATAAAAACTGCATAATAGAAACAGTTGGTACACAGAAAGAGCCTCCTCAAGAAGTCAGTTATTGATGTTTTGATCAAGGAAGAAGCTCTTGTACTTCCTTTTATCATCTTGCTTACTTATTTTTAGTTATCATCTTGAGCAACATAAAAAGCAAAAATAAATGTGTAGATGGAATGAAATAATAAAACATAAAAGAATCAGATGTAATATAATGAGGGAGTTGATGTTGGCCGAGAAGGGTGATGAGTTGAAAGTCCTGAATGAACAAGTATTTTCTTAAAGGAGACGTGAAACCAGTTAGAAGTCCCCTGCCTGCCTCCCAACTCCAGCAAGGCTCATCTGTAATTATTGATTTTAAAGGAGTCAATGCTAAATAGATTTCATTATTTGTGATGATAATTATGAAGTAGAAATAATAAAGAGATTAAAAGCTGCTTCTTTGATGAAAAAATATACAGGATTAAAACTTTAAAAAGCAGCCACAGTATTAGGACACACTGAAAAGAAAATCATTCTGGAGATTGATGGCATGACATTATAGGCTTGAAACATTGTCTTATGACTTTAAATTCACATTTTGATCAACCACTTAGGCTTGTGACATATTAAAGTCTATTAACCTCAGTTATTCTGTCCTCTAAGGAACTTTGGATACTGTAAGAACAACTTTAAAATGAAATAGATTTCTTTCTGCATTATAAGATATGCTATTTGACCTTTTATGTTTTTAACAGAAATGCTTAGTTATTCTAAAAGTGGTTTGATTCACCATTACATTGGCCATAAAATATTTCTTCCCATAATGTCCCTTTTGCCCTTTCTTTCATCATTAGCATATATTTTATACTTTCAGTCCAATGCCTGAGATCATTTCCATGGAGAGAGACTCCTAGATGATTTGTGAAATTAAAATACTATACCCAGGTCAAATTCATTGGTAAGAAAAATATGTAAAGACTTGAAACATTTTTTATTGACCTTCCCTAGGCTCAAGATGCAGATGTCAATACCGAGGGAGGTAGGGAGGGAAAGGCATAAGAGGCAGAAGGAAAACGTTGCTGAAGACCTATTGAACAGAGGCTGTGGGCAGACGGGCCTGGTCCTGACAGCACTGCTTGGCTTCAGGCGAGGCCAGAGCCAGGGCCCAGAGTGAGCGAGGGGCAGACAGACAGCTGTGCTTTTAGACAGTGTGCCCCTTCTCTCTGTCACCCACCAGCTTAACCATGACCGTGACATCACATTACCTTGAGAAATAATTTTAAATGTTCACTTCATGAGAAAGTGAGCAGTCATTCCCTACCTTTAGTGTAGTTGTACTGGCATCTACTTCTGGAAGCAGATCAAGTGTGGGTGTTCAAAGCTAGCTATCAAATGTTATCAGAGCAAGAAAATCAGTTTCCTGATTAGTCCTGGGGAAAATACTGTAGATCTGAATGAAGGCAAAGGGGAAGGAAAAGTACGACTGGAAATTCCAGGGTAAATACAGAGAAAAGCCTTAGAGGGGTGTCCAAACTGTGGCCTGTGGGCCACATGTGGCTCAGCATTGGCTATGAATGTGACCTAACACAAAACAGTAAATTTACTTAAAACATTGTGACATTTTTTTGTGATTATGTGTTGCAAGGTATTTAATGTGTGACCCAAGATACTTCTTCTTCTTCCAGTGTGGCCCAGAAATGCCAAAAGGTTGGATATCCCTGCAGGCTTAGAACAAGGATCAGAAACTCAAGGTTCTAATGGGAATACTAAGGTCGAGTGTGTGATGAGATTGGCCAGGTGAACTGGAGAGCACATGCTTCATCGAAAGCTTCAGGCGATGGGCCAGTGTAGAGACAGGGCAGAAGAAGCCAGAAAACTAGGGTTTGTGTAAACACTTCAAATTTTTAATTATTTAATTAATTTATCTATATTTAATATAAGTATAATTTTTATTGCTTTTGAACCTTTTTCCAGCTTTATCGGGGTATGCTTAACAAATAAAGAATTGTACTTTTCTAATATATACAATTAGACAGATCTGGACACATGCTGCAACTGAGATACCATCACTGGAGGGGGTGGGGGATGGGCAAAAAGAGAAAGGGGGCTATAGTCAATAATTATGTGACTAATGACAGATGATTGCTAGAATTAGTGGGGCTGATCACATTGTAAGGTATAAAAATATCAAACCACCATAGTATATACCTGAAACTAACATATAAGATTGTATACCAACCATAATTAAATTTTTAGGAAAAGAAGGCACCTGGGAAAGATTTCAAAATTTAGGCTGAGTGCAGCTAAAATAATTTCCAATTACACAGGGGTACATTAAATGAATTCAATTCATAATGTTTGTTTTGAAAGACATCTGTTTTTATATGTGGGCAGATTTTGCATATATATATATAATTATACCATTATTTATGTATGAATATAGCATTAATAGTAACATAATTAATAACAACATATAATAATAGAACTAAATTGTGTGTATGTGTTTGTGTGTGCATTAAAAGAATTAGGATGCCTGGGAGAGAATCTGAGGAACATTCTGAGCACTAAGGAAGCTCAGGCACTTCACCCCACTCATTTAATCCCCAGTGTACCCCTTGAGGAGCAGTACCCCTACCATTGCCTGGCAGGAATGCTATAAGGATCAAATCACATTACAGGTGAGAGTGTTTTGTCAAAGCCATAATGTTTTAAGTAAGCCTTAACATTTGGTAACACACTCTTGCATTTTTCATACAACTGCTTCTTGAAACAAAGGAGAAAACATGAGACCTGTGATAGCTGACATCACTTAGTCACAGCCACAGCAGGCAGAGCACTGCAGTATGAATTAACCACACCAACTTGTCAGTATGGAAGTGAGCTGGCTGTTTGCCAACAAAATCTCTCAAACCATTTGCTTACTGAAATCAATAAACCAGCAGGAGAATTCACTGATAGGGGCTTAGAACACTTGTGTCTTTTGTGGTTTAGAAAGAATATCCTGCAAATCACCCTTTCTTTTTGTGGGATTCTTAAACATCAAATACAGCTTGTCATGGCACAGTATTACAGTTATTCTACTTGAGTAACCTCTTTCCAAAAGTGCAATAAAGAGAAACTGATCATAAGTTACACAATACTCATTATTCAACAGTGTCAACAAGGCCATCAAAATCCAGAATGTAGTCATAACAACAAATGAGAAGCTCTGCTAGTCCTGGGCATCACGGGAATTTCTTGCTCAAGCCCTCACAACTCACTGGGTGGATCAGGACAATAATACTTAGAATTTTACCCAAGGCTATAGAGCTAATCCTTCTTGATGTGAGATCAGACATCAGTAGAGTTAAGTCTGTATTTGCAGATTTCATTCCTGCACATTGATAAGGATTAAGATAAAATTATCAGTTGAAAGAAAGTTAAGAAAACTATATTTAATCCCAGTAAGACCACTTTTAGACTGCCCTGTGACCTCAGACAATTTAACTCCCATTTCCTCATGTTAGTGTCCTAATATATAAAACTCAAGGGTTGGATTAGGTGCTCTCCAACGCTCCATGAAGTTCCAGTTTTCACTTTGGAGTTTAAGAATAAAAAGTTGACATCAAGTAAGTACCAGAGCCATGTGAGCAATGAATAACCATTTATTATTATTATTCCACTTTGGCTCATTGTTTTCTTTCTCTAAAACATTCTGAAATGCTCACTGCTTTAAATATTTTTATATCATTTCTCTTTTGTAAGATGTTAAAATTTTGTAAGGTTAAAATTAAATTTACTCAATAACTTTTCTGAATTGGGAAGTGGAAAGATAGTGTACATATTTTTATTTATGTTTTATTTAGCCTTGGGTATATTTTGCATATCAATTTCAGAGATGAAAATAACCTTCAAAACCTTCAATGCATACCTGAAAGTATATTTCTGTAGAATAATTCAAAGAAGTTCTCCAATTTCAAAGACCCCAACAGGGCACTAAGCCCATGTGCCAGCCTTTATAGAAATAATGATACCCACGACTGCAAAGTCAGGTAATAACTGATGACATAGTCAACAGGAGTGATGTGATTTCTGCTTTAATGTGCAACTTTTTCATAAGCAGTGTCTCCCAGAAAACATGGTTTGAAAAATAGCAAATGCCTTTTCATTTATTTATCTATTTCCATAGAGGGAGAATTAACATGTTGTCAAACAATCTCCATAATACACTATTAGTCTAAAGAACTAAAATTTATTTTACTATCTTGTTCTATACCTTTCAAAAATAATTTAGAATTAAGGTTAAATTTCTACCTACAGACATGGTTAAGATCGCTTATCAACCACAATTACTTATTTAGTACAGGTTACATTTTTTAAGTAGTCCGGCGGTGGGAGGGGTTAAAATACAAGACAAGTCCTGCCCCATCATGAGATAGTATGCATATGTATGCACATGTGCATTCACACACACACGCATGCACACACACACACCATTAGATAACTACAAAGGCCTAAACTGCATGAAACTAACAATCGATGAAGAAAGAGTTTAGAACAGAGAAATATCAGTGAAAGATCTCTACTAAGGAACTCTCCTTTGAAGCAGATGGGGCTTGAAATAAAGCATGAAGGATAGGTAGATTTTGGATGGATAGAAAAGATATTGAAAGGACATTCTCAGGAAATACAAAGAAAATATGTTCAGAGCATTTGGAGCTCAGCCTGGTCAATTTGTTGGGAAGAAAGAAACTGTCAAAAAAATTGTTTTTACTTTTTATCAGAGTGTAATAAATATATTGAACAATAAGGAAGTATCAAAGGGCCCTTCACACTGGGTAAAGATCTTCATCCAATAAACAGCATGGAGTTGGAAGTATGGAAACAATCCATTAAAGAGAAAATGTGGCAATGCCATGAAAGATGGACTAACTCTGTAAAGCAAGAAAAAGCTAGGAGACCAGTTAGGAGACCCTTCCAAAAATCTCAGTACAAAGTGAATATGGTCCACAATGAGAGTAGAAAAAATTGACAAAACATGGCACTTGATGAAAAACATTGCTGGCATTTATTTGCATAACTGCTTCAAAGTAGAAAGTAGGAAGAACCTTGAGAGACTGAATTAAAATCTCCAGTACAGAGAGAGAAATAAAATCTTTAGGAAGAGGAGCCAATTTGAGATAGATGTTGGAAGAGAAAAATAGAGGTGTTGAGTTTGAATCTTAATGTGGCAAATATAGAATTATAGAATGCAGAAGAGAATTTGAATATGATGAATATATTTAAGAACTATTGACTTGAAACCACAAAAGTAGATGTATTACATATGAAAATAAATATGGTATGGTTTGTAATATTTGTAAGGTTACAAAAACTTGGAGAATATAATGAAAGTCATAAATCTTTTCCCCAGGTAAAAGAAATGCTCATACTAAAATAAACAAAAGTTTGCATGTAATTTCAAGAGGTTTTCAGACTCCATTGATCTTGTCTAAATCTCAGGATAGCAAAGTTCGCTTTGGGTAACCAAGAGCATGAGAAAGTAACATTTGAAAAAAGATAATATCTACTATTTGTTTAGCACTGGTTATATGCCAAATATCACTTTAATATTTTCATACAGTAATTTTATTAATTTCCATAATAGTGAATGATGTAAAATTATTTTCTTATTTTTCAGGAAATTTTCAAAAAATGAGAAGAAAATAAGTGAATTGAGGATTCTTGCATCTGAGCCTGATACATCATCTTTACCTTTGTTAAAGACAAGTTATCCTGATGCTTTTAAAATGGTAAAGAAAAAAGATTTTATTTGAAACTGTTGCAATAGAGGAGAGAGCTTGAACTCAATTTCAAATACAGCAAAGACAGCTGGGAATTTATATCCCATGAGCAGAGTGAGGGAGTCAGCAGATGAAAATTTATTAAGGAATTTGATTAGATATTAAGGGGACGGTTCTGGCTAAACTGTATTATTCATAAAGGCAGATAAAGGTGATCAGACAAAACTATTGGTGGAAGTCTCCATCATTCTCTTCCCTTTGCATTCATATCTTCATTCAAAAATGTTTATCCATCTCTAATTACATGATACGCACCAGGTTAAAGGTACTAATGTCAATTAGGCAGGTATGTCCCTACCCTTATGAAGCTTGGTAATTTCTACTCCTTTACATTCCATCTCAGAGATACACTCCCCTCTGAAGACTTACTTGACTCCATCTCACCCAGATCTACATCCCCTACAATAGACGTACCTCCCCAAGCTACAACTCTCCCCATTTTACTATTTATGTATCTTATTAGATTATCAGCCCTATGAGAAAATTGGTTATTCCAGGTTCCCTCATTCCCAATAACAAGCACTAAACTTGGCCAAGTAGTAACTCAGAATGTAGTTGATGTAGTTTGCAAAATATAAACAATGGAAGCCAGAAACAGACTAATGACACCAAAGTGCTAACCAAGAGAGATGCCAAAAATATGCTATTTCTCAGATAGAAAGACCACAGAAAAAATTAAATGAATGAGAAATTGAAAATATACTATCAAAAGTAGGAGTACCAAGATCCTTCTGAGTTCCCAGGAGGCCAAATGACAAAGGATCTGGGATTTTAAATACAGTTCATTAGAACACAGAACATGAGCTTGATCCCAAAGCAAATGACTCTTGGCTCTGGAAGCAGCTATAATACTTGTAGCTAATAGAAGTTCACAGAGCTCAGTTTAATTCATGATTTAATAAATTTCATTTTACGGACCTTCCTTTTCAGTAAAATGTAGGCTGGAGGTAGGGGGAGTGTCGGGAGTGAAACACATAACTATATAGTGCAACCCATATGAGCAATAATTCTAAGCTCTGATCCCTTGGCCAACATGTGTGTTTTTGACTCAGAGGTTGTTAAAGGAATTAAAGAAAAAGTGAGAAGGAAGTCATGGTGGATAATGAGGTCTAATTAATAGCATATCATTTCTATTTTTGACAGCCACTTGCCAGCACTATCATTCCTTATTTTCAAACTGAAAATATAATAATAAAAGAGCATTGAATCAGGGAAGAAAGATAATTTGTTTAGAGAAAAGCACATGGACTCTAAACACCAATTGCCTGAGTCAAGTCCTAACTCTGTCACCTTATAGCTTTGTGACCACAGGCAAATACCTAAACTTTCTGTACTTTAATTTCCTCATAAGACAAATGGGAATGATTATACCTTCTTAGGAGAATCACATCAACCAATACTTGTGCAAAGCAAGAGCATTACTTGGCACATAATAAAAGCTCCCCAAATGCTTGATATTATTACAAAAAAAGAATACCAAAATCAGTTGAATAGCAAGTGTCAAGCACTATAATAAGCATTTTTACATAAATTATATCATTTGATTCCAGCTATGAGAAGACTGTAGATCAGAAGTCTAACATTCAAGTCTTTTCACCGATCTCTACATCTGGATGTGTCAGTGGTTCTTATTACCCAAGTACTACATGTGGGCTGTACCTGGTACCACTCCAATTTTGAGTATTATTTGAATCTTATAATCAGCAGTATGAGGTAAATGTTGATTTAAAAACAAGAAGAAATTTAGAAGCCTCTTCATAATGAATCTCTCTAGGCTTTTTCATATTTTGTTTTTCTATAATTTAATATAACCACTGACTTTTCTATATTTGACTAATCTATTTGAAATCACAGCCCAGGACATTATTTCCCTTAGTATCACTGAAAATCTAGAATAATATTGAAGAACAAATACTTCTATTGTTTGCTAACTCTGAGCCCAGACGAATCCATCTGAGTTCCTATGAATCCAGAGTTCCTATTTTGTTTATGCCTAAATTGATAAACAATTTAGGTTTTATGTTTTTACCTATCTATCCAGTACAAATACCACAAATTTTGGTCTCATTAACCCATGTATGAACAATAAGTTCAACTTTTCATGATTAGTGATGTGATATTCTATAGCCCTAAAAATAACAGCAGTGTGTACAGAAAGTAAAGTGAGTTGGATCAGGAACAGAAATTGTTTTCAACTTTCCTCTTGTCTCTGATTTCCTCCCAAATGATCATTTCCACATTGAGAATGCTTTGCCAAACCCTCAAACAAACATTTAGAGTTTTAAATGCCAATATTGAGCATCTGCCTGCTTTGGAGCAATGATTAGAGAAAAAAATTGGACAACATGAATGTGGTTTCTCATCACTATGTGGTTCTGGATATAATGTGCCTTTAATTATTGGCACTTGCATTGCAAATTTCAGTTTACAGCATAACCGTCATGTGTATTTTGTCCTTATAACAATCCTAGAAGTAGGTACCGATTTTCTTGTAGTCGACAAACTATGAAACTGAGGTGCACGTGAATGAGTCAGTAACAGAAGCAGGGAGGACCAAACCCTCTGAGCCTGCTGCCATGATTGCTGTCTCTGTCCCTTCCTGCCCAACCCTGCCCTGCTAATTCAAACACCACTTTCTTCACAGTGCTAAGTGTAGAATCACATTCTATAGTGATTTCAAGTGTATTATCTGGGTTTTCGTGAGACTATAGCAACGTGTTAACAATAGAGATGTGTAAGAGAACACTACACTCAGCCCATAAGCTCTCATGAAAATAATGGTCCAGTGCTTCATTGGTCTATTTATTTTTCAATAACTTTCATTTTGAAAAATAATTTACTTTTGCTACTTCACCCTCAAATCAAAAACTCTGGACAACTGGTTCTCTTTGCAGGAATGAACTGCATACAGAATGTTAATTGTTGGTGATCTGACAATGCAATGGTCATGTGCACCTTGTTCTGTTAACAACTGTAAAAAGATAGAAATTTCTAAATCCTATCAGGTCAGTGATTCTCAACTTTGTTGCACATTACAATCACCTGGGGAGCTTTCGAAAAATACCAGTGCCTAGGTCCTATTCCCAGAGAGTCAGATTTAATTGGTTTGGCATACTGCCTGGACACTAGGATTTCTTAATTGATTTTGTTGGGGTGACATTGGTTCACAAAAACCATACAAATTTCAAGTGTACAAATCAACAAAACATCATCTGTACACTGCATTGTGCTGGACACAAGGATTTTTAAAACCTCCTCAAGTGATTTTAATGTGTAGCCAGGGTTGAGAAACACTAACTTAAGACATAAGCTGGAGCAGTGCTCCTCAATATTGGCCATACGTTAGAATTCCTTGAAGTACTTTTAGAAATACTGATGCCAAGACCTCATCCCAAACCTGATAAAATCAGAGGCTCTGTAGTTTTTAAAGCTCCATGGATGACTTTGCCATGTAGTCAAGTTTGAGGATTACTGCCCTAAAATCCTTGCAACAGCCCTGGCTGGTGTAACTCTGTTGGTTGGCGTGTCATCCTGTAGACTAAAGGTCGCAGGTTTGATTCCCAGTCAGGGAACATGTCTACATTGCAGGTTCAATCCCCAGTTGGGGCATGTACAGGAGGCAACTGATCAGTGTTTCTCCCTCTTTCTAAAAAATAAAAATAAAAAATAAAATAAAATCCTTACACTCAATACGGGTCTATAGATAGCAAAAATAGTCAAACAAACAAAAAAGCAACAAAAACACACACATACTAGCACCTGAAAGCATGCTAGAATTGCAGAGTTTCTGGCTCTAAAAATATACTAAATCAAAATCTGCCTTTGAACTGCATCTCTAGGTAATTAGTATGCATATTAAAGTGTGAGAAGTTCTGTTCTTGATTGCTTTTCTAAAGACCTGAGGGCAATGTTAGCTTTGCCCAATTCTCCCATTTCTTCTCATTTGACACTATTTTCAAGTATTACATGAAAATGTACTACTAACTAGGGTAATTGAGGAAATTTGCTTACCATGCCTAATTGCCACACAGTAAAAATAGTCACTTATACCTTATTACCATTAAAAAGTTATTTACTAGACTAAATCCTGAGCCTGAAATTCAGTACCCTTTATAATATAAACTGATTTACTACTTTCTTTCCAACCTTTCACTATCTATTCCCATCTTACACTATTCCCACATATAGAATGCTATGTTCTGAACCCAGCCAAGCCTGATCTGAGCTTTCCTGACTATGTATCCATCTCTACCTGACATGCTTTCTTTCCATGTTCAAGTACATGCTTTGAAGCTCAGTGCCATTGAGCTCACTGCTTTAATGTCATTGCTCCATGAAGATTTGTCTGATTCCACTCCATCTGCAGGTAGTAATAATCTCTCCTAGACTGAATATTCATAGCATCCTACCTATAACTCTCTTGGGTCTCATTTGACATTCTTCATGTCAGTTTTCCAGACTTGTGTTATATCCTCTCTTAGGTGATAAGTTATGTTAGAAAAGGATCCATGAATAATTCACTTTTATAAAATTCACACTACCTTTCTTGGAACCATATGTGTAGTAGGTATTTTTTAATCTTATACTTCTCACAAGTTTTTTACTTAACCAGTTCAGGCCAGTCTTCTTAGTAGAGTGACATGTCCTACTCCCTCTGAACTTAAACAGCTTTCACTTTTCTCTGCTCATCAGCTCCTCCCTGAACAGATCAGCATTTCACAAGCTACAGCCTTTGCAGCAGAGTGTGAATTGTGAAGGACTAAGGAAGATAATTTATGGGACAGTTTGGAAATTTTATTCACCCAAACACCTTTTCTAGGAAACTTTTCACAGGCATTGTTTGCTCTACATGACACACTTTGGGATATTTTTGAATAATAGTGAGTGACAAGTCATCCAAGATAAATTTAGAACTACTGAGGCTTCCAAGGCTTTCAATATTATCAACATTTCTTCCTTTCCAAAAGAAAACATGGGAGTTCTGGCAAAAGAGACAGAATATCACAATTGTATGATTGTCAGACTGAATGGGTGAAAATTTGGAATCAAACATCATCATAGGAAGCAGACAAGAAAATACCAAAATACTGTGTTGTTTTTCTTAGGGAAACTCCTATGTTACAGGTGGATTCACTAAGAACCCTAGCATACTATTGCTATGTTTGAGAAGTAAGAAAATAATTATTAAATTCAAACTATCTTAGGAAAAAAGTTGCACTAGTGATGGTCTTAGATGATTTGTATTCTACTAAGTTTCCTTGAAAAATATTAAAGAAAAGAGGGAGAGGGTATGAGTAGGGGAATACTTTTATCACTGTCAGAAGTCTCAGAAGCTTCTATGATTTTGAGAAACAAGAACAAAGAAAACCACAGCACCAGATAACAGATGATACTAATTAGTAACTTATAATTCATTAAAACCATGTCAAAGTTGATCTAATATTTACAAAAGTATGTCTGATCAGTTGTTCTAAAAGTACTTTCCTAAAATATACTGGGATATACCACATCATTTTATCAGTGTTTAAAAATCCAAAAGAAGAAGACAGGAGTATAGACACTATTTTGTTATTATTGCCCAGCCCCGGCAGTTCCTTGTCAAAGTCAGTGATAAAACACCCCTCCATTTCCTACTAGATGACATTAGAATGGGGGGATAAGGAGAATGGAGTGGAAAAGTAGCGTAGTCTCTCCATAAATAAAGGCTGAGAAAAAGAGGTCAGATATATTTGTTTTATATCTTTCTGATATCTGTATTTATTTCTCTTGACTCCATATTCCAGGCAGTCCTGATGACTATGTCCTTTATTCTTATTTCCTACAAAATAATAAAAAAACATATTTGTGAAGCTTTTAATTGATGATTCTCAAAACACAAGGACTAAAATGGTAAGATTCTTGGTAGACAAATGTTTCACACCGACTTTGAGTCTTTTGTTTTAAAGACTTTTTGTTTAAAAACATTGAGTCAAATGTTTTTAAAATAAGGCCCATTACCTCTGTAGCATTGGTTACGTGGCATTGAAAGTCTTCATGTAACACATGGCTTTCCCTAGCCATAACCTTTAATGTTTTGTTTTGTTTTGTTTTAATCACTCATAAATATCTCTGCCAATTGAACTGTCAGAGGATTTAACAATATTTTGCTATCATTTAAACAAGTAGTTCTAAAACTTACATATACACTGAAATTACATAGATGTTTATAAAAATATCGATGCCCGGGACCCACCTTCAGAAATGCACATGTAATTAGTCGTCTGTGTGGCCTGAGAACCAGCATTTTTATGTCTTCTATGTAATTCTAAGATGCAAGCAAGGCTGAAAATCAACAATGTGGGCCATGGATTCCAATATTTGTTTTACACTTCTGTGCACTAATGACATGAGTACTGAAACTCTACTTCTTCATTTTATTTCAGGTTTTTACCAGATACTCTCCAAGTTCAGGAAGTTTTTCTTAATGCCAGACTCCAAATCTGAACACAGATGAGCTACTTAACAGGACATTGATAAATAAAAATTAGCAATTGTCCTATGAAAGCCCTTTTCAGGAAGAGAAGGAAACGTAAATGCATAGATGCTACCCTCGTTACCTCTCAGAGCCACCTGAAATGCAGACCATTTGTTCCCTGCCACTGCACTTATATCCTGGGAACCACTTTTTCCCTCCATCAATTTCAGACACTACTAGTTTTACTATAACATTATAGGAATGATTTCCATTTTCTTTTTTTTTTTTGCCTTTTTCTATTTCCATGAAAGTCATAGTAATGCATGATTTAAAATAAAATTCTGATCAATACAGGCATGAGCTTGTAAATCAAATTGTAAAACCTGTTTAAAAGTCTCATTAATAAAATCCAATATATAAAAATGTAAATCAATGAAAACATTGATTAGATCAATGTGACATTCATGACGCTTCTCCTCCTGGACTCCATGTTCTCTCCAGTGAAACACTGGGTATATTATGTGCCACATGGAAAATATCCAAGGCAAATAGCCTTATAAGAAATAGTTCTATCTGCTGAGAAATAATTCTTTCTTGTTGAAAAACAGCTCAAACAGAAAAGCTGTTAAGCGGGGATAGGTTCCATACCACAATGGAACAATAGTTATGAACTCCAGTCTTTCATCAGTGCCCCCATATATTCCCCACTCCCGTGCTTAATTATTCCCTCTTTCAAACTGTAGGAGATGCTTTCTGTGAGCTGTTTTAAGCTTATCTGCCATGTCCAAGTCCAGGGCCCTTTGACAGATAACAGGACTTGCTGAGGAGGTTTGAGTTTGGTAAACTTTCCCCACAACCTTGCTATTAAATTATAAAGAGAGAATCTCAGAAAAATAAATCGCCTAAATAAAGATGTTGATTAACTAAACATCTCTGATAAAGTTAGTGCAAGATAAATTACACAATCTGTTCTGGACCTTAAGAAAGCCCAGTCTTATTGTTATTTCAGGAATCAAAATACCACCTTGTAAGAGGCAGGATTCTGGTATCTTATAGTTGTTACCCTGATAGCTTTTGCTGGACAAGCAACAGTAGGAGTTTACAGCCAGATAGTGGATAATTGGGAATTTTGTTGATGAAGGGTACCAGCCTTGTTGGATTCTTGGACACTGTTTATAAAAGTGTATGCAGTGTCTCTTAAACATTTCTGACAATCCATCGCTTTTTTTAGAAAGTTTTCATTTCACCATTTAAGGACAATTTCTAGTATTCATCCATTTATTGTATTAATAGGACACCAAGTTCACTCATTTTTGGCATCAGGATGGCAACTAACAAAATTTTGATTGTAGTTCTAGAAATACAGATATCATATTTAGCTTCTCCTCAGAATGAGGCTTCCTAATGTTCAGAATGAGAGTCCCTGAATAGAATTCCAGATGTACCTGGGGATTACTTACACAACAGTTATAATTATACCTAGTTATACATACATATATACACAAAATATACATAGTATATGTATATATACACATATATACATATGTTATGTATATACATTATATACACATATCTGTTGTTTACATATATAATATTGTCTATGCTGAAGTATTTAACATAACTTCGTCATTATATCAAGCCATTTCTGCTTCTGTTCTGGAAGTTGTTTCCTTCTTGTTTCATAGCTATTTTTTCCTGTCTGCCTCCCTTACAGAATGAAAAGCTCCTTGAGGACAGAAATACATTATTTATTTCCACAATCATGATATTCCACAAACAAATATGCTTAATATGTATTTGAAATAATAAACTATCTTCTAGAAGTTCTCATTCTCACTCTGTTTAACTTTTGGCTTTCAACTTCTTTGAAATTCATCTTCTTTAAAATTATGACTTGAGCCACTTTTCCAAGGAAACATCCAATGGCAGATGATGCTAGTGCTGAGGGAGGGTTCAGAGGCCCCAGACACCCTGCAATGGGAAGCTGCGGAGGCTTTGGAGGATTTAGCAGTGGCATCCAGGGACTGAGGTCTTGCCTGGGGTCGCAGTTAGGGTCAAGGCCACGGAGCTCACAGAGGCAAGGTCAAGGACAAGGAGTGGGTCCCTGTCACCAAACTGGGCCACCTGACCAAGGATGTCTTTGATCAAGTCCTTGGAGCAGATTCTATCTCTTCTCCCTGCCCATCAAGGAATCTGAGATCATTGACTTTTTCTTGGGGGCATTTCTCAAGGATGAAGTTTTGAAGTTTATGCTCATGCAAAAGCAGACATGCGCTGGCCTAGGACTTGGTTCAAGGCATTTGTTGCCTTTGGGGACAATGGACATGTTGCTCTGGGTGTTAAGTGAACCAAGGAGGTAGCCACTGTCATCCATGGAGCCATTATCCTAGCCAAGGTCTCTATTTTCCCTGTGCAGCGAGGTCCCTGGGGGACAAGATCACAAACCCCATACCATCCCTTGCAAGTGGATCAGGCACTGTGGCTCCATGCTGGTGTGCTTCATTCCTGTCCCCAGGGGCACTGGCATGTCTCAGCCCCCGTGCCCCAGAAGCTGCTAAGGATGGCCAGTATCAATGACTCCTATACCTCAGCCAGGGCTGCACTGCCACCCTGGGCAACTTCACCAAGGCCACCTTTGATGCCATCTTCAAGATCTATAGCTTGCCTCCCTGACCTCTGGAAAGAGGCTGTGTTGACCAAGTCTCACTATCAGGAACTCAATGACCATCTTGTAAAGACCCATGCCAGGGCTTCTGTGCACAGCACCCAGGCTCCATCTGTGGCCACCACATAATTTTATACCAGGAAAATCAGTATGAATTATGCCTGTTAGTGATAATAAAAAATAAATTATGCCTTGATATTTTTATTTGAAAAATAAAGGGGAATCTAGGCTGAAGTGATCATTAAGTGCTTGTTGGTCATTACACTTCAGAAATTAAATTATCACTCTTTGTCACTTAAAAAAAAAAAAGAAAGATGGCAAGTGGCCTCACATGACTCAAGAACCCAGAACAGAACACGTTTTCCAAACTGAGACCATGCAGTTGTCATCACTAACAAACAGCCCCACAGTAATTGCAAATTCCAGCCACTTACTTTGTGAGGGAGAAGATGAATTGGAAAGACACAATCATCATTACTCACCTACCTTGCCGGGGGTTTCCATCTTATTTGCTCTAGTTTCTTCCTCACAGGCATGTTGGAAGATAAATGTAAAATGGTTTGCCAGATTCATTTTGAGAAATCACTGATTGAGAGATTAAAAGTGACATATATTTTTGGTTCTATAAAGGCTGAATCCTGAGATACCTAATCATTAAAGTATTTTCAGAGTGAATAACTCTTAAGAGCTCCTGACAATTTGTGAAGCTAATTGTACCTCCTACAGTTTTACCCCTAATCTGAACTAGGTAGATTTCTCTCCTAGCAGACAGACTGTTCCTCAGAAACAATATAGAAAAACACAGAATATATAGATTACTATATTCCTTTGCATGGTAATGACAGTTCTCCGTGGGCTGAGGTTATTAGGCAAGGGATGAGAGCTTGGATTTCTGATGCTGCAGCTTCTGCAGTCTCTAGGTACACTCACTGTTGAAGTAATTTTTTCCAGAGTTGGATTCCCAGGTTAACCTCTCAGAGGATGTACATTGTTTAAGTCCTCCCTGAAGAGGAATGCACAAAAAAAAAACAGGAAGAGACATCATTTTCTTGCTCAATTCCTATACTGTTCCTTGTCTCCAACACTTTGAGATTGGGGCTGGCAGATCTGTCTTTGAAAGAAGGATGAGTCAGAGTCTCCATGTGACTAATGCAAAACTAACAAATTGATGAAAGCTCTCATATTTGCGAAATTCTGAATTTTTCTTGAGTTTTGAATCATTCATCTGCACTAAACAGAAGGACATCAGTTCAGTTATGAATAGGAAAAAATGCATATGATTGGATGTGGAAGTCTGGTGAATTATCTCAGTTTTATTTACCTTCTTGACAATCTTTAATCTATTGACTTTTCAATATATTGTGTAAAAGACTATATGAGAGAAATTAATAAACTAAACATGTCCTTTTAATAGGGAGAATCAACATAAAGAAAAGCAGATTGGTATAAACAATTGTAATGATATTTGGAAAACAAAAAATTTAAAAAGTTTGGGATTCACCAAACTTTTTGTAACTATATTGAAAGCATCCTCAGAAGTGATTACAAGAATTAGAAAAGCAAATAGATGTTATTGGACAATCAAAGAATTATTAGATAGCTCTAAGAGGATAATAGAGAGAAGTGGGAAACTCAAGATCCTCATTTGAGTCACATAAAGTTGACCTCTGAGAATCAAGCCATTAAAGTTGCTTTCAGCTACTGAAGCACATGTTCCTGATTTTTAATCAGTTGAGATGTTATTACAAATAATTTAGGTACCATAATAGTCAAAGTACAAGTGGTTTTTAATGATGTGCCTCTGTTTTTATAATACATTGGAACAGATATAACATTTCCCTTTCAATAACTTTCATCACACAAACTTGTTATCTTGTGTGGGAGACAGAGTTACTTCCTGGTGGTCACCCAGCCTCACCTAGCAGATGAACCACAACAAAACACAGGAAGCAAACAAGGCAAGGAACCAATAGAAAAGGCCAAGAACACTTGTATCATCAATATCCACTGAGAGAGAGAGATGAGATGTAGTAGTAGGTAACTAACAAGCACTTTAACCATATAACATATGTACATAATTCAGGGATGTTCTCTACGGAAACCATGTTAATATTTATTTTGTATTCTCCTTACTTTGCTGGGTTTGTAGTACAGAAAAAGATTAGTCTTAAGAAGTTAACTCAAGAAGGTGAAATTTAGCAAAAGAGATGAGAAAAGTATTTGCTAGCTAATGTTTATTGGTCATTTATTCATGTTCAGGTCTGTGCTGAACAGTGTACACATATTGTCTCATGTGCTCCTCATGGAAACAGATGAGTCTGATATGATTCTCTCTATTTTATTAATGAGAACTAAATGTATTTGAGAATTTTGAAAAGCTTACTTGATAAATACTGATTATCTAATTAAATGGAGTTCCATAAAAAAAAAAACCCTACCTATGATGTTCTCCATATTGCCTCTTATAGGCATAATGGATGTTAGAACATTAAAAGAGCCATAAGAAGATGGTAAATTAAGAGGTGTTGGATTGGGAGGAGAGAGCTCTCTGAGATGGATTCACAGAAATCTTTTAAAAACAGCAGTACGTAAGGGTGTAAACCGAACTAGCATAAAGTCATTGTGGAGTTCCTGTGTCTTAGGGGGTTTTGTTCCATCCCCTCAGTCTCTCTTGTGCTGGCCAAATTATCAGGGGAATCACGTGTGGCTCCCCCTTCAGGACTCACACACATTTACTGAGAAGAACCTGGCGTGGCAATCGCCATCCCCTCATTTTCTGCAAGAACAGCAAAAATCTGCAGAGCCTAACTGAACCTCGAGAAATCATTTATAATGTGTTGTTTTCCTACTCTTGGGCTTGAAGAAACACTTAATTTGCATCGTTGATTGAAATGTAATTTAAATTGCCTTTGTGCTAAAGTAGTTTGTGAGGTGAGAATCATTTTTTTAAAGAATGTCTTGAAAAAAAAGAAGAAAACTTTCAAGTCTTTTTAGCGCTATTGAATAACAAGACAGATCATACGTTCCATGCTCATCCTCAGGCTGTGCTTCAGCTTCCTGTGGGCTGAAGGAACAGGGCTGTGGGCTTCATCAGGGCAAATCAGGACAGCTTCAGACCCACAGGGTGAGTGCGTCTCAGAGGTTCTCCCAGGCGCGAGTGGTTCTAAAACTCTTGTGTTTTTGAATAGCTTTTTTTCTGTGGAGATCACCACTCATTTAATGATCAAAGGAAAATCTAACCCTCTTTTCCTTGTAGTCTCTGTTGCCAGAAGGGGAGAGCTATTTTAAAGTTTATTTATTATATAAATTAAGAAAAATCTATCATGGTTTTATTCCCTGTTTAAAATTTTTCTTTTTGATTTTCTTTGTTTTCTATACCTTGCCTTAACAAAGACTCTTTTAACTTATATTTAGAGGAGACATGTTATTTTTTAATTTGCTTTTGTCAATTATAGCAGAATTATTTTCTGCATTTCCCCATATTCTTTGTAATTAACATTTTAATGACTACGATGCAATTATTTATTAATGATTAGTTATTATTACACATAAAGAATGCCTCTATATTTTAGTCAAAGTACAACATAATATTCAATTTTGAAACCATCATATCACTCCTTTTGGGGATATTTATTATTTTGTTCCATTTCTCTACATGGCTTATAAAACCTGTGTAGATATTTATATCTCTTTCTTACTAATATGTGTATTTTAAGTATTCTTAAATTATTACTGAAAGTATGAGGGATGTATGTAATTAGATGAGATAAACAAGCTAATAAACATATCCTAAAATTCACATGCTTGCATTTTGTTCTAGGTTAGGAACAAGAGAGGTGGCAGAAGAAATGGAGAGTGGATTATTTTTCTTTTCATTCTGTACCCTTGATCTCCTTGGTGATGTGCTCTCTTCTGGTTATAGTGAGATATGCTTTGCTCTCAAAATGTAGTGCAAAGGAAAACAGTTTTTTAAAGAGTTACTTTTTTAATGGTAAAATTTCCAACAGTATATTTCATGGAGAAATACTTTTTTAAAAAAGACTTTATTTATTTTTAGAGAGAGGAAGGGAGAGAGCAAGTGAGGGAGAGAAATATCAGTATGTGGTTGCCTCTTGTGTGCCTCCTATTAGGGACCTGGCCCGCAACCTAGGCATGTGCTCTGAATGGGAATCGAACCAGCGACCCTTTGGTTCACAGTTTGGTGCTCAATCCACTGAGCCACACCAGCCAGGACTTTACTTTTAAGAGAACTTCCTTCAAACACTCAAATTTGGCTAAAATGCCCTTGTTACTGGAGTGAATTTAGAAAGGTTGTTGTAGTCATGAGGTCTCCTGGACATTTCTCAAAATGTAATTCTCAAGTCTGCTCTCTGTGGGTCCCACCATTTTTTGGTCTATCTCCACAAGATAAAGTATACATTGACTCTATTTAGTTCTAGAATTCCCACTGGTACCTTTTTTATAGCTTCTATTTTCTCCCCTGAGATACCCTATCCTTTCATCTATTATGAGTGCATTTTCCTGTATCTTATCGAGCATAGTTAATTGACTTATGTGCATATTTGATTATTTTCAGGGTTGACCTCCATTGATTGTTACATCTCTTGAGAGAATGGGTCACATTTATTCTTCTAAAGAGTGATGGCATTTTGTGTAGTAGGCAATTACTTGGTTGGGCATACATTATAAACGTTGTCTCCCAGGCAGTATCTCAAATCTCAGTCAAAATTTGGCTTTTTTTGGCTTGTTTTGTCTTTCCTCAGTCAGGTTGCCTAGTCTTCCCATACATGCATGGTTTAGGAGTCAGATTTGAGCACAGTTTATACACAGATTTGAGGTCCTCCTCTTTGGTATTATCCTTTCTGAGATTCTACTCTTACTACTCAGAAGCAGTACTTACCCTGAACCTTGTCCTCTGGTTCTGCAGGCCAGAAAGTCTGCAAATTATTAGAGTTTTATTCCTTATTCACAGCACTACATGTCACCTGCTCTCGGGCTAAACTATTGAGAAATTACCTTGTGCATTCCCCTTCGTCCAGGTTTCTGTTCTCCTCATGTTTACTCTATAGAACCTTCAGGTAACTACTATATTTTTCAGACCATAAGACACACCTAGGTTTTAGAGGAAGAAAATAGGAAAACATTTTTGAAGCAAGAAATATGGTAAAATATTTAATAACACAAATAACATAATATTTCACCAATGTAAACAGAACTCAACAGCAGCATTAACAACCATTATTCCTCCCAAATGGGGAGGAAGTGCATCTTATAGTCTGAAAAATATGGTACTTTTTTGTATTTGTCTCTATAGAGTTTATAGTTGTTATTCATGGCATAGTAAGCCTGTTATCAGATCACTTGGCCATCAAAAAAGCAAAGCCTTGCCTGATGAATCTTTAAAGCCAACAGAAGGAGCAAATTAGAATAAACAGCGAGTGTAATGACTGAACCAATCACAGGAGTAGTCCTAGATTTATGCCCACTTGAAGCTGAGGAGGCTCATTATGAACAAAGGATATATTTCCTGAGGGTAACTTCAGAACTGTTCAGGAGACAGCCACCCCACCATAACCACAGCCTGATGCAGAGCTTGACCACGCCAATGTTTCTTCTCGAACTCTAATACAGATCTCCCACACACACATCTAGACTTCTGCGATGGCCTTCTCAATAATTTCTTCTCTTACAGCTTCTCTCTTCTTCCAGTCTAGTCTGAACATTAGTTTTGAGTATCACCCTGCTCAAAAAATTTAATGGCTCATTGTCTAATTCCAAATGTCTACACATAACTATTATTTTTTCTAAGTTTCCCTTATAAGGGATAAGTAGAAAGCAATGGTTGGGAAAATCAGTGCTCAAGGGCACACTCTTAAACACATATGACCTGAGAGAAGTAATTTATACATTGAAGCAATGGATCCATCCTCTCTGGTTTAAATCCGAGCTTAATGCTTACTTATGTTAACTTTGACAAGTTTTTTTTTTTTTTTTTTTTTTAACTCTCTGCATCTCAGTTTCCTAGCAGTAAAGTAGGGTTAATGAAGTACCACCTCATAGGGATGTTTTGCCCTGTGAGGGCTGGGTTGAATGAGGGAACATTTGGAAAGTGCCTTAGAACTGTTCCTGGCAATAATATCCCCCAGTAGTGTTAGCTGCTATTAACATTACCTGTGACTTGGTTCCATTCTCTGGGAGATCAAGGACATAGTTCGATTTGCATCAGGGTGGGAGGTGGGGATGACTGTGGAGGGGGGGATTAGGGTGGGGAATGGAGACAACTGTATAAAGACAACTGTACTTGAACAACAATAAAAAATGTGAAAAAAAAGAAAAATGAATGATCCACAGGCAACAGGTACTAAGAAACCATAAATCTCTGTTCAACTATGAAGGCAAAAAGAACTTAGCTACAACTATATCAAACTATTTGTCATTTCTTGTTCTGTGCATTATGCAGTTTATACCTTCCCACATCAAAATGACTTTCACATGTGTGAAATGAGGTCTCTTCCATCTCTGTCCATTGAAATCCTTTCTATCCTTTAAGGCTAAGCAAACAAAATACCAAGCTATCCTAAAATCACGCCTAATCTCATTCAACTAGTCAGCTCTCCTTCTCTAACCTTCCAAAGAGGCACTTACCCCATTTCTTACGTAATTTTTCCCTTTACGCCATATTCGTTCCCATGGACCATTCATTGGCTGCTCGACAACAATAATTGCAATTTGTCTATGGTTGCATCCTTAGCTGTTCTTCACAAAATACCTATGCATAATAAAATGTCAACAAATATCTAATGAATATAATGTCTAATGAATAATATGTAATGTTCAATAATTATATTAGCAAATAAAAAATAATTTTAAAAATGTTTATACTCAGAAAATAAAAATGTCATACCAGTTGCCATATTTTTTCAGTGATAACCAAAATTGGTGATATCACTTTTAAAAAGAGCAAAATTTCTCCTTGGAGCACATTTTAGAATTTGGTTAACATGTAATTGAATTTCATGGTATAAGTCACAATGTAATTTCACATCCCAAAGTCCGACCACATGTCCCCTTTGGCTCAACTCAATTCACAGCTAGCAAAAACAGCTCAGTGCTGAATTTCACACCTGGTTTTCTGGGACCAGATGGAGGAGCAGTAAATAGTGCAAGATCATACAGATGCCTGAGAGCTACCTGTACACAGTGATATAAATGACAAACCAAAGCATTTCATCTGTCATCCCCAAAGCTAACCTCCTACCTCAGGGACTAAGACATAAACAGAGGCAACCTTTCCTTGTGCTCGGCTGGCATTAGTTTGGCCTTCCCATCTGACTAAAAGCAAACACAAACTGTGCACAGAAATAAAGCCTGTCCCATTACCCAGTGTTCATTCCTGCTGCAGCGGTGTGATTCTATGAGGCTGCCCTTTCAAGCTGTTTTTCTGAGATCCATCTGGAATTGTTTATACAGTGAAAATCTTATTTGTTTACTTGTTTACTTCCTGTCCTCTACCTAGTCTAAACCCTGCTTTGTAGATCCAGAGAGTAAAAAGAGACTGCTTTAGGGGGTAAGAGGAAAGTCAAATACAGTTTGCTTGTACTTCTTTTTTTTTTAAGATTTTACTTATTTATTTTTAGAGAGGGAAGGGAGGGAGAAAGAGAGAAAGATCAATGTGTGGTTGCTGGGGGCTGTGGCCTGCAACCCAGACATGTGCCCTGACTGGGAATCGAACCTGTGACACTTTGGTTCATAGCCCATGCTCAATCCAGGGCTGGCTTGTACTTCTTAAGACTGCTCAAATATTAAACTAGTTAAACTAGAGGTGCTAAGAGAGATTGGGTATCTCTATCCATTTGTTTTATAATCATGGAAATAAGCCTCTATGCCACAACAATGGCAAAAGTTCAAAACAATGCGGAATGCCAAGCCTGGCTGACTTGTTCACCAGTTGGTGATTGGTGGCTTTACATCTTCAGGTGCTGGCTTTGTTATCTGTTAAACAAGCATGTTGTTGTAAGTTTCTGAAGGCCCGTCTAGCTCTAACTCCTTAAACTGAATCATCTATCATTATTCCAAGATTATACAGATTGTTGGCAGAATTAATTTCCTTGGGTTTCTAGGCCTGAAGTTCTATTTTCCTGATAGTTGGCTACGGACAGCTCACAGCTCCTAAATCTGCTTCTTTCTATTGGTAGATCACAACCTGTGTGCCTTCATTCTTCCAGGCCAGCCCGAGTGTGATGTCTAACTTTCTCCTCTATGATCAGCTGGAGAGAAAGCACTGTACTTGTATAGGGCCCATGCAATTAGATTATGTCCACCCAGGTGAGATCCACTGGGTCTTCTAATCCTACTCAGTGGAATAAAATCTGTAATTTTCTCAGTATGGGCATGTACACTGGGGTGGAAAAATATTGAGCCACCTTAGACTCTTGACTACCGCAACATTTCATATTTTTTATAGCTATAAGGAACAGTAACTCCTCTATTAAATTTTCTAATTGGTTGTTACTAATGTATAAAAATATTATTTTTAAGAATTTAAACCATCATCTGAGTTTGGAAAGGACTATGTATATAATAATTTCACTCCTGCTCTTAGGTTTTGTTATTTGTAAAGTATAAAAACTTTTATAGCTCTAATTAAGATTGCAAATCAGTTGGCTTTGAGTTAATCAAAAGGGAGATTATCCTAACTGAGACTAGGCCCTTAATGAACCCTTAAAAGGGACTGGGATATTTCTGGGGATGGGAGGGGGAACAAGAAGCAGAGTAGACTCTGGTGCTGATCTGGAAACCACAAACTTCGATGTGGTAGAGAGAGGGGGCTATGTGACATGGTTAAAGGGTGGCATCTAAGAACCAAGAACCACCTTCAATTGACAACCAGCAAAATAGCCATATTCTCAGGCCCATAAACATGCAGAACCAAATTCTGCCAATAACTGTTAAGCCTGGGGAAGAACTCAGCCTCAGGTGAATTCTCAGCTCTGTACCACACCTTGATTTCAGTCCAGTAAGACCCTGAGCAAAACACCTAATTTATATTTTTATTTGCCATGTTTGTATTTTTATTTATCTTATTTGGCCATTATTTCACACTTTAAACTTCATGACTCATGCCTTTCTTCAATTCGGAGTTCTCAGCCAATAGCCTAATATCTCTTCAAATGTAGCTTCAGCAATACTCTATTCTTCCTTTGGAAATCTGACTAGACATATGCTAGATCTTCTCAAACTATCATGCATCACCCTTTTTAACTGCTTTTTAAATTAGCTCCATTTTGAATAAATATATCATACTATAACAACAATGAATTATTAGAAAGTAAAATAATGTGCTTATTTTAAAGTCTGTCAAAATGCTCTGTAAAATTAATTTTATGTAAATTACTAACCTAGTTATTGATTTTACTGTTGTATTTATTAGTATTAAATTACTCCATGCATTTAGAATTAGACTCCAGGTGCATTTTAAGGTTAAACTTTGGATTATATTTGTTTGTTTTGTTTTTATTGTTATATGATATTTCTATCCTTCTGTATTCACCTCTCACTTTCTAGCAGTTTCCACTTGCATCCTCCAGCCCATCAATGTAGAACCACATTGATAACATTACCCAGATACAACCTGGCAAGGATACAGGTTTTATCAGTTCTTATTCTCAAGACTATATCTGTAACCCTCCCTTCAATCCCCAAGTTCAAGATTCCATGTAAGCTCTGGCCCCAAACAGCCATGAATAATTGTTATATTCTGCTTCCTTAGATAACAGAAGAATAACAACTCCATCTCTGTTCCAAGTTGCAAGATTGGCTCCAAATTCCCAATTTGTATAGAACACTCTTATTCCTTTTAACCATTTAGAAGCCAAGCCTACCCACTTTTAAAACAAGACCACAACATTCATTATAGTTCTTCTACTTCTAACCAATGTGCCTATCTCTCTGTCTTTGATCCACTGCGATAGATAAGCTGTTTTTATTACTCTTGTTACCTCTTGTGCATCTTAATTGTTATATTCTCTCTGATTCTCTGTTATTTCTTCTCTGTATCTATCTGTCATCTATCTACCTATTCATCTATATTTCTACCTCTTTATCTATCTACTATCTACAATTTTATTGTTAAATATTTGCAGCCAAGGTGGTTTGAATTATGAACATATTGTACCTTTCACTCTGAAGACACTGTGATTTCTTATAATCCAGAATTATTTAGAAGGAATTTTTACTGTTTATTTATTAATATCTGGTATCTTTGCTGCCTCCCTCATTAACAAACACTTTTTTGTTTTACTCCATTTACTTTTTATTTTGATAAATCTATTTATCATGCCTAGGATTTCTATTTGGTTTGTTTACACATTTATTTCTTAAGTCTATTCTTGTTTGAAATCTTGTTTTTGTTTTTTTTTTTAAAGGACATGGCAGTTGCTTTCTTTTTTTTTTTTTTTTTTAAAGATTTTATTTATTTATTTGTAGGGAGGAAAGGAAGGGAGAGAGAGAGAGAAAGAGAGAGGGGAACATCAATGTGCGGTTGCTGGGGGTTATGGCCTGCAACCCAGGAATGTACCCTGGCTGGGATCGAACCTGGGACACTTGAAATCTTGTTTTGATTCATGGGTTCTCTTTTTTTTTCTGCTTTTCAACATTAAAATATAACTAATGTCCTTTTCAGATCAGTCCATGCTCTCTGGTCCTTTGGTTATCAATGTACTTATATGTTACATTGCCTGGCCACTTTTCCTAACTGTGTATGGTCTCCCATGGGGTAAGATATTCACTTACAGTGTCACCTTTAGTGGTCATTCTCTTCCATCATGAAAGGTGGCTGTGCACTTCTCTATACCCATCCTTACTGAGGTCACTGATTTCCATTACATTTTTTAAGTTTTCAATTTTTACTTTTCCTCTACTGTTCCCAGCATTGAATGGCTAGTGAGTCTACAGCCATACCACCTGCCTGAATGCACCCAGTCTTGTCTGAATGGCTAGTGAAATTCTCACCCTATATCTTCATTTAGCACAAGTTCAAGTTTCCCAATGGCAGATATAGGTAACTATATCCTTAGCCTCTTTGACTTTGACCTTGCATACTATGTGAAATGACTTTGCACTCCCACCCACTTTAGAGCTATGTATCTAATCTTCATCTATGACCTCTGAAAGTTTCCCTTTTGCTTGCTTGGCTCACAGTATCATATTGAATAGGAGGACAATATCTTATTTTTATTGCCTCTAAGTATGTGAAGGTGAGAAGGAATTGGGTAACTGAAAGATAACTTTATACCATTTAAAGTGTTTAATAGTGAACCTTGTCTAGAGAAGTAGCACGTTTTCCTTTTCCATTTGTGATAAATCACAAGAAAGATCACTACCTACCAAGAGTGCCTAAAGCAAAATCTTTTAGTGTAAGAAATTAGATGAAGCCAGTTAAATTCTTGGGTTTTTAATCTAAAAGTGTAGATGTTCTGTGAAGACATTTTAAGAAGCTATGCAAGGTGTCCTTAGAGGTTCAGCTCTCCCACCTATAAGCTGTATGATTTTGGGTTAGTCACTTTGCTTCTGAGGGTCTTAGTGTCATCACCTGTAAAATGAGATATAGATTAAAATTATCTCTAAGCTTTAATATTTTTATAATTCTATGACTATCACTTTTCTTCATATCACTTTATTTAGTAACATTTTTTAACAGAGGTTTGACTCTTGAACTGCTGGCTGAAATACTTTTGTGACTCTTTATGCCCATAAGGTACATTAAGATGCTGGGAGAAACAGCTTTCTCTGACCATGAGATTACAAGATACACTCATTTAGTGCTAATATAAATTCAGAACTTCCCTATAGCTCCTCTGTTAGAAAGTTTAGGCTGCCGTTAAACTGTTGGGCAGAAAAGCAGATATTTTTCTATGATCTTAATGATCAGCTTATGTCAACAAAAATACGTGAAGCTGGTGGCTAAAGGGAAGGTGCTTGTTGTCAGCAAACCACTTAAGCACATTCTTTATCACATGAATCCTAATTATCTGTTTCTTCCCTGTCTTTTCTATTAGATTGCAGGATACTTGAGGACAGTAGTTGTGATTTATGCACCAATATACCCCTAGCAACTAATACAACAGACACAATAGCTCTGTTCCATGATGCTGACCTACTCACATAAATTTACCCTGCTTAACATAACATCTTAAATATTATCGGGATAATCTCACAACCACCTTCCAAGAGAGGCACAAATGTTTTTCCAATTTTACAGAAGAAAACATTAAGGAGATGAAACAAAACAGTGTATTCAAGTTATTTTAGTGGTAGAGGCAAGATTCTTCTTTTACTTTGCCTGAATCCAAAAGCTAAGCTCTTTTTATTTTTTGGTATTTTAAATAACTTATAAGACTTTATTGTATTTGAGTTCTTTTGGAGATATTATATTCTCTTGTGGATGCTAGGTTAAATGCAACTCTGCCACCATCAGTAAAGAAATGGAAGTTCCCCATTGCAGCAACTCGACCTCCACACCCAAATCCTGAGCTCCTAACAACCCATACGACACCATTTTAATGGTCAGTAGCATGTGTTTACTTATATTTTTGACCTATTAAATGAACCATCACTCAGTTGAAAATTGAGATAAATTTAATTAGAATTTCATTTCATCTAATGAAAAAAATATTTCGAGAACCTGCCAGGAGCCAGGTACTGTGCTAGACAATTGGGAAGGTACAGAGAGAAGTAGAGGACTGTTTCTGCATATAGAGTTCAGGGTTTAGAAGAATGGATAAAGTCAAATGTAAATGACTTTAATACAAGTCAGAGAGATTAGAGGGTATATGAAATGCACCAAGACTATGTACTTTAGAGATGAAAGTGAAAGACGTTTGAATCCCAATAAGAATAAATATTAAGAAGATGACATCTGAGAATGTCTTAAAGACACATAAGATTTTGATAAGAATAAATATTATGGGAGTGAAGAATGAAAATTACATCAATCTTTAAGAAAAGTGTATAAGTAATAGACTGGCACAAGCATGGAGTATCTGTATAAAGGTTAGTGGACAGCCAGCCTTTAGAAAGGTAGCTAAGGTATCCAATTTTTGTTTTCCTCCTCCTCTCCCATCTCAGAACTTTACTGGTGCCCATTTCTGCTTGGGCAGGAGTATCAAACAATGTCAGCTTAAGTTCTGTTCCAGTCATATTATTAGAATCAGGGTGTGGTCTTTGCTGTCTAAGACAGTAGTATATGTCATAAGCATTAGCAAAGAATGTTGTCAAGAAATTGTATGGTCTTCTAAAAGATTTCCAAGGGAAAAAATTCTGCTTTAGCCCACATTCTAGTGTTCTGGTAGCTCTTAAACTCACATAATTATAACAATAATGGAGGCCTGAAGAAATTACAGCTACTCAAGGTTGAAAGGTGCTTTGAATGTCTTCTAGCTAGTTCTAGTTCCCCATCTTCCAGGGGTGTTTCTATGCCTAAACTAAAAGCTGGCTAGTCTCCTCTTACAGCTCTCTAGCAGGAAAGAGTCTCTAAGGCATCTCTAGGTCATATGGTCCTTCATTTTCCATAAGAAATGGTCCTTTTGCCCTGATTTAGAGTCATGCATTAATGCTTCCCTCCACAAAGAAGCGTCAAGTGACACCAAGGGTGTCAAGAAGGATGGATTGTAACCTTGAGATGTTGTGGCAAATAGAGCATGTCATTTAGAATGGCAGAAGATGTAAAGAGTGAATGAGAAGTTAAGGCCTAAATCTCAAGAACTTTTCTTCATTAATAATAGGGCCAAGTTACTCATTTTGTTAGTTCCCGAATTTTCCCAGTCTCCAAAATGGAAAGGCTAGTTCTGTATCATAAAATTATTTGAGCTCCTTCCATATATGTAATGCAATAGTAAAAATGAAAATTATATAGCAATGAAATGTAGCTTATATATATATATATATATACAATGCTACAATTTTATGTGGAGCGCAGTTTATGAGATCAGTCCACACTCCTGTTTGCTTACTTTTCATTACCCAGCTAGCACATAAGTTCCATGAGGGTGAATCCACACCTTTTGGAATTCTGTTTCTTCATAGCTTCTAGCGCAAGTTCTAGCCCACTCCAAAAAGCATTTTAGTAAATGGAATTTTTGCACATGCATCTTGCCAGAATTGCCATTTAGAAGTATATTATTAACTTTACAGTTACTTCATTAAATTTTTCTCTTTTTAATGCAATCACAATGATTACATCATTACTTGCCTATACAAATCGTGATTTAATTGGAGAATAAATGTCATAAATTTATGTCTGCTTGCAAATAATTAAAAACAAAAGATTTTATCTCCAAGATTATTTTTGTTTTTTTAGAAATCCACTGGAAGCTAACCCTGGCTGGTGTGGTGCAGTGGATTGAGCGCCAGCCTGTGAATCAAAGAGTTGTTGGTTTGATTCCTAGTCAGGGTATATGCCGGGGTTGCAGGCTGGGTTCCCAGTAGGGGGTGCTCTGGAGGCAACCACACATTGATGTTTCCCTCTCTTTCTCCTTCCTTTCCCCTCTTTAAAATTAATTTTTTTTAAAAGAAATTCACTGGAAGCTAAAATGAAAAGAATTATATTAGATCTCTACACACACACACACACACACACACATACACAAGACATTGACTCCTTAGAATTAAACAATATCTACTTGAAAACTTATTGTATAATAAACCATTAAAGGGCATGTGTGAATCAGAAATACCAAAATTCAGGAAAGAAAATTGATTCATAATATTTAGGCCAAATGCATTTTCTAGGATGCCAAATGATGTTGACATTTGAAAATAGCGCTTTTTCCCCCTTTCTACCTGATCATAAGATTATGCATATTTACATCAAATTATTTTCTAAGCTACAAAAAGAAAATTAAACAACATAAATGCTCCTCATGAGTAGAACTCATCATGAATTCTAAAGAATTTTATGATCATAAATATAAGGTATTAATTTATGGAGTGTCACAATCTATGATATACCAACCCTCACCTGCCTGTATCCTAGGTAATGGCTGGAGGTGGGCCAGATACATAGGAAGCTTCCATCTGTCTAGAGGTGAGCATGCCCAGTGTTGTGCTAAGGTAATATGAAATAAGCCTTCAAATAGTAACTCTATGTTTTACAGGGCACAAAATATTCTCAGGCAACCCCACGCCTAGGCATATGGTAACATCCAATGGAACTTCAAGAATTGGATTACAGAGCTGCTGAAATGAACAATGGAATATTTTTGTGTCATTTGATTTGCTATTGAACAACTCAAATCGGTATTGTTAACAGTGATTATCTCTGGATGGATCAAGGATGAAATTCATGTTCTTTGTAATTTTTTGTGTTTTGAAGTTCTCCAGCAAAGAAATAAGATGAAACACCTTTTTTTTTGAGACAGTAATGCATAATGGGGAGTATCACAGACAGTGGAGCCAGACCACCTGGTTCAAATCCTCGTTTAAGCTCTCGACAGCTGTGACCTTCACAACGTTATTTATCTTCTGTGGGAGGAGCTTCCTTATTTGTGAAGTAGTAATGATGGTGATAGTAACTACCATAAGATTGTTGTAAGGATTCACAAGTTAAAACAGGTAAAGCAATTGAAATATGTTGGCATAAAAGAGGCACTTTGTAACAGGTAGCAGTAATGTTTAAAGATAAATCTTCAACACTGATTCTGCTCATCCATAGCATGATATGGTCATGACTTTCATCTGTATAGCCATCTTTAGCTCCTGTATCCAAAACAAGCTTCTCCAATTTTGATAATAGATTGAAGGATTTTTTAAACTCTCAATATTGATCTATTTCTAAGAAAAGGGCAATATGAGCACTCTACACAGTACAGCAAGTAGAGGCTTGAAGAACTTCCAGGGAATAGGGTAACAGATCAAAAAGCATTAACACTGGGGTGAGAACACCTCATTGTTAGTGTCAGTTCTATTACTAACTTTGTGGGCAACCTGAGCAAGCTAGCTACTCCTTTCTCTGAGACTTCTCAGCTTCTTTGTCTGCAGTATTGTCTCCTCCAGTTCTCTCTTATTCATTATCTCTGTTCCTCTGTCCATAAAATAGAGAGAAAAGTGCTGAGCTACTGAGTAAACACTAGCAATAAAATATTCCAAATAACAGTATTTCCATGCAAAATATTTTAGTCTTGCACTATACAAGCTGATCCTTAAAATGTTTCTGTGATGGGAGTGATACCTTCTCTGTGCCTTAAAAGTTAAGTAATTGACACATCAAAAGCTAACTGTAGACACCATGCAGCTGTCATCCAAGTCAGAGCACGAAGGGGAGTTGTTGGGCACCGGATAAGTGGATATCAGGAAGTGTTTTGGTTTCCCTGGAGAAGATTAAATGACTCATCTTTGTCTCGTAGTCTAGCAATATGTATTACCAGTCTTCATCATTCTTGCTTTTTGTATGGGTAAGAGGAATGTCTAATGAGTGAATGAACAGAGATTCTTATACCAAGTTGGTTATCTTTAGTAATTAAGTATCACCACTAAAAGGAAAAATTCAGAGATGACCCTGCCTTTGAGGAACTTGGCATCCAGAAAAAGGGGTAGATGGGTACACTAAAGACCAAACTACTAAAGTCAAATGTGGAAGGTACCATATGATATTCTAGGCCCTGGGGAGTCTGAAAGGCTCTAATGAGAAAAAATGACTTCACTTCCATTTGCATTAACTCCAGATTACTTTGGCTCATTGCTATCATCTTCTAGAATAGTTCTCCTCAATAGATCCAGCATTTTAAATATCTTCTCACGAATCAAACACAGATATTTTTGTAAAATACAATAGAAATGAATTCCTATAAATAAAAGGAAAGAAAAAGACATATCAGAAAACATTCATTATATGGTTATCTGTTTCCAAATTGGGCAGCCATCCTGTAGAATACCAGAGACTCAAGGAATCTTGAAATTATCTTTTTCAATTCTTTGGGCCCAATTGATACAAATGGGCCCAAAGAATTAGTAAGTAAAAAGAATTTTCATAACCTATGTTGAACAGAATGGGAATCAAACTCTGTTTGTTCTCCTACATGAGGAATTTGAGAATTTCTATTATATCCCTTATCTGGCTTCTTTTGTTCTGTATGTTCTCACCCTCTCCTTCAAAGAGGTTGATACTAAAAGATACTCTCCTCTGATTTTTCCTTTATAAAGTGTTCTGCTTTATATGAAAGCAAATTCCTGACTTTTTGAGAATGTACTCTTTTTTTTTAAGCTACCTATCTTAACCTTCATTGTGGTCACTACTAATGGTTCATTTTCCTTTCTACTTTCAAATGACTTCTAAAGTGGAATGAAAGAGGAAAAAGGGATAATATCATTCAATAATGCATATTATAGCTATTTCTTATCTATTACTACTTAAATTATTCATATACATCAATACCTAAATTCATAGCAATTCTATATATAAAAAATAAAATTGCAAAGACATGGCTATACTCTCAGAAGTCCAATCTCTGAACTATATTACTATCTATCTTAACTCCTTGCTTGGTTTTCTTTTTGATATTCAGATACTAACTGTAATTTTAAAAATAGATAAACAACAATCTTTTCACGCCATAAGACCAAGTGTGTGTCATCTAATCATCAAACAGGTATGGTCATTATCACCTGACAGTCTAAATGATCTAAAATGCAGAATGTTGTAATATTTTTAACACTAAAGCAAAGACATTGGGGATCTATTTTTAATTCCAGAGGTTCTGTTAACTCGTCATGATTATAATCCATCCATAACTGTAATATTCCTAAAATGATAAAAACCCAAAATGAAATTATATCCCTTCAACATAAAAGTGAAGCTACTCATTGCCTGTTACCCTACTGAATAGTGTCTTCAACAAGGATGGACAATACTAAATGTAATCCTTGCATTCTTTAATTCTTTAGATGAAGGATTCTCAAAATCTCTGAAGAAAATCATCTTTCTATTCCTTTAAGTTATAGGAATGTCTATGAGGAAAGCAGAACTATACACTACTATCATTTTTGTCCCCGCTCCTCTGAGAGCCTTGGAAAACCAGGAGGGAAGAAAGGAGAGTCATAGTAGTGATATGTAGGGACTACTGGGTGGGTCTTCAGATCAAGCAACAGGAAGCTTTCCAAAACCTGTAGGTATGTAATCCTTCTATATGTTAGAGACATCAGCACCTGACTATTTGGAAGATACTCAATCCTTAGTATAAAATTAGAACACTAGTATTTACGGTCCTTAAATTTCACATCCAAGACTCACACTTAAATTCCAAGCTTTAGAAATAAATGCAATAAATGTGTTAAAGGTCCTTACCTTTTCTCAACATTAGCCATTATATTATTTTTAGTTATAGCGTTTTTTTTTTTTGCTTTTTAATTCTCTATACTGCATCTTCAATTTATTTCTATGTAACATACATTAACAACCTTTGGACTAACCAGGCAGAAATACACTGAACAATAGCTCCCTAAGCAGGTGAAATGAAATCAACGCAACACAATCTACAAGTAGGGATTATAGATGAAAACAATTTCATCGTTGCCATGACAATGCCACACATGCCTTTGATTTTTTTCGCAGAACAACCAAATGTGCATTTAATAGAGATGTCTAATTGTCACTCACTCTGGTTTTTGC
Source organism: Phyllostomus discolor (assembly GCF_004126475.2). Classification (NCBI taxonomy): domain Eukaryota; kingdom Metazoa; phylum Chordata; class Mammalia; order Chiroptera; family Phyllostomidae; genus Phyllostomus; species Phyllostomus discolor. The sequence goes on along the minus strand of NC_040904.2, from coordinate 50,373,337 downwards.
TTGCCAGCATAGCAACATGCTTGTTGCTAAACATCACGGCATTGAAGCCACTCCACCTCCAGACGACGTTAGCCTGTTTTGTATGCATGCTTCGTATAAATTCTGCAAAATGTTTTCAGTTTAGCTTCCCAACAACGCTTTTAATTTATATGTAATGAGACAGAAGAATGCTAAGCAAGTTGAATTAACTGACATAAAGTAGATGTATTGTTGCTTATTAACCTAACACTAGGTAATTTCATTGACTGTCTCCTGAAGTTGTTAAACCATAATACCTAAACAGTTTTCTACTTGAAATTTAAAGGTAAATTGAAGCACAGACTGATTAAGATAATCCAGGTAACTGCCCTTTCCAATCTTTAAAGTCTTATGAATAATCCAGTTTCTTCAAGTAATTTATGAAAAGGTTCTTAGGAGTCTGCTTGTCTTTTTTCTACTAAATATAAACTTTCTTTTACAGACAAACCAGTAAATGGTTATGCTTAGCCACCTTGACATAATATGAGTCAATATTTCCTTAGACATTTCATTCCAAGTCTGGAAAGCTCCAATAGTTAGAAAAATCTCCACTTAAGCCATAATTTGTTGAATGTAAATCTTACTATTAGTCTTAAACTGTGACACTAATGTGACAAAGCTTTAGGTGCATTGTAGAATAGCATTCTCAAGTTCCCCATAAAACTATTCTTCTCTTAACAAATCAGTCTCAAGTACTTGGATAATACCCATATGAATGAGTACCTATTTATCCCTGCTGTCTCTACATATCAGTTTTTTCCTTAAATTATGAACCTAATGTCCATAGAGGGCAGGATCAGGCTATATAATTCAGTAATATTTGTGCACCACATTTCAGCCGCTCCAACCCACATATTCTCTCCAAATTCCAACAACAGAGGCTTCAACAAAGTATTCTGAGTTTTGTTAAATGTCCTATCAAACCATTAGTCTGAATTTCATTAACTTTGATTTCTTTCAGGCTATGGACTAGGCAATGCTTTCCAACATGGCTTATCATTGGTGAAACTACTTATCAGCTCTCAGATTGCTCTAGGGAAGATAATCTTATGGCAAGACCATTTGGCATTTCAGAAACATACCTTCTGAGACAAAATTCAGAAAAATTAGCCCACGTGCAATAGAAGCCTGGCTTAAAAAATAGAAATCAGCTTCAGGGTGGCAGTTTTATTATTATTTCCTGAAAATAATTCCTGAATTATTATTTCCTGAAAATCTATGGTATTTACAACCAAGGATTGCAAGTATCTTGTAAAATAAATGGAGAAAGACATCGTACATAGACATCGTGAACTCTTTTTTAGAGCCTTGGTTCTCACACTTCCTTTTATGAATCTCCCATGGTCATACTGAACCTAAGCATAAGATCATAGCTTCACATAGGCCTATAACTTTGAAGACTATGCACTTGTACTATGCACAGCTTCATTAGTACCGGAGACCTGCCTAAAAGGTAGAGCAGAAAACAAATACCACAAGCCAAGGAATTTTCTCACTACACTTGCCATATGTACCATGTGTGCTACAGTAGGAACTATCTCTGCACCCTAGGGCATGAGAACATATCATTAAAACTGGTCAATGTACGTTTTATGTTACTCAGCAGAAAGGGTGTCAGAATAGGATGGCACTCCAGCAAGTCACCAGGAGTGTTTGTCTTTTGTGGACCTACCATTTTACCCTCAGATTAGCACCTTCTTATGATTTCTCCCTTTCTGCAGATGATGAACCATCTCTGTCCTCCTTCTCTAACTACCAGAAGTTGAGCAACCTGGATACATGACCTCTCAATGACAATGGCTCCTCCTGTTCCATTCTCCTTTGGATGCCTAGTCCAGCACCACAGTCAAACACTGCATGTGGTTTCACTGTCTCTGTTCTCGCTGCTCCAGTTCTAGGGGAGCCAGCAGAATTTACTAAATTAATCTTCTTAGAATCACCTCTGAAGACACCAGCTACCCACTCAAAAGCTCCTGGATTACCCACTATCTATAAAGTAGTTATTTCCTTGCCATTTAAGCGGCTCTACAATATCTCATTTCTATCTTTCCACTTCCATCTCACAGAATCCTGAACCGATACCACACATTTCAGCTAAACTTTCCTATTCAACTTTCTGAACATGCACCAAAGTTTCTTACCTGTAGGCTATTACCTTAAAGCTACAATGACCTTCTTAACCCAGCGTTATCCTATTTAACTTCAGTCGATCATTCAAAACCCACCTCGAATAAAACTGCCACCCTGAAGCTGATTTCTATTTTGCAACCACCACCATATTGAGATCTTATGAGATCTTAACCTCCTTTAAATCCCTCATAGGGCACTACCTAAATCATTGCTGTTATACTCGCTCTCTCTCTCACACACACATGCTCACACACACACTTGTTTTGCATACCCCTTCTAGATTCAATTACTCATCTCTACATCCCTGATAGGATAGGGTTTTGATAACAAGTACCCAATAAGTGTTGCCTGAAAGAAACTAAAGTGACATAAAACACCCTCTTTAAAACATAGAAAATATGCCCCAGTGTTTTCGTGCCAGTATGCTTAGGAGTGAATAGCACAGTGCTTTCCTTCAGTAATAGATCCGCCTGCCTTCATTAATGCAAGGTCAGAATATGGGCAGCTTGGTGCAGTATGTGCTTTCATACCATCCTCATTCCCACCCCACCATGCACCTAGGGACAGTTTTTTTATGGAGTTACAGATGGCATAAGAGAGAAAATGGAAGAACAGCTGGTAGTTTCACAAAGGTACCTTGGGCTCTCTCAGAAACTTAGTTCAAAATGTCCCCATAGCCTGAACAAAGCAGTGCAAGAAGCAAAATTGCCTGGTGATAAAGCACTTTATTTCACTTGAATTGCTTGAATAATAGCCTCTACCTCTGTTTAGCTTTAACTGAAGTGACCTGGCAGGTGCAATTGCAGTGTTGTGGGCTCCTCAGTAACAGCAACAAAGGCAGAGTCCCTGGCAGCTGCCAGCAGTGATAGCCTCTAGGTATCACTGGCCAGTGGAGCACAGGAAGGGAGAAAATGATACAGGGATGAAAGGAAAAAGAGAGGTCAGGAAGATGGGAGAGAGCAACCAGGGGTAGAACAGGGCACCGCTTCCCCACTCCCCTGTAAAACAGTCTTATTTATGAAATCTGCAACAACTCCTTTAAAGATTTATTGTATGTCCTATTTGAACAGACTGTATAGTTTACATCTCAAGCAGAAGAAAGTAAAATAATGAGAAGCCTAAGTGGAAAATTTATTTTCTACTTATGTAGCATATTTACCAGAAAAAGAGAAAGAATTTCTGTCCCAGATTTGGAGGTCGGATAAAGAATTCCCTATGTAATTCTAGATTCAATATAGAAAACAGGGTTTCTTTTCTTCTTGGGAGCCTCTTTGGCTGGAGCATCATTCTCAGAATATCACCTCCTAAGTGAAACGTTCACCCCACCCTCCTACGGGAAATGTATATATTTTTAAAGTAAACATAAAGTGCTTACTATGTGCCAAGCAAAGCTTTAGACACTGGGGATATCACTGATAATACCAGATGCATTGTTCTCAGATCTCTAGAGTTTAGGTGTTAGGACAGGGAGCAGGGGCCAGTGTATATAGTGCAGGAGGAGAGGGAGAATCGATACACATAAATAAACTAGGTAAATTTAGAGAATGTTAAGTAGTCTAAACAAGATACAATAAAGATATGTGATAGGGAACTGTTGGGATTCGAGGGTACAGTAATTAAGGTCATCATGGAAGAGTTCTCTAAAAAAGAGAGATTTGATTTGTAACCAAAATAACAAAAATAGGTGAGAGCAAGTGCAAAGATATGAACCCAGAGCATTCCAAGCCAATGGCCCAGCATATTTCTGGCACAGCAGCCCTAACATGGAAATTAGTACAAAGAAAGCAAATGGAGTTGGGGGACAGTGAATAGAGTGGAAAGTGATAATGCAAAAAGTGAGAATAATAGGCAGAAGTCACATACTGTAGGGTATTGTAGGCCTTGGAAAGGGGGTTGAATTTATTCTAAGTTCAGGAGGCCTTTTGAGGGTTTTAAATAGAGGACTGATGTGATCTGGTTTGCATTTTAAAAGACGATTCCAATTTTTGGAGGAGAATGACAGTGCAGAGCCAGACAGAGCAAAAAGTGGGGAGGAAACAGAAAGTGAGGATGATTGCTCAGGTGCACCCTATTGGTGGCTGGAATCAGAATGGGAGCAGTGCCTTCACTATGCCACAGTGGTGCTCTGAATGAACCTGCTACAGATTATCACACCCTATAATATTCTACTTTTATACATCTGTTACCTACACCAGACAATAAACCAGTTGCAAAATAAGATTTTGTCTTACTCTTCTTCCTAGCCCCCATCATACAATGCATAGCTGACTCAATAAAGTTATGGCATGAACTACAAGGGCCTCTGGTGATCCTGAGATGTACCATTGATGTAGAAGTCAAAAGCCCAAGAATCCAACCTTGGCCCAGTACACATAGCTCTTCACCTTGAGGAGATTATTTGACCAGATATTTCCTCACCTGTCAAAGTGTGTGCCGCCAGTTAAGCTCATGGTGTTCCAAGAGCAAAGTAAATCATGGATGACACAGGCCTCATAAAATATTATCTTAAATGCTATGGCATTCTTGCCATTTCTTCTCCTCTTAAACACTTACCTTTCTTAGGAGAGAAAAAAATCTTCCCAAATTAGAACTCACTAGAAGTCTCTTTAAAAATGTTAGGAGATCTATTTGTAATTTGGGGATTCAGAATAGTCATTTGATTCACTGAACCTTCTGTTATGGGAGCTGGTTTAAAAAGTATAGAAAATGGAGACAACTATTCTTGAACAGCAATTAAAAAGAGAGAATAAATAAATAAATAAAATCAGAAAAATAAGTAAATAAATACAAAAAGTACAGATAAGTCCTATCCCCTTGTAAATTTCCAAAATATCCTAACTCTTATCCTTTACAGAAGACCAGCAGCCTCTACCAGTGGATCAGGAGCCGATTCATAAACAGCTGTGTCTCAGAAGAGCAGGTGGTGCAGAAAAGAGATCCCCACAGTGACAGTCAGGAGGCCTGGGCCACTGGCTGGTTTCACCACCTTCTGGCATAGTGTGCTGCATGATTTTAGGTAGATCCCTTACTATGTTTTGGTTTTAAACTTCCCATTAGTGTTGAGAAGACTGAAAAAAGGGTGTTTGGTTTTCTAACAACAAACAATTCCCCAACACCAACTGAATACACTACAATTCAACTCAATTCTGATACCAACTACCTGGAGTTCATGCAGACTGCAAGGTGAACGACTCAGGCTCACAGAACTACCTCCGCTTCAGATGCCAGCCACAAGTGCTGTCCCCGGGCTACGTGTCCTTCAGCCAACTACAAATTCAGGGGAGGTTTCCCAATGTACCTCTCAGTTCAAACATTTGTTAGAATGATTCATAAGTATCAGGAAAGCACCATGTTTACAGTTTTATTATAAAGGTTACAACTCAGGCCCAGCCAAATGGAAGAGACGAGCAGGAGTGGGGACATGCAGAGCTTCCGGGCCCTCTCTGGCACAGCCTCCTCCCAACACATCAGCGTGTTCCCCGCCGGAAGTTCCCAATGTTGTTTCAGGGTCTTATCAAAGTGTCATTACACAGGCAGGACTGATTAAATTATTGGCCACTGGTAACTAACCTCAGTCTCCAGCCCCTGCCCTCTCCTAGGAGGTTGGGGATAGGACTAAAACTTCAAATCCTTTAATCATATGCGTTGTGGGCAGGGTGGGGGGGGGGGGGGGCAGCCAGCCCCATCCTAATGCTCTCTACCCTCTCTTTCCCCAGTCACCTCTTTAGCATAGACTCAGGAACGGTCAAAAAATGCTCATTATTAGTAACAATGCACTCCTATCACTCAGGAAATTCCAATGGTTTTGAAAGCTCTGTGCCAGGAACCAGGGACAAAGTTCAAATATATATATAATTATTATATCACAAAAGTCAATCAGCTAGATATTTCTGAGTCCTCTTCCAGGTCTAAACACTCTGCTACTGCTTTACTTTCATTTATACTCCGGTTGCTAAAGGCAAGTGCTGTAATATTGAGCATAACACCACATGGGTAGAGGTATGTGAGGACTGTATGAATCTAAACACAAAAACAGGATGAAAGTAGTTAGTTCTTCATTCCTACCACCATCACAAAAAGAAAAGATTCTCAATGCTAATGAATTTTCCAAGATTATGATCAAAGAAAGTGAAATAGAAACAAAAATAACAATTTGTGGAGTGGAGAAAAAAACAAGTTAATTAAATAAATCTCAATTCTGACTCCTCTCTAGATTTTATTATATCTTAGACTGTAAATAAAAGCTATGTTTTCCCCATAGATGATTCAAGTAAATAGAAAAAACATTTTCAGAGAGGACTACTTCAAATGTATTTAAGATAACTAAATTAAGCAATCTGAATTATGATCCAGAAATATAAAAATGATATACTATTCACAACAATTTAACTAGTCATAAAAACACAAACTTCCAAAGCAACACATTAATCTAGATTTTTAGAGATCTAACACAATATTGGCCTTCAGTTCCCACAGATCTCAGCAGTTCTTTTAAATTATAGAATTCCAAATTATATTATGGAAATAGAAAAGAGAGAAAATAAAACTGGTCTTAGTCCTGATGAATCAAACATCATTTTTCTGTTCTCACTGTTTTTTGCCACACTATTGTGTCTGAGGGAATTGTAACCAGAGATTGGCCACTTCCAGATACATAGGCAACCATAGAAGGAGGATTTCACTCCTTTCTACTTTGCTCCCTTGAAAGCAAAGTAGATTTCATATTTTTCTCCAGATTATTTCCCTGTACATTCTCTCATGGTCAATTACAAGTGACCAGAAAGCCACTAACACTTTATTGTTAACTGGAAAGTAATCATAAAACAGAGGGTCATTAAACTTGCAATTATTCCAAAATGTAATGCGCCCAAGTTATCTTGTACTGTTTCAATCAGTAAAAGAGTGTTGCATTTATAGCACCACCTAGTGAAAGAATAAGGAACTGGTGTGCCTAAGTTACATGCAAAAATCAAGCCTTTCAAAGCTCATTTTAAAGGAACTTGTTTTAAAATTTAATTTCTCTTCAGTTGTCTATTTGTTCTTTCATAGTACATATGTGTGTTTATAGAATATTCAATTTGAACATTTTTCTATTCATTTTCAATATATTTCTCTAAGCACAATTAAATCATTTTGATACTAATCATTAGAGCCACATGAAATAAAACTTTATGTGTAAATCTTAAACAAATATAATTTGCTATTAAGGCAAAATAATCCTAATCTTCCTTCTCTGCCTCCCTTTTTATACTTCTTGTCCCACCATAGATACAAAGACAATCTTTTTTTTTCCCAATGGAGATCATGGAATTTATTTCTAATAGTTTCTCATAGCAGGACATAAATCAGAACAACATAAATCATGTGTGTATTACCTAGTATTCCAATCAATACTTCTACAAATTAAAAATAGAAAATTTATGGATGCTATTTTGTTTATAATGAAGTTGGATTTCTGAGTTACCTGGTCCAGTGTTTTTCAGACATTGGTGTGCATAAGAAGTATCTAGAGTATTGTTATTTGATACCAACCAGCTATCTACCCCTATTCCCAAGCTCTGGTGCCAGAGAATTGAAGCTGAAACCGAATAACCTGCATTCCCACCAGCCCACAGTAACTCTGAAGTAGGCGACTGCTGAGCCACACTCCAAGGAACAGTGGCCTGACTTTATACCATCTCACTTTACTATGTGAGTCTGTTGGCTTTGTGTAAGACCCTTAACTGATGCTACTCTCCTCCCCTCATTTAATCAGTTAATTATCCTCTTCTCTCTTATTTTCCTTTCAATAGCTTGGCCTGGGAGCTACTGATCTTCTTATGTTGCCCAATGTTCTGAATTCCTATAAATAATATAGACTTATTATCCAGTGTCTGACTTTGGGTAGGAGGACAGTCTGCTAATGTCTAGGACAAAGGAGAGATGTAAAAGTGCAACAGTTAAGAATATCCTGACAAGATTTTGAGTTCCTGAAGAAATTGTATGTCCTATTCACAACAGTATTCCCATGACTTAGCATAATACCTACCACACAATAATAGTCAATAAATATTGACTAAATAATGACTACACACATATTGAAAACAAATTTAACTTGAAATAACTATAATAGAAGTAGTTCATTGCATTTGGATATTAAGATCATGAATGGCATCTTCCTCATTTTACAGGTAGTTACACAGAGGCTCCTGAGGGCACAAGCTTTATGCAAACCAATTATGGAAATAGGCCCCCAGTCTTCTGACCCCCAGTCAAAGGCTCTCCTGCCCCTCCTCCATTACTATAGCAGAATGTCCAGATGTTTTCTTACAAAAATAACCCAAAGGCAATGTAGTAGTTGTTTCTAACTAATGTTCAGTTCTAACCAGACTGCTTTTCCTAAAACACTCAGGATTTCTAAAGACTGATCTCTCTCCACTCCTATTCTCTGACCTTTAATTTTCAAAATCAAGTTATCTCCTACTTCAAAATCTGTGTGGGTAAAATCCCTAAATGGAAAGAACAGACACAGCTGTGCTCTAAGGACAGCTCCATTTACTACCATCATTTTAACTTCTTAAATTAAAGTTTCAATAGTTGGGCATTTATAGAGTATGCTCAGTAGCTTTGTCTTCACCACATTCAAGGTAGGTGATTAGTCCCTGTAGTTTGTAGAGTAAATGTGTTTGTAAATATACATACATATGTGTATGTCACACAAATGATGTGCATGGTGTAAGTATATGTAAATATATAATATAGAGGCAGATAAATAATGAAAAGAAAACCACTTGGTGTGGTAGAGAAAATACTACAGTGATTATTAGCAACACGAATCAAAGACTTGATGTTGCCATTAACTTTTGAGATATTTCCTTCTTGCCTGGGCTCAGTCCCTAGCTCCAAATCTTGGAATTGAATCTGGTGGTCTGAGGGGGTCTGAGACTGGTTCCAGATGCAGTTATCCCAGGAATCTTAAGGTCACAGAGTAGGCAAATTGCTCACTTTAAATGAGCACGGTCAGCGCAGCCTTGAAGTCAGAAAGTGATCTGTACGAATGGAAAAGTAGAGCTTCCTTCCACTGTCAGCCCATTTCTAGTCTGCACTGACGGGTTCTGCCCTGGCAAAAGGGGGTTGGGAATAAGGCACTTGCTTCTGTCATTAACTGTATGAGGCCAGTCGGCCCCTCTCCTCCCACACTCCTCATTCTCAGTGTGAGTTGCAGGTTCCTGAGGGCAGTTTGCATATGTCCAGTGCTGATCAAGTTCACAGACATTAGTGTCGTCTCTTGGCTTCATGGCAATCACTACTCCCTAAAAGAAAGATCCATTCTCCCACCTTTATAAGCCCAGCTTGGAAACCTTTCACAAAACCTTATTCTGTAATCCTGGAACCGAACTTCCAAAGGTTCATGAAATGGTTAAAAAGTACAGCTGGAGAAAGAGTCCTATCTCTGCTACTTACAATCTGTGAGACCTCAACTACGATCCTCAATTGAATTGAGCCTCTAAAATGAAGATTTTAACACCCATGTCATGAAACTCGTGTTGGTATCAAAGACAATGTTGTGCAAATAATGTATCCCAGAGCCTGGCTTATCACAAGTGGCTTAAACTGTTAAAGCCCAAGAGACCCTTCCCATTCCTTACTTTTTAAAGAGGTGTATGAGAAATAAGTTCCATTTTACATGATGTGAAGTCTGTAAAAATATCATTCTATTGTCAGTCTCTGAGAAACAAAGTTCAGTGCTGTGCAAAGATTGCAGAGAAAGCTGCCCACGCACATCCTGTCACTGTCATTTAGGAAGCGGTTTTAATTTCACAAAAGAATGCAAAGCGATGAAGCTATGCCTCCGTACCTGATTTCTACCTGATCTGACTTGATATGTGGGTAAATTGCTTGACCTCTCTGGGTGTCGGGGGACCCCATCTGTGCAGTGCAGGATGGAGCTGGGCAACCTCTAATTGTCCTACCTGTTCAGCGATGGCAGGCGATTGCAGCCGGTGCAGCCAGTCAGGGGCTGGCCAGGCGCCAGGAAGCTCCCGCCTCCCCAGCGCGAAGGGCTTCCCTCAACCGTGGCTGCCACGCCCCAGCTCCAGCTCTAGTGCAGGAGGCTGCGGGCGGAGCCGGCTGCTCTCCTACACAGCTGCGGGGAGACAGGGCTGGAAGTGTCTTCCGACCATCAATAATGCTGTAGTTTGTGAGCAATAAATTCCTTCCAAAATTAATGAAACAGACCTTTTAAATTCTCATGTCACTGACTCATACAGCAAGAACTGGGCTAGGCCTCCTGTTCTCCAAATAAATATAAAATCTGTATATATTGTCTGAAGGTGCTATCTAGCTTACTGGGCCACAGTATAATCTCCTCAACCCCCTACAGAAACAGGGAGAAAGATGGAAACCCAGGATCAATGTCCAATCTGTATTGCAGAAGACACTCACTCTGTCACACAAGTGGGAGCCTGCACAGAGGGTAGGTTTTGTTGGCATCCTTCTCCCAGGTCACTGCCACTTTGCAGTGGTCTGCAGTGTGACCTAGAGGATGCCATTAAGAAATATTAGAGCAGAGGAATATTGTCTTCCTTTTACAGGTTAAGAAACCAAAGCCCAGAAGAAGAAAAAAAACCCACAATCTACAGTCTCGTGTCCTAGTATTCCAAAACAATGCATCTCAAATTTGAATGCATATGATGTTCAGCAGATGTGAGGTGGAGCAAGCATTTCTAGTATCAATGGTCAAGAAGACCACAAGTTCCACTGGGGCAGAGCCAGACTTAATTTTTATGGTGTTCCCATCACCTGAGACAACATCAGTGTAGTGGGGTTTTTATCACGGTTTGTGGAATAATCGGCACATAAAAAGGCAGCTTTGCAGAGTGGTTAGAAATGGAGACTCACTGAGGAGCTTTCCTAACTAGGCTCACATCCTGGCAATGGCACTAATGAGCTGTGTGCCATGGGCAAGTTATTTAACCTCTCTGCAGCTCTGCTTTCTCAACCATAAAATTGCATTGCTAACAATGTGTCTTATGAGGTTTCTGATACAGAAGAAAATGAGCTAATAGAACAGTACCTGGAAACCGGCTTTTAATACAAAAGCGTGACTTGCTTAAGGTCACACAGCTACTGAGGAGATCTGGGCCGCTGCTGACATCTCTTGATCTTTCTGTTCAGTATCATAATGCAATACTGGGCAGAGACACATTGACTTATTTAGTCACAAAGGACGACATTTCCACCCAACAAACCCTTAGAGTTATGAAATGTGAATGGAACTCACATGAAAAGATGTTCTCACGTAGAAAGGTAGCATATAACTAACATACACATTCAAGCCAGGCTGAAACTCAAACACACATGACTTAGTAGTGAGAAGGAGCCCAGGGCATCCACATCCAAACAGCAGACAGGGGAGCCACTTATTGTTGCTAAATGACAATTGGCACATGAGCAAAGTGGAGAAATACTTACCTTATTTAGAGGGCTAATATGCAGATATGTGTAAGGCATATAATGATTCTTTACATATTGCAGGACTTTAAGACATAATAGCTTGTAATGATGGTAGTAACAAAATATTTACAAGGAACAGAGATTAGAAAGGCAACTGACCAGTTTCCAAGTGGTGTCTTTAAAGGAGAGGTTCCTTGAGTCTCTCAAAGAAAGAGGGACTAGAAGATTGCTCAGGTTTCCTCCAGGTCTGCCTATGATACTGTAGTTTGACTCCAAAGCAATAGAAAGTGGTAGTTTGAAGCATGAACTGAAGGCTGTTTTGAGCAGAAAGTCTGATGAAGATACGGTGAGGGATCAGAGGAGGGCACATGTAGGCTTGAAAGGTCTGGGTGGAATCAGACAGTAGAGAGAAATTGTAGGTTGTCATATGACTTTGAATCCTAAGAGAAGAATTTTGAGTCTTAAGATTTAATAATGATAGACTATTGCCACTTTCATTTCTAACTTGTAGAAACTGTGAAAGGCAATGAGAAAACATTTTGTAAGGGAATGAGAAAATTTGCCACAGACTGGAGGAAAATATTTGCAAAAAACACATGTGAGAGAGAACTGTTATCTAAAATATGCAAAGAACTCTGAAAACTCAACAATAAGATAATGAATGACTCAGTCAAAAATGGGCAAAAGCTTGTATGATACTGTAATGATGGTCACACAGCATTTTGCACTTGTCAAAACCCATAGAAATTTACAGTATAAAATAAGAATATTAATGTATGAAATTTAAGGAAAAGTATTTATCAGGTCGGGAAATCCTAGGATAGAGTGCGGACCATGACCAAAACCTAACTGTGCTATACATTTATGAAATAACCTCACTGGAGTGGACTGGGGAAAAGGTGCTGACTGAAATAACTTTGGAAATGAGTATAATCTGTAAGAATAAAGTCAAAAGGAACTGTATGTAAGCTCTGGACTCTGTTTCAAAAGTCACTTCCCATATGGGTCAGACTAGAACTTCTGAAACCACTACTCATATATACTGTAATTGAACAATTAAATACGTGGATGACAGATGGTGAGAGGCAATGTCTCACTCCTATAGATAACCAAGTTACAGAAGTTATCTGTAACTCACAGATAGTCAAGGCTAGGATAATCCATGTGATAATGGATTAGATAATGGATTATAGAAGGTATCTATAATTTACAGATAACCAAGGCTATGATAATCTGTGTGATAATGGATTGGAGCTGGAGAAAAGAGTATAAACTGATATTTTAATATAGACACAGATGGTTATATATAGTAATACTTATAAATGTATATACATATATATACATATACATGTAAATTGTCAGGTGAGAGAGCCTAGAATCAGTGATATCCTAGTAACTGCGGTCCGCCACTTTGTAAGACAGTTTATATATCTGGATAACTAACACCCAGATCTTGGTTTTAAATACCAAGTTTTAAATGGTTTTAAGTACCACCTAAATGGCAAATCTAAGTGGTTTAAATACCATTTAAAAATACAATTTCCCGATAGAAGACACCAGAGCTTCTTCAATGGGTGGTTGGTTCTAGGACTAGGGAAGGAAATACACGAGATAAGCTTGAAGCATCTACTATTGACAGAAACTGAAGACATGCTAATACACAATAACTGGAATCTGTTATTGAGACACAGGCGTCAACTGAAATAACTGCCAATAGCCAATGCAGTAACAATATGAGGGAAAAAAAAAAGAGTTGAATCATACCCTATGAGTCCATGCTGCTGAAAAAATAAATTAATGACAGAGAATAAACAAATCTGTGGTGCAAAAAAATTCTAAATAATTTATGTAGATACTCTGCCTTCATGAAGGTGAAGCATAGTTCACAGCCTTTCAAAGTGGGCTACATGTACTGACTTCCTTCCAAAGAGCACTGCATGAAAGCTGGCAACCGTACTTCAGCTACATGATCAAGCTTAGCGTCAACAGTGACAAATAAGATTAATGTTTGCCATGATGTGACAAGAATGGAACTTTACCTCTCTTTGTCTTCCTCCCCAAAATCTGTAACTCCAGTCTAATCATGAGGAAAAAACTTCATGACAAATATCAATTGAGAAACATTTTTCAAAATACCTGACCATTTATCCTCAAAAATATTAAGGTCATCAAAAACAAAGCCTGATAAACTATCTTAAGCAAAATGAACCTAAAAAGACATAATGAATAAATGTAGTAAGTTATCCTGGATGAAATTTTGGAACAGGAAAAGGGAATTATGTAAAAACTAAGTAAATCTTCATAAAGTATAGGCATCAGTTAAGAACAACATATCAATATTGGTTCATTAACTGTGATCAATATGAATGTAAGATGTTAACAATGAGGGGTGTGAAGTATATGGGAACTTTCTACTACCTTCATAATGTATCTGTAAACCTAAAACCTTTTTTCAGGTAAAATTTATTAGACAATAATGGGAGGTTCCCTTGGATATCTATGAAAATACAAATGTTTCCTGCAAGAAATATCCTTTTACCTGTGATCAGTCATGTATATGGTAGTAAGAAGAGAAGAGTGTGAGCAAATATGGGCATGAAGTTTGCAGAAGAGAAAGGAAAGAGATCTATGAGTCTTGAATGTAAATACATAAAAGAAGTAATATGTGTGAGGTGTGCAAGTTGCATGAAACTACTTTTTAATTTCATATCCACGTAATAGAAAAAGCAGGTATCAGGAGTTTGGGGATGTTCTGGGATGGAGGGTAAAGAGCAGAATGACCCTTTGTGTGTTATTTTGGTCATTTGCTAGTTTTGAGTCTCAATTTTTCCATGTATTTAATCCTAAAATTGGATGATAACACCTAAAGAGGGTCATCCAGCACTGGTCTTCTATGATGCCATAGGTATGGTTCTATCATGGGCTAAATGACACAAAAATTAACAAGAAGCAGAAAGTTTAGTTAAATTAATTCACTTTAACTTTTGTGAGTGTCATATTTACATTAAAGGAAAGTGACTTATTGCATATTTTTTATTTGACACATTATTACCTACTTTAAAAAATGAAGGAACCAAGTGAAATTCAATGCTATATCATTCATCTTTTGGTAATGAAAAATCTGTCTTTAAAACAGAAAATTTGCATTTGACTGGGAAGAGGGAACACACAGTTGGCTTATTCCTTTGGTTTGGTTACACTTCACAGAGACAGACTCATAGGGTAATATCTGTATATCACAGATGCCAGCAAGTTATTTATGGCATAAAAGAATAGAAGCATATGTCTATTTAGATAAAACAGCATAAAAATTACATTTTCCACTTCCTATAGAGATTGCCACTTCATGAAACCTCTCAAATGTGACATCATCAAACCATGTTGCATTGCAAAAAGTCCATAAAGAGACCACATTCATTAAAATGAACATTTTTAGAAATGGATAAATGACATAAAAGTTAATGGTACAGGCATGTTTCATTTAGTGGAAAAAGCATAATTGTTGAAGGAATAAACAAACTGGCAAAAATGAAGAACTGTTTTAGCCCAATTTATAGTTGTTTCAGACAAGTAGCACACCTACTCAAAATGTAATCTATAATAAAACCAATAGAAAAAGAAAATGCACTTATAGCAATTTAATCTTAAATTTTTATTATATTTTCCCGATAGTACTGATATTTCATGCTTGCACAGTGAGAGTCATTGTGACTGATGAGGGGAATGCTTTGCACCTTTGACAGCTATAGCCGCAATAGATCTGGGCGAGCATCCATTCAGCCACTATATTGTGCTATTGAGAAGACTGAAACTTGAGAGACATGAAGTAGCTAACCTAGAGTCCATGGCAAATTTATGCTAGGGCCAAAACAAAATCCCACACCATGAGATTCCCTTTTCAGTATTGCTTTACTCACAGAAAAGGCATATTCTAAGACATACACTTAGAATAGTGGGGTGCTGGCCCAGGCTTGTACTTATTGGGAAAGTCAATTGTTAAATATTCAGGAATTTTGTGAGTCAGATGTTCAAGATTTGGCAACTTGAAATTGACCATGGTGGGAATAAATGGAAATGGGCAAATACAAAAATTATGGCCTCTTTCTTCCTTTCTTTCTTTTCCCCCTTTCTTCCTCCCCGCTTCCTTCCTTCCTTCCTTCCTTCCTTCCTTCCTTCCTTCCTTCCTTCCTTCCTTCCTTCCTTCCTTCCTTTTCAAGGAGCTGGTTTACCAACACACCACTGGCCCTAGTCCTCAAGTTGCAATCACATACAGTAGTTAGTGGTTTCACAAAAAACAAATTGTGTAATAAAGACTAAGAATATTCATATTTTTAAGTCCATACTTAGCACTCCTAGGTAATGGTGTACCCCACTCATACAGAAAAATCTTAGAAATAGCATTCCATATTTTAATGACTTACCCTTGAACATGTGTGAAATTTATATAACCATGTTTGATAGAGAATGTCAATACAGTAGAGGGAATTGAGGGTTTCCATTTTAGTTGTGCTTCTCTTGTATTAATTTTCTTACCAAATTAGAAATGGACATAGTTATTTTACAAGGGCAGAGTTATTTTTTATGGTGATCTTATAAAGATATGGTGATTATTTAAGTTAGTCAAAAACTGCAATGGGCGTAACTTGGAGAACAACATGAATAGGATGGGAGGTGGTGTCCAGAGCCAAACAAAGAACAAAATAAAAGGAGTCAATTTCCAAGGACAGAGAAACCTGATAAAGGGAGTGAAAGCTCTCAGGCCAACTCCTCTTAGTCCTTCCCCCTAGATTTTTTGCTGTGACTTCATGAAGAAATGACTCAGTGCATACTTGCGTTACCTAACTTCATCATAGAAACTATCATAGTTAATAAATAAACATTATCAAGGCTTAACCACACTGAACATTGTCAAACGTTCTTTGACATTTGTGAGATGAAAAAATGACATCTTCCATTTTTATCAAAAAGAATTTGAGACATTTTTGACACATTCAAATGAAGCAAGACAATTAGCAATTTGACCTATGGTTCCACAGCAGGATTTCTCAGTCTTAGCACTCTGCTTAAAATTCTGTAAAGAAGTTTGGACTGAATCATACTTTCTCAGAAACAGTGGGGGAAAGGGAGAGTGCCCTGTGCTTAGAGAGATACTTAGCAACATTCCTGCCTTTAACTCACTAGATGCCAATAGCACATCCCTCCCCTGCCTGTCAAATATATCCTTAGACATGGCCAAATATTCCCTGAGGATGGAGGCAGGAGGAATGACTCTTAGTTGAGAACCATAGTCTATAGTGTAAAGTATGGACTCAAGAAATAGATTTGGAAGTTACCACTTAGATAATTGTCAAATCCTAAATAATGGTGGAAATCTCTCCAGAAACATGTTTAAAGGGGAAAAAAGATACAAAATAAGGAATTTATTGGACCTCTAGAAATGAGATCCTGCTAGCACCAATATTTAAGCAGCCAGTAAATTACACTTGTTCATAAAAGAAAAGAAAGAACACACAAGGATGTGAAAGAAAATGGTGTAATAAAAGCCAAGAAATTATCTTCTCTACTCAACTCTTAATCTGAGCCTCCCTGTCCTTTAAGGCTCATGTTTTCTTTGAAGTCATTACTAACTCTTCAGTCATTATTATCATTACTCTCTCTGATCCCTTTTCTTGGCAACTATGCCAAATAAGCATACAATTAAGTGGATTCTTTTCAGTATTTGTTGTTGTTCTGTAAATCCTAATCTTTTCCTTCCAACTGGATTTCAATTCTCTGAAGTATGAGGACCCATCATGTTCTAGTGATCCCCCAGAGCCTTTGGGCTCAGTGCAGTTATAAAGTGAACAGATATTTCAATATTGAGTGTTGAGTGGTTCCTTCTCGTGTCATTGGAGAAGAGCATCATTTCAGTAAACATCAGTGAGTAACTGTCATGCACTATGCTTCGTTCTAGGCACAACATGAAAAAATAAAGATGGTACATGCAGTCAGAGCAATATCAGCTTAATATCACACTCCATTAGTGCCCCATTTCCACCACCTGACAACATGTTAATTACTACCCATCTAAAAATGAGGTAAATTGATATGTTTGTTCTCCCAAAAATCAAACTTGGTTTCCCATTTACACATTCTGGACATGTTCATAATTGTTATCCTTTTACTCAGCCTGTGCTTCCAACAAGAATGTAGTATATTATTTAGAAATAGTACTAAACAGGAAACAAAAAGACATTTCCATTATTACGTTACCATTAACTTTTACTATGAAATTTCATGAAAGTATTGTCTTTTCTGGTCCTCAGTTCCCCACTCTATAAAGTGAGGTGGTTTGATAAGTGATTTCTAAGTGCCCTTCTAATTCTGAAATAGAATTTAGTGATTTAGTCAAGTCATTCTACTGAATGTTTGACTGCAGTATCTGTGAAGTCAAATGCATTGCAGAAGATAGCAATACACATATATATTTTGATGACCAAAAAAAGCTAATTTAGTAAAAGCACCAGGTGAGTATGCAGCTTTATAATAAGTCACGCCAATTGATAAGATCCTTTTGTGGCAGACAAACCAGGTTCACCTTGGCAGTAAGATAGAGGTGGATAGACCTATGAATACTATTGCACCTAATTCTGCTTCCAGCTACCTTGAGAGAATGCTGAGTTTAGCAAGACAGTGAGGTGGGCAATAAATTGCTTTCTGAATAGATGGATATATTTTAGTTTCTATTATAAGACAAGACTACCTAATAAGGAGTCCCTAGAGCACAACTAGGCTTCTATCAAATGTTATTTAATCTTTACATTTTATTGCTTTGATTTAAATAATATCCCATATTTTACTTTTTTTCTACAAATAACCAAGCTTTGTCATCACAATGTCCTGCTAAAACAAAATCTGTCCTTCCTAAGAGATAGAACCTATTGGATGAATCTTTGGCTGTGGGCAGGGCACCTTGGACAAGTAGTTTATGCCTCCTTTAAATGCTGATAATTATGAGAAAGGGAAAGAGACCTGGATAACAGGGTGGGAGTGGATGGGGGGGTGGTGGTACAAGGGAACTAAATGGTAATGAAAAAAATACAATAGAGATTGTATTTTAATAGATTGTAGTTTAAAGATTGTAATAAAATTTTTTAAAAACAAAGGAGATACAATGAGAAGATAAATAAATAAATAAAATCTTTTAAAAAAAGAAAAGAGACTTTTTGCCTATGTCTTTGTTTTGCAGGTTTCCTATAAGCTAAAGAGTATATACCATGACCACCAAGTTCAATGTGCAAGTTATTTGTATTTTTACACTATGTATATGCACCACAACCCTCATATTTGCAAAATAAAACCATCCACTAACCGCTTTCATGCATTTCTAACTATTGCACATATAATAATAATCATAAAAGAAAAAGAATTAACTTGAATGTTTCCACCCTAACATTTCCTTTTTGTAAATTTTCTTGTGGCTGGCATTTCCTTCCAGCCATTTCTCATGTGCAGACATAATTTACAAAGCTGAAGTTATAGCTCAGATATAATTTTACATTTGGCTTTTTTAACATTGCATAATAGAAAACATTTCTCATTCTGCGTCGTAGTTATTACAATATAAAATGGCTGCCCAATGTTCAATTTCTCAGGCCCAAACTAAGCCAAATGTTACTCATTCCTTATACCCAGGCTATGATTTTTGGCTTCAGAACCTTTGCATGTATTGTTCCAATGATCAAAATGCAGTCCCATCTTTGCATGTTTAAATTCTACACATTCTTGAAGATTGAGCCCTAAAAGTATGACTTCTTCTGAAAATGAAATTTTAGTTGTGCATAGATGCAACTCCTCTGACTAACTACCAGATCCCAGAGGAGAAGCCCCAAGTCTGACATTTCATTGAGTCCTCTCCAGCAACGAGCACATATTGGAAACAAATATATACTAGTAGAATGAGGGAGATGCATTCTGTATTCATTTTCTGTAGTTGCCTTATTAATTCACTAAAAAACTGGTATCATGAAACAATACAAATTTAAGATCTTACAGATCTATAGATTAGAAATCTAACTCAGATCTCACTGAGCTATAATCAAGCTATCACTGGGGTTATCTTCCTTCCAGTAAGATTTTCTCAGTGAGGATCTGCTTCCTTGCCCATATCTCATCTGTAACCACATGCTCATCTCATTCTGACTCGGGGCAAAGATGCTGAGATGGTAAGGAAGCATGGTTAAATTGGGTCCCTTTGGGTAACCCTGAATAATATCTGCATCTCAAAGTCTTTAGTCACAGCTATGAAGTTATTTTTCTCATGTAAAGTAGATATACACAGGTTCTGGGGATTAAGATGTGGATATCTTTGGGGCACCATTATTCTGCCTACCACAGATGCTCACATCAGAGTTAAGATAGAATGGAGCTGGGTGCATTCTAAAAATGACTGGGAATGTCCCTCCTTGTGCAGATAAGGAAACTGATATTCAGAAAGGACAAATAATACCTTGCCCAAAACTCTAAATAGTATAAATGGAAAATTTAGAACTTGACTCACTATGCATTAATTTTCCAGTTTAATTTCATCTGTTCCCCACTGCCCAGCTCCTTATTAGAAACAGAAATTAATATATTTTAGAAGATGTATACAGCTCAGAGTGGTAAAGGTATTTGCTCAAAAACATACTGTGAAAAAGAGAAAGGGCCAAGCTGGGTCCTTCATTTTTGTGAATTCTATTCTAGTGTTTTACCTTTTATACCACTCTGGCCACCACCTCTACATAAGTCCAATAAACATATATTTTTAAAAAATTCAAATAATCATTTACAATGACAAAAATTATTTTTAAATTCTCCACAATAATAAAAGCTTTGTTAATAAATCTTAGTTGTCTAGGTTCATTTGTAAATTAAAAGTAGGAGGTTGAAGCTGCTGCCTCAGGAGGAAATCCTGCCCATGACAGTCCAGATAGAGTAATAGGGTATAAATAAGGTAATACAATCCTTTCGAAGGACCATAAACTATCTCTTTGAGTGACCTTGGGAACAGTCAAAATACTGAAGACACTGTTAACCTCAGGGCAGGCCAAGCCAGACAATTACACTGGTGTGTGAGTGAGGATTCTACTTATCTCACCGCCTCACCAGCAATGGACAGGAAGGCTTGTGTGAGCTCCAGCTGTTCTAGAAGCAGAATCATCCAAACTGAGCAATTCCCAAAATTACTTTAGTCTATAAAATGAAAACTAATGGTTCTATAGCCCATTAGAGTTTATGTAAGACTTTCCCATCTCTCCAGTTAATTCTCACAATACTTTGTAAGAAGGGGGTTTTTTCTTATCCCCAATCTATAGATTAAAAAATTGCCTCTGCTCATCTTAGAGTGACTTGTGTAAGATCTTATAAACATAGTTCCTCTGAACAAACTTTTCCTGTGATGTTATATTGTTGAGGAGAATTGTCTTCATATAAATACAAATTTAAATGTTTACAACATTTATCAAGAGTCTATACAAAAGACGAGTCTAACTGATTTTTGACTAGCCTTTTTCCCTGCTTCCTCTTTCCTAATTATGTCTTCAGCGAGATCTCATGAATAAGTTGTGCACCTTCCCTATAAAATCCACCATTTTTTCTTTTTTCCTCTAAACTGATTTTCTTTTTCTTGGGACTATGGTATGTATCTGTTTGGAACAAGCTTTTGCAGTGAGGGCTGCCTCTTCTCCCAGGCATGAATTTCTCCCTTGGCTCTAACACCTTTGCTGGGTCCACACCCACTTCTTCTTCATACCTCCACATCCACTGAATGGATTCTGCCATGTTCCAGTTACCCTTAAATACTGTTATGTCCACCAAACCCCACAAGCTCCATTAGGCCCTATTGACAGTATCATCAAGTGTCATTAAGGTCCTGGAGATTCCACTTTGGGCAGAGTTCTATAAATATTCCTCTTACTATTTTGGTATTTTATTCAGTTATCAGCATATCAAATTATCAAAGCAATGACTCCTTGAACCCTAAGTGCCCCTGAAAAATTTTAGTAAAAATAATTATCTTAGATTTTACTAATAAACATCCTCCCAGGAACCAGACACAAGTCCTCCTTGCTCTGCCAGTTAAAACCTTGTTCAGTCAGCCCTGACCTAGTCTCTCTTCCCTTAGACATTCTCTCCAGAGGCCCCTGAGTCTCTGAGGCAGATTTCTGAAAGGCTCATATCCTCATGGTCTGAACATGAATTGATCTCTAACATAGCATGACTTTGAACAGTTAGTAGACTGTAAGAAGATAATTCATTTGACCTTGACTTGCAGAAAACTCTCTTTAGAGTGATTCATTCAATGTTTTGGGATTACATTTCCTTTCGTCTACAAATCCAATTCCACAGCTTGGTTTTGCGGTGAATGATATATACATAATTCTAATAATGTAAACACCGTTGGGTTTTGTTTTTCACACTTTTGTAAACAAAGCATAGATCTCAAATCTATAAAGCATGAAAATGGTAAAATTCTTAGAAACTGGAAGATAGAAGGAGGGAAGGAGAGAGTAGCAGTTTATACTTGAACAAAGCGCACACTTCATTTTTGGTATCCACTGCTACTGCTGAAAGTTGATAAATCAAGAAGTGGAGTTATTGTGTTTATTTCTTAAGTGTATGGTCAGTGGAGTGAGTGAGGAGTAACAGACATCCACGAGAAAAATGTCAGTCACAGAAAGGTAAAAGTGATTGTCTGGAGCTGTGGACCTGCAGTGACAAGTGAGGATGGGAGACTTTCCATTTTTATTTTATGCTCTGCCATTGTAAGACAATATTTGGGGGATCAAACCCTTGTGTTTACTTGGGTAAAATTTTTAAATG
The DNA here is from genome assembly GCF_004126475.2 of Phyllostomus discolor. Taxonomy (NCBI): domain Eukaryota; kingdom Metazoa; phylum Chordata; class Mammalia; order Chiroptera; family Phyllostomidae; genus Phyllostomus; species Phyllostomus discolor. Next base: position 50,350,912 of record NC_040904.2, on the reverse strand, counting down.
TTCCTGTGGAGGTCACCTATTCTAGGTGATTTCCATGAAACACTGGTGGAAGAACATCAGTCCATTATAACACAGAGTAGGGGTCCCCAGAAGTTTTCTCTCTGCAACTCTCTTCCGGGCAAGAAAGGCCAGTCACATGACACCATGAGAGGCCCTGCAGAGCAGGGAAAGGAACCTTCACCCTACCCTCACTACTCGGCCACCGCCCTTCTCCTTAATCCATGCTGTGGGACAGAGCCCCAAACCAGGTGCAATAAAGGAGGCACCTTGTGGTTCCTAAACACTAATGTTTCTCAATTATTCATAAATATGCTTTCATGAAATGAAGGCCAAATTCCATGCTTTCCACAAAAGAAAATTTTGTAGTTCAGATAAGTAGAAAAAGAGCACAATCATGATAAGGAAACATGGAAACATTACATATAAAGAAAAGGTATCGCCATCAGCTGTTTTCAGGTGACTTCTTTCAGTTCTCCACTGGCTGGTCCCTGCTTATGAATGGCCCTGTCACTTAGAAGGATGACAGGCACCATACCAGCTTTTTGGAGGAGTTGTGCACATGTAAATAAAAAGAATAAAAAAGAAAACTTGCTCTCTTCCAAAATCATGAGGCAAATGTTTGCTAACCAAACAGTTGCTATAAAAATTTTTATATTAGCCCTGGCTGGCGTAGCTCAGTGGATTGAGCATGGGCTGTGAACCAAAGCATTGCAAGTTCAATTCCCAGTCAGGGCACATGCCTGGGTTGCAGGCCATGGCCCCTAGCAACCGCACATTGATGTTTCTCTCTCTCTCTTTCTCCCTCCCTTCCCTCTCTAAAAATAAGTAAATAAAATCTTAAAAACAATTCAGCAGATTCTTTAAAATTTTTTTTTATATTATAACATCTAAGAGGCCCTGCAAAAATATTTGTTAAAAGCAGAAATTATATCATTAAAAATGGTAAATTGTATCACCATAGCAACAAAGTTTTTTTTTTTCCCTAAGATCACACAACATGAGAGTGGAAAAAGAAGGTAAGGATTCAATTGCCCATCAGACACTTAATACCCTCTTCAGAAGGCAGGAGTATAGAAAAGATTTTTCAATATCTAAATTACAATCCATACATGCAATCCAAAGAACCATACCTATTAAGAAATAGGGCACTATATATACCATAATAATTACTCATAAACTCTCTTTAAGCCTGAAATTTAATGTTATTTTTCCCTGTTGGAAGAACTTTCAAACTTATCTGGACCATCTAAAGCTTATAAAGCAGCAAACTGTTCTTTTCCCTTAGTTCTTACATCCTGAGAAATAATTCTCTCAGCAGTTAGAAAGCATTTGGGTACATCACTGATTTGTGGCCTGCAATGATTTTTTAATATAACTATAAACACTAAACCTTGGATGGCCCATCTAGTGCATGATACTGATTCCAAAATAGCAAGGGATTAAATGAATTTCAAAACTGCAACTCACCAGAAGAGATCCAGAGATTATATCAACCCATATGTGTTTAAACTGCAGAGTCATTCAAGAAAAATTGCTACAGTAGCTCTAAGCCTGGAAGTAATCCCTGATCATCTCTGACATTTTCAAAACCAGAAAGTTATTTGGCTTTATTTTAAATGTCACTTCTCTGCAGGTGAAAAATTTATTCATTTAGGAGACCACAGGATGGAATAAACCATGCTGATGCATACTGGCTACAGAAAGTTTAATAGAATGGACTACATTCTTGAGATAGGATTTGAGTATTTGCTGAATCATATACAGACACTGCTCAAAAGAAAAGCTCTTACTTAAACCTTCAAAAGCAGTAGGGAGGGGAGGGAAGAATCTTGGTTTAATAGTCAGAGTGCAGGATTTGGGTCCCAACTTCATCAGTCCAAAGCTCTGAGTCTGTGGGCGAGAGTCGACCACCTCCACAGGTGTCTGTCTCTGCGTCTTTGCAGGAGAGTTAGCACCAGTTCTTCCTTCTCTTCAAATGCCTTGGATTCCCCAGAAAGTTATTTACTATCTCATTCTTAGTCTCCTCATCTGAAAAGTAGAAATAAAGTGCCACACCCTGATAATTACAAAAGCTATGAGAATGCAATTGAGAATGTGCATGTGAATCCACTTTGAAAACTAAAATATAAGATACTTGTTTTATTAATTTGTGCACTTGCAAAACAATAATATATTTAAAAAGCAGTGCCTCTGTTTGCCTAGAATGCTATTTTTAAAGATTCGAACCAAGTATTAAAATTAGAAGACATGGCTATAGCCTCATTTGTTTGGACTGATTGGCTATTTTAATTTCTTTGCTCATTGTTTCTTTCAGGAACAGATATGGAATTTTTTTTCTGGCAAGAACATGAATATTTGAGTTTTTGAATCAGTCATTCTGTAAGTCTACATCGTAGGCCCATAGGTTTTGGTCAGAGAAATAAAGAAAAGTGGCAAGATGTAATTATAGTCATCAGAGTCAGCACCTTTTCTGTTTCTTTGGAGCAATGTCCCACTGGTGTCATCTGAGGAAGGCGGTGCCATTTTCTCTCCAGAGGAAAGAAAGCTCGTGGTCATTCTGCAGCGCCTCCATATTTTCTTATGTGGGGGTCTTCGTTGTTCTGCCCATCTGCCATTCTTTGTGTTTAGAGATTTGGCATCAACTGAAATAATTTCTTTGGTAAATATTCTTTACAAAGACATCTCTCCTATCATTTCATCATACAAAACCTTCCTTACCATCTCTACCACTACCCCGATCAAACTAAATTTCTCACCGTTCACATATTGCCCCTCACCTTCCTATTTCTGCTCATGCTGTCCCTTTACTCCGGGATCCATTCCCTCCATGGGTGCATCGTGAAATCTTCTCCATCCTTCAAGGCCATTTGAAATGCCAACTAGGAACATCTATGATGTTCTTTAGTTTTTAAAAGTCTCCATCCTTTGGAACTGCATAGACATTTGCTCACATCTTAGAAGATACTTATCATTTTTGCTCTTGTTGTTGATCTACATTTCTTGTCTGCCTTGAGAACAAGATGTGATCATTATAGTATTTTCCAAAGGACCTGGCACATAATAATTAATATGTATTAAATGACTAGATACAGGTTTTTACATTTAAATGCTACCAATTGCCTTATTTTTCACCAAGCAACTAGTAAAATCAGGGTTTAATTACATTAATAACAGAATCTTATTAGTTCTGAGTCTCAACTATCTGTGGGAAATTCAATCCCTTGTAAAGTCCTTTATACCCCGATGTTCTTGAGAATCACCAAGGAAGTCTGTTCATGCTTGGGATTATTTGTAACATGCCAAAATTCTTATTCAGCAGCTGTGTTGTGATGCCTTTAATGAAAGTACAGTTAATCCAGTTAAGGGTAACTTTTTCACCTCCTCTCTGGTAGTCTACCATAATATCTTTATAACTGAACACATGTCTGAATATCTTTTCCCTGAATCTTTTACACACAGTCTTCTCTCTCCTGGTTGTCATGCCTGACTTCTCTGCATGTCAAAATCTTAGCTTTCCTTAAAAATGCTGGATCAAATGCCCCTGAGGCACTTGACTTGATTTTAACTCTTTGAACTTTGATTAACACTTTGTATTAACCGACTTGCCTCACTAGTAAAGTTAACCTGATCTCTACTACCACCACCAACTCTCTTTGATCTTTCAGATTAGCAAAATCTAAGTGTGTTTTAACATACTCTGTTGGTAAGGCTGTGAAAGAAGAGGCTTTCCTACCTTATTCAGGTTGACTATAAATCTGTACAATCCCTAGAGAAAGCCATCATGAAAAATATAAATTACAAAAGCATTTACCCTTTGACCTGGCAGTTGTACTTCCGCTACTTATGTCTGTATGTGGAACAGTGTTGAAAATAATTGAAACTAGTGGCTAAATAAAAAATGAAGAAATGTCTGGCTGGCATAGCTCAGTGGATTGAGCTCGGGCTGGGAACCAAAGTGTCCCAGATTCAATTCCCAGCCAGGTACATTCCTGGGTTGCAGACCATAACCCCCAGCAACCGCACATTGATGTTTCTCTCTCTCTCTCTCTCTCTCTCTCTCTCTCTCTCTCTCTCTCTCTCTCCCCCACCCTTCCCTCTCTAAAAATAAATAAATAAATGAAATATTTTAAAAAAAGGAAGAAATGATTTGTATAGTGATATGAAGAGTCCAAAATATATTTAATGGGAAAAAAGGCATATGCTAACTTTTGTGTGGGAAACTGAGAGGAGGGCAAATATATATGATATTTACTTGAATTTTCACATAGAAACTGAAAAGATATCAAAGAAATAAACAAAGATAAAGATCAGTACAGAACACAGTAGATGTGAGCAGGGATAGGAATGAAGTTTTTACAGTGTTTCTTTGATATTGTTTTGCATTTTGAACCATGCAAGTGTATTCTTATATTAAAAATTTAAATTTGAAATAGAATCAAAACATAGAACTTCTAGTAGGATAAGTAACTGGACAATAAGTGGCCTTTGGCATCATCATTTCTAAATCCTAATTTACAGATGAAAATAAAAATCAAAATAAGGAAAAGGGCTTGCCTAGAATACATGGTAAGTTCTTGGTAGATCTGGGTTTAGGACTCAAATGTTTCCATTTTAAATCAGGTCTCTACCCAGTTCTGCATATTTGCTCTTGATATTAGGGAATCCTGTGTTTGACATTTACTGTGTATTATGGGAAGGAAGCACCATGCTGGAAACTGGTAGACTCTGAGCCCTGTCTGCAAAATAGTACCCTGGGGCCACCTGGAATGTGCGGACTGCTGGGCAGCAGCCTCCACATTACCCCTAATGAACACACGATGGCTCTATGTGCCGAGAGCCCTTCATTAAAAATTCACAAAAACAGGCTCCTAGTGGCCACAGTCTGGCAGCATTTTCTTCTTGCCATCACTTTATTGTTTTCTACCTTTTAGCCATCTTAGAAATCCTCTCCATGTGTCTATCTGTTCACCTTGATGATAGCATGGCTACCCTAATGCCATTCATAACCCTGGTAATGCTGCAAAATAGCCTGCTGTTTAGAGATAATAGGGATAGTATCTAAGTTATTGATTACTAAATCATAGATAAAAGCTATTAAGAACAAGACTTCATGGAGACAAATTTAAAGCACTTTCTGCAGATATTTCTTAATACATTGGCCCTAGTTACTCTCAAAATTTTTTGTCTTCAGTCTGTCCTTGTGAATCCCCCTCTGATCCATTTCTACTCCCTGAGGTTCAAAGATTGCTGGATACACCAGCTCCAGGATTGGGCACGTGATCCAGATGGGCCAAACAGAACACTCCATTCCTGTAACCACAATGATTGGATCAGAGAAAGATGCATAATTTAGGCTGGGCCAAGAACACATGAGATTTTTTTCTGGCACCATCAAGAAAGCTTCACCCTCCTCTTGCAGTTGCTAAACTGAAACAATACAAGTTTAGACATTCCAGTATTGAACTTTGCTCTCACACCAAAAGAGTTCAAATGCAAACCAACATAGAGAAATCAAACTCTGAAAGACTCTTAATGACAATGTTTAAGTGCCTGAATCCAGTTATGCCTGAAAATTTGTCTCTTGAATTTCCCACTTCTATGAAAAGGAAAAAAATAAGAATCTTTTTTAGGTAGTTATTTAGGCTAGATATGAGTATCTTTCTCTTGCAGCTTAAACTCCAAACAGAGAAATTTTACTATTATGAGATGTAAAGACATTTTCTTAGTTGTAATGTTCACCAAAGTACTGGATGTATTAATATTATTTCCAATATAATCTCTATAAAAATGGAAAGATTACACTTAAGGAAACAAATATTCAATATAATATGTTCTCTACTTTAATACTAAATTCTCTAGAGCACTTAAAAGTTTTTCAGTGCAAGAACAATATTCCAGAGAAAAAATATAAACACTAGGAATAATCCTTCTTACAAGTTATAAAACACCATGAGAATGCTAATCACTCATACTCCTACTCCTATAACAAACTTTCAAGGTGGATGGAGTGTTAGCAACCTCATTTTGCAAATGAACAAAGTTCTAACAGCCATAACTTAGCCAAAATCACAGAGCACAGGATGGGAGAAGGAATTGAACACAAGTATCTCAACTTACTCTTTGTATGTTCATTAAACCACGTTGACTTAGATAGGGATGAACAAAATCTGACTAAATTTAAGGAATTAATCTAAGTTGCAATTTTTCATTTTTACTTGGGTTCCAAAAATTACAAGGATTTCCTCTTTTACATTTGCAAACCAGTTAATCTTTCTGTTCCATTTTTCCTCTACCACTCCTGTTCAGAAATTCTATATCTGCATTATACAGAGATATTGACTTTGCTCACCAATTTAAAGTAAATATTTTTAAAGTATTATTTATGAAGAGTGTAGGGGAAACCCTTTTTCATTTATAACAGGAAAGTAAACAATTCTTACAGAGCTGCCTGGGGCTACTTTCAGATAATTTAATTTGACTCAAAAACCATTTACAGAGTTGATACACTTATAAACCCTGGGAAAAGATGCTAGTTGTTATAGATAAAGATGACAAAAATGAGCAAGAGGACTAAGACAGGCCACAGACTGGGACAAAGAGGGCACAACAGAATGGGCAGGGAGATAGTGTGTCTTTCTCAGTATTTAGAACTACAAACCGCAAAATTCCTTCCATTAAAAAAAATCTGCTTTGCATATTAGGTGGCTCAAAATATATCTTAGGGCCCAGGGGTGTCCAACCTTTTGGTGTCTGTGCCACACTGGAAGAAGGGTTTTCTTGGGCCACATATTAAATACATTGTGACACACACGCAAAATCTCCTAATGTTTTAAGTAAATTTATGATTTTGTGCTGGGCCGCATTGACAGTGATCCTGAGCTGCATGCAGCCCACGGGCCACAGGTTGGACACCCCTGTTAACAGGGCAACATAGAATCAGAGTTGGATGCATGCAACCAAGAATGAAGTCCATAGTCTGCTTCTGTATATGCTACTGTTACTACCAATAGGCACACGTACTACAGCTCCCCTGGACACTGGACACCAGAACCTCTCACATTGCTGGCACCAAAGGCTAGACAGCTCTGCCACCAGGCTTGTTGCAAATGGTTCCCATGGGAGTGACTTCTTCCTCACATTGCTTTCTTAGAAGTACGTCTCTGGTTAGGAGGATCATGCTTCTGCTGCAAAGAAGACTAGGAGGACAAATTTCTGGTTTCTAAATTGGTAATAGGGACAACACAATTAAATTGATGGAAATTCCTCAAATATAAGAGGATATTCAAGGGCTCCTAATGTTTTCTAAGCATGTACCAGGTCTACAAAATAGATTGGAGAAAATACAAGATTGGTTTTTAGCATGAAATATCATGCCTTGTTTTAACATGAAAGATCCTTCTGATGGAAGAGGGAAACACACTTGGAGATAATGACTTTGAGAAAGATTGTACTTGAAGCAAAGATTAGGCAGCAAAGGTACACTGCCCAACTCCTTCATTATTCTAATCCCTTTAAAGAGGCCCATGTATCCCTTTGCCTTTATTCCTCGGACATCACAAGTAAGGCAATGATGCACTAAAGATGATTTTAGAGGTTCCAAGGTAGTTTTATAGAGACAATAATATTAAAATGTAAATTATCTCACCAAGCTCTCAAACTTTAAACTCATAGATGTTGAAATCACAACTGAAACCAAGTATACTGAAACAGTTGGGCAAATACATAAAACAAAAACTCCAAATTATAAGATTAATATCCAAAGTGTAATGATGAGGCAAGCAAGCCAGTTCACATTCAGTTCTTTGAAGGGATTTTCCGTGTGCTGAATTATGATAGCCTGGAGCTGGCATAAAGCTGGTTCTAAAGAAATCTTTCATCCTTGCTTTAAATGTATAACAAGCAGAGCATTAGAGAAATGATCTAGCTTCTACCGAAGGAAGGTAATATTTAATGATTACAATGCCCTCCAAGGACATATATGACACCAAATCACAGGACACAATCCCTGACTGGTAAACATTAACACTCTCACCTGTATCTTCCCAAAGGAATGAGTAACTTCCAGAATGATGTTCACCCAGTTGAGTCCTAGTGCATTTAAACTTGTGTATATTTGGGTTTAAAGGAAACAGTAAACAAATGGACCACGCTCTTGCTTTCTGTATAACATAAACACATCATTTACATAATTTTATTATTTTTTGAAATTCATTTAGTTAAAAATATTAGGTATTTTTATTTAAAATGGAATACTATGTAATGATTATAATTATGTCCTTGAAGAAATTAAACTGAGTATGTTTAATACATCACTTACATTTTTGAGTGCAAAGAAAAAAATACCTGAAAATGTATGCCAAATTTTAACAGAGACTGTATTTAGGTGTTTAGATAACACCTAAATATTCTATTTTAATCTTCATTTCTTCCTACCTTTTAGATATTCCAAATAATCTATAAGGCATATTTTTAGCATTCATCAAACAAGTAATAGTGAAGAATTACTTCAGAGTGTCAAGTCACAATTACTTGAGTGCAATATAAAATATATGACAATTTATTAATGTCTTAATGCATGTAACACTCAAAAACTTAATTTTTAAGAATAATTTTTTCACTAACTATTTGGGAGGTTGAGCTTTCTAAGCCGGACTACTGATACCGAATAAGTGGGGCCCTGCTGCCCACTGCCACCCTGAGTCCAGGCAGAATTCCGGAGGCAAAGGTTTGGTGATAAAGGGAAGGAGTCTTTATTCAAAAGCTACACAATGTTGAAATAATGGCTTTCTATATGCATTAGCCACTTAAGCCCATCAATTAAGGCTAAAATCTTTAACTCTTTAGTTACAACTTTTATCACTTAAGCCTAAAATCATCAACTCCTGAGTTCCCCTATCATTTTCCCTATTAGTTTGTAATTATGGTATTCCTATAGGATTATTTTACAAACTAAAACAACGTAAGATACTATAGCTACACGATTTTGGAAGAATGGCAGGCTTCTGTCTCAGAGCCCTTTCCCTCTAGAACACTTCCAAGAGGAATGATAACCCTGCAACCCTCCGCCAGGCCAGCCCAATCCTAGGCTGTGCCCAGAGTTTCTTCTCCCACCCAAAACACAGTACTTTGGGAAACGTAGGCTGCCACATCACAATCACCCAAGCATCCTGGAAGAAGAGAGCCAGAGAGCCAGTCTCTGCCCTCCTTTTTATTTTAAATCTTATGGCCCATAATCCCACGTGCTCCAGAGGAGCTCAGCTTCTCAGCCAATCCCATTCTAGGCTGTTTACTGTTGCCTCTGGCAACCTCCTTCAATGACCCCTCCCTACTCCTCCTAGTGATCTGATCAGATCTCTCTGTATTACTTCCTTATTGATCATGAAATTAAGAACAAACTCACGGTAGCCAGAGGGGAAGTGGGAGAGGATAATGAGGGGGAAGAGGAAAAGGGTTTTTAGGAATGAGCATAAAGGACAAATGGACAAAACCAGCAGGGGTGGGATCAGGGGTGGGAGGTGGGGATGGCTGGGATTGGGGGGAGAGTGGTGGGGGGAAAATGGAAACTGTACTTGAACAACAAAATAAATAAATAAATAAACAAACAAACAAAGAACAAGAATAAGAAGCAGTGGTCAATATTTTCTCAAGATCTCAAATCAGCATCATGGGCATCCACTATCCTAGCACTGTTCACTGCAGCACTTAATGTCTCCAGACTGCTTTGTTTCTGAGGTCCTGTATCTATCTTCAAGTTGTCCCCTTGTCTATATTTCTGTGGGGTTCTATAGCTGTGATCCTTACTCCCTAATGACAGTATTGTTCTCTCTGCCCTCACTCTCAGCTCCTTAGTAGAAGTGCCAGTGAAGAGAGCATGTCTTTTGGCATTGTAAAGCCTGCCCTTGAACTCAGATGTGAGCATTTACTAATGTTCATGATCTAACCATTTCATATTAAATCTGAACCTCAGTTGCCTCATCTGTAAAGTGGGCACAGGGATAAATAATAGTACACAATAAACCAGCGATTTTCAACCTTTTTCATCTTATGCACATATAAACCAAATACTAAAATTCTGCAGCACACCAAAAAATGTCTTATTTTTTGCCAATCTGACAAAAAATAAGTAGTTTTGATTCATTCACATCAGACAGCTACTGTTATTATTGTTTTTTATTTGACAATCTGAGGGGGAAAAAGTCAGTGCCTCTGACTAAATAGTCAGGTGCCACATGTTTTTAAAATTCTTGCAGCACGTCAGTGTGCCTCTTGTGCACCCTGCTTGAAACTTGCTGCAATAAACCAAACAGTATGCTGTAGTACCTCACAATAACAATAACCAGCACTCATTTAATTCATTGGAAAGTTAAATTAGTTGGGACGTATAAAAGTAGTTTTCAAATTAAAAAGCAATATGCAAATTATGTCATTCTTTTCAATTCTAAAGGTGTTCATTTTAATAAACTATGGCTTTAAAAACCAGAAAAACATATTAAGCATAATTAAGAGTGAAAATAAAATCCAGTAAGTAAGCTTTAGTGTTTCCAGGGGTGTGAATTGAATTAGATATCAAGTTTCATTTATTCAAAAGACTTAAATATATTTTTCCAGGTTCACCACCTCTAAACAGGATGTGTCTTAAACTGATGATACGCTGTAATTTCTGTCACCAGGTAATACTGGGGGTGTGGTCACTGCCTGTCTAAGCACAAGCAACAAAGATGCCTTCCTCAACCTCTGCAAAACGGGCATCTGAAGCTTGGAAGGAAGTCTCAGAATAAAGGATGCAGCGCCCCAAGGAAATGCAGCAACACCAACTCCCCTGATGGGTCAGGTCAGAAGATGGTGTTGTGAGAAAGGGCAGAGAAGCAGATGGCTGTGAGTCCAGGTGCTGTCCAGCAGAGTCCGACTTTGCCTGTGGAGGAGCTTCAGAAAACTTTCACCAATTTTTTATGTTTTACTTTTTAGGTAGGTACAAAGGGATATGCATTTTTACAAACTGTCACAGATGACTTAAAAAGCTGTCAACAAATGTATTATAATATGAAAATGGCATGAAAGCATGTATTGTATTTATTGGCAGCATTTTTCTCTCTTAGTTATCAATACCGGTGTACTTTACCATCGATGTTGTCTTAGATACAGTGAAGAAGAGTAACTGTTCATTATTAAGACTTTTTATTCTCTAGTTAACCTAAATAATTCAGCATGCTTTTTTAGGAGTAAGGACATTCTCCTACAAAACTGTGGTATTATTACTATGTCACAGAAAATAAACAATTTTTCTCTAATAACATCTATATTCCAGTCCATATTCAAACTTCTTCAATCAGCCAAAAATGTCTTCTACAGCTTGTTTTAAACCAGCATTCAGCCAAGTTTCATGCATTGCACTTGACTAAAATTGCTATTCGTATCAACACTGTGTGTACCAACTCCTCTCTGTAGGGAGAAATTTATTTTGCATCACCCTAACTTTATCTTTTGGAACTCTTCTAAAGTATAAAATACTTAGCAGCTTCATGAAATAACTTGCCCATCTGGAATCTATATTATTGTTTTTACTTAGTTTCTTAATCTGTTAGAGGAAAAATGGATTGCCATTTCTAAACTTAACTATTGCGTTGTAGCAGGATGAACTTGCTGTTAATGAACTAATTAAATTGCTCCCTGGAGCAATACATATACACACCAGGGAAGCGTCGCCTCTTGACAGTTTGGTGTAACGTTCCCTGAGTGCTTGGGGTCGACTAATTGCGAGTAACCTCTTCATTTTGCTGAAACATTCAAATCTTTCTGTTGTCGCGTTGAAATACTTAGTTCCCTTAATGTTTCCTTTAAATGAGAGTTAATGCCTTGAATGTGAGGGTTATATCTTGGAAAGATTACATCTCTTCATAAATGAGAATATTATTTTTTCAAAAAAAACTTCCTATTCCATATTGTAAAATGATTTAATGCTGGAGTTAAAAAATGCATAGACTTCAGGGAGGTTTATGGACTAAGGAGCAAAATAAATGGAATATTCAAGATAGTAGGAAATGAACACTGTATATTTCTTATGCTTTTCATTTATGTTGGAGCAAAACAAAATAAGACTTTTGGGAAAAGAATTAGTCATAAAAGCCGCATAATCTAATAGCCAATATAAGGTACAATGGAGATTATCAAATTTACCATGTCATTTAATTTTGGTTGAATAATTTTCTATCAAAGGTGTCAAAACTTTTAACAAATTATTCAACAACCCTAGTGATAAAAGGGAGCTGTATATTCTTATTCTAAGTTGTTCAGAATGGATAGTTTGTCTGCTTCTAGCTCACAGTAGGATTTTTGGTAAATAAAACACTGAGACAGATTTCTGTATGAATAGTTTTTCTGCTTATAAAAAAATATCCCTTATTCAGTTGCTAGTAAACAATAAGCTAACCCAGAAATGTGCAATACACAGCCATATCTAATCAACTATTTAGCATAATATCTCTAATTAGATTATTATATGAGCTTATGTTAACTAGTTTCACAGTAGATTAGTCTTAATTTCCAGTCAATTGATTTGTTATTAAATAAATGAACAAACTCTGTCAATAAACATTCCTTTTCTTCTATTTCTACTATATTTTCAACATACTAATTTTTAAAAATTCAAATATCTGACCCTGGAATGGAAGCTGCCTCAGTTATGCTTCCAAGAGCTATCATTACTGTCTACACACCAGAACATCTCAGTGGGCAAGAAAAGTGAAGGCCATTTCTGTTTTCTGGAGTTCCCAGTTGCAGAATTTAAAAATGGCAAAACACTGTGACAAAATCAATGTGTAGCAGGTCCTCTAATAACATTCGTTTGCTCAATGTCATTGCCTTATAACATTGATGAGATGCCACAGGAACGAACTCTTATCTATATCGATTAGCCTGTGGTAAAACTGGCTCTTTCTTATGTTGTTTCACTTAAAGTTGTAGAGTCTAATAATGATATTAAGTGAGGACTTAACTGTATGTTGAAGGCTTACATTTAACGAATCAACTATGTTTATGTTCTGGAAAATTCAACCCTGTATGTGTGACATCTTGGAACTAACATTAGAAATGTTTTTGAGGCCCAACCTTTTGAGATACCCTGAACTCTCCAATCACTCTGCAACTTCCCTGTCACCTTCAATCCTACAATTTTCAGCTATTGACTGTAGCTCTTTTGTCACATGTGCATGCAAATACGTGTCATTCCAGGCTACCAATCATTGACATCCACAGCAATTAAAAAGTGATTAAAAATCTATCAGTAGTATCTTGTCCCACACAACTTTTGATAGGGAAAATCATTGTATATTTTCACTGTACTATACCATTTCAATTTTATGAGTACCATCAGAAGGCATGTGAAAATACACTAGAGTTTGAAAATCCACAGAAATATTGACACTTCATCATTTTTTAGCTCACAGAGAAGATTTCTTCTACTTTACAAGATGATTTAGCTCAACCCTGTCCATCTGTAAATAGCTGCATTCCCACGTGCTCTTATCATCTCCCTCCAGTCTCACAAGAAAGTTTATCATGTATCAGATCTAAATGTAATCCTTCAAACTGTGCCTTAAATTATACTCTCCTTCCTTAAAAACCTCACATCTTCTTTCTTTTCTGTATTACAACAGCTCTCTTTCCTCCCCTACAGCCTCTCTTCTACAGCCTCCTTTCTCTCCATAAATAAATAAATAAATAAATAAATAAATCCCACTATTAAGAAATGAGTGTTCTAATTTTCAGGGTCTTCTAGCTACCCTCTCCTCCACCTGATTCCCTCTGCAACTAAGTTCTTTATAAATAGCTTATCTCCTTCTCCTTGCCATCCTGCACTCACCCTACTGCCACAAGATTTCTATCCCAGTCTCTCCAGGAAAATTTTTCTCACAGAGATGATCAGTTACCCTTTTATTCCTAACAAAATTAACATGTTTTCTGTTAATCCTCCTTTGTTTCTCTGAGATATGTGGAATTCTGGACCAAATTTTTATTGAAATTGTCCCCTGGAAGGCCTCTAAGATACAAGTCTTGTTTATTTTCCATCTACATATGTGGCAACTTCTCAATCTCTTATGTGGATTGTATTTCTTTCAGCTACCCCTTAAGAAATGGTATTTCTCAGAATTCCATCTTTGATATTTTTTTCTCACTGCATTTGAACTGCCTGGGTGGCCACTTTTCTAGGAGACTGTTCTGTGTGGCGTGAGCCCAGCTCCCACTTGGAGATACACAGGACCCATGCCCACAGATAGCTTCTCCCATGGGGAATCAGGCCTGCAATGTACCTAGGCCGCTTTGAGTCTTGTTCTTGCTAAAAAACTCCCTCATCCTGAATTGAGGACATTAATTGCAAAGTAACTTCCTAAAATCCTTGCTAAACCTTCCAAGGACAAGTGTAACTAGTTCAACTACTTTTGTCTTTTCATTTGCAAATATCCTTCTTCTGTGATGTGATTAGCAGCACTGGCTTCTTTGTTTTCTGTAAAATGTAACCATCTAAAGCGAACCTGTGCATAGTAAATGAGGACCATCATGTAATGTAAAGAGAGGAGAAATAAAGGCCTGTCATGGTGGAGGCTGAGGGTTTTGCTCCCTTTGAGAAAAAAGCCATGTGTTCCTTTTCCTCCACCAGACTCGATAGTCTGTGTGAATGTCTCATTTCATCCATAATGATGTGGACACTGCAGGCTGGTGTGTGCATCATGCTTTCATATTTTCCATATCAATTAACACTGTGTTGATAAAACACAGTCTATTCTTCCAAACTAGATGTCTTCCAAGGTCCTGGCCCCACCAAATGCCCTTGCAGCACTTGTCTATCTACTCATTCAAGGACCACCTTAGGCTCCACAGGATCACTCAGGACTTTGCATTACCTTTGCAAACCTCCTTCTTTCTGAGCAATGGAAGCACCACCTTACCTAACTCAGAACACAAGAATTATACTTGATACTTTCCTCTGCCCTACTCCTCGTAAACAATTGGCCACCAAGTCCTGTTGAGCCTACCTGCAGAAGGTCTCTGGGTACCATCAGATGCCATTCCCCTGCACAGTCCCTGATGCTTCAGACCCTTGCCATTAACACTATGTGTTTAAGCCCTGGCTGGCATAGCTCAGTGGATTGAGCGTGGGCTGCGAACCCAAGTGTCGCAGGTTCAATTCCCAGTCAGGGTACATGCCTGGGTTGCAGGCCATGACCCCCAGCAACCGAATATTGATGTTTCTTTCTCTCTTTCTCCCTTCCTTCCCTCTCTAAAAATAAATAAACAAAATCTTAAAAAAACATTATGTGTTTAGCTCTTCTCCCTGACTGCAATTTATTCACCTTCACTATTTCTACCACAATAGTACCAGGATGATCTTTCTAAAATGCAGGGCTGATCAAGCTATTTCTCATCTCCAGCACTGCTTGAAACAGCTGATTGGATTCCTCCAGCCTTCAAAATAAAATATCAGCTCTGAGCAATGCCTCTACACCCTGACACTGCCAAGAATTCCCCATGGCCTTGTCTTTCCACATTTGCTTTGCAGCCTGTTTTAGTCATTTTGAAATATATATACCAAATTCTGACATTTCAGTCATATTGAAATCAATGCTCTGAATGAATCCATCCAAACATTTGCACCTCTGTATATTCTCCTATTTAAACTCAGCTTGAGCATCACCCAGGAGGCATTTGTTTTCTCTTAAGGGACTGGGGCAATTCTCCGGCTATGCATTCTCATAGCTCATGAGCTAATCTCAGCTATAAGATTGTCTCAAGATAGTCAATGTATTTACATGCATAGTCTCCAGACAGGTAAATTCAGTGTCCTTTGAGGGCATCGATCCTGTCTTCCTCTTCATATCCCCGCGGTCTTTCTCAATGGTGGGCACATGCCATGCACTCCATCAAAGTTGAATGAATAAATGTACACAAGCACTTACTAATACTCCTTTGTGGTTAGCCATACGATAAAAGCATATGGCATAATTTAAATTTCAAAATTTAGATGTATAGATAGATGTATAATTCAAAAATAAATCAGGAGTTCATCGATTGGTCCATCCTATTGTAGATAATAACATCTTTGTCCATAATGTTAAATGTGTGCCCCCAAGTAAACATTTGTGCACAAAATTCCCCATTTGGGATAGGGGACATAAAAGGTGATGGAAGGAGACTTAACTTGGGGTGGTGAACACACAGTATACAGGTGATGCATTATAGATTTGTGCACCTGAAATCTATATAATTTTATTAACTGATGTCACCACAACAAATTCAACAAAAGGGAAAACAAAAATGTCTCATTCTATAAAAATACAAAATATGTTAGGAAACATTGGCAAATAAAAATATTAAAATTGCTCCTGTAAATTTGAAGGACTGTTATTGCAGCAAGGCACATGTAACTGAAATATGCAGGTGAAAATCTTATGTAAGTAAAAGGTATTCCATTGATCCATTGATATACCTGAAATTATAATTCCAATTTAAATAATATACTTTGAAAGATAAATACTATATTTATAGGGTATCCCTAAAACATTATTTTAAAAATCAAATTGCACCTATGAGATTTCAAAGAATATTAGAAATAACATTGAGACTCAAAGAAACATACCTTGCATAGAATCATACAGAACGTAAAAGGAAAAGTCACAAGATGTTAGAACTTTATATAATTTTATTAACCAATGTCACTCCAATAAATTTGATATTTTAAAAAAAATTAAGGACAGCAGCCCTGGCTAGAGTGGCTCAGTGGATTGAGTGCCAGCCTGTGAACCAAAGAGTCTTTGGCTCAATTCCCAGTCAGGACACATGCCTGGGTTGAGGGACAGGTCCCCAGTGGGGGGTGTGAGAGAGGCAACCACACATTGATGCTTCTTTCCTTCTCTTTCTCCTTCCCTTCCACTCTGTCTAAAAATAAACAAATAAAATCTTTAAAAAATAAAATAAATAAAAATTAAGTACACCACATCTTCAAATAATATCATTTTCTACAATGTCATTTTGTTTTCACATTGATGAGATGCCATAGGAACTTCACTTTTGTTATATCAATTTGCTTATAATAAAATTGCTTTTGTTTTATGTCATGTTGCTTCAAGTCACAGAACCTATTGATAATATTAAGTGAGGATTTAGTGTATATCTTTATTGGAAATGGTAGGTTTGATTTAAAATAGTGTAGACTTAAGGGTTTCTCTCTGTAATCATAAGCCTTATTTAGACTCTTAAGGGAAGATAAAAAGAATAGTGATTCTGTGTAGTGCCTAATCATTACAAGACTTTGATATGTGAGTGTAATGGGTACCAAAGGGGCAGTTTACACTTTTTCTGCTTCCAGCATTAAACTTCTGTCAAGCAGAATCTCAGGAATACAACTTACATGCCATTAAACCAACAATGTTCTTAAAAAAGTAGGCACCTATAGTTAGGTAATGTAATCCATAGCTTAACCATTCTAGGGAGACTAAATCATCAGGTCACAGGAAGTACCCAGAGAAGCAAAGGGTCCCCTTCCATGATGAACCCCAACACTGTTGGGCTCTCTACCCCAGTAACCTGCTGAGATCACATCAGATATATGAAGGCAGGCCAGGAGATGGTTAGGTGATACAGATGTCTATGTTATGACTATTGTCACTGTAACCCATTATGGGTCTTTTCACTAGTATCAATTAAATACAAGTTAATATGAAAAATAAAATCATTTATTGAAGAAGATACAAGATACAAGAAACATCAGTTCCCTTCAAAGTAAGCACCTTGGGACCTCACACAATTTTCCCAATCACCAGGAGCTGCCCTGTCGTATTTTTCCTGAATCTCATTAATGGTCTGAAATTTCTTCCCTTTCAAAGGTGATTTTAGTTTTGGGAAAGCCAGAAGGTGTAGGGCACGAAATCTCAGTTGTAGAGAGGCTGAGTTGCTTGGGTGATTTGATGTTTCACCAATAAACTCTGCACAGGACATGATGCATGAGCAGCATATTGTCATGATGAAGCTGCCAATCACCAGTTGCCCATAGATGTAGCCTTTTGAATCATCCAAATAGTTTTCACAAAGGAATGTTTAAGCTTAATGCAAAATTTGATGCAGATTCACTAACAAGTACAGTGAAGTTGTCATTGTTTACAAATGCACATTCCAGTCCACACTCCTTGGCTGCCAGGTTACATCAATGTCATGCAAACTATTCTTGTCAGATTAACAATGGCTGGACTTTTCCCAAACAGACTTCATACAACAAGCAATACACGGAGCACTCTACATAGAGTTTCCTGACCCAGGTTACTAAGTATTCTTTATTTCCCTGAAATGTTTCATGTTAGAGTAATTTGATGCTCATGTTTAAATGTGATTATACATTCTGAAGGTTCTTATCCATTCAGGATAATAAAAACAAATTCTACAAATTAAGTAATGTAATATGCAGTTCACAAAATGCTCTCATATATATTTCATATGTTTCATCTGCAAAGTCATATAACTTTTAAAATACTTTATTTTACTGAGTTGTATTAGGTTAAAGGGCATTACTTTAATTCAAAGTTCACACACATACCAGCTGGTAGATCCTAATATTGATCACATGTCTTTGGATACCAAGTCCAGGGTTCTTTCCATTACTTAATTCTGTAGTGCTGTTGAAAACAGCATTAAAAAAAGAATTATATATTTTTTCATTAAGAAAATTATTCAAAGTACATAAAGCAAGTTTTGGTTTCAACCATATTTTCTTTGTTGAAATATCCTTCCATTACAAGAAAAGAGTGCCATAACTTTGATTCTCTAAATAAAAAGTAGAAACTACTATTAAAAAATAAATAAACTGAAAAGATGGAAGGAGGAAAGGAAGAGAAGGAGGTAAAAGGGAGGGGGGAAAAGAAGAAAAGGGAGCAAAAGATAGGTATTTCATTTTTAAGGAAAAAAATGATGCAATAAATATCTAAAACACATTACCTTTAAAACTCTTTATCTCTTAGTAAATTCTGTGTAAAATTCTTTGTATGTAAATATGTACATTTTCTGGGGAAATGAGTGTAAGGCTAAACTACTTTTGTAGGAGGCAGAAAATAATAGGGCAAAATATTCTAGAGGCAAAGGAAAAACAACTAAATAAAGCAAAGTGAATCTTTGAGGGAGTTTATGAAATGCCGGGAATTTGAATTGGACTTTGAAAGCAGTTGCATTTTAACAGAAAGTAAAAAAAGAAGAAAAGGCATTTCATAGCCACAAGAAAAGTAGGAACAAAAACACAGAAGAAAAGTATATGGGAAAATATACATGCTGCAGCATAACTAAAACTTAGATTGTGTATAAGGGTTCGTTCAGGTGGGTCCGAGTGCTAAAGGAAGGAACATTGATCAGAATGCAAATCTGTTTTCCTGTTTTGAAAGCAGTTTTTGTTACCTCCAGTGAGAAGAGCAGCAGAGTCTCTGAGTTACAAAATACTGTTTGCCATGCTTTATTTTACAGAGGAGAAACTTAAGCCCTAAACCTGTTGTCCAGCTTTGCACTTTCTCTTAGTTCTTATGCATAAACAATAGGCCATAGTTATATTCCATTATAGAAGCTTCAATAGCTGCCTGCTGTGCCAAGCACTTCTGCATCAGTGTCATAAGCAATTGGTTAGTTTCTTCTGCTGAGAAATCAAATACTTTCCTTTAAGTATATAGACAGAGCATACCTTAAAGCATATTTGCCTTTGTTTAGTGTGGATTCTAATTGTAACACTTTTGAACAACCTGAATTAAGTTCCCAATCTGGATCATTCTCATTTCTCTCAGGACATTTTACACTCTCATCCACCTGAAATATTTCCAACTCATACTGTTCAAGAAAACTGGGTTAAAAAGTGATGTGTGTTGAGAATAAATTTATTTGATCTTTTTCATTACTGTCTCAGCCTAGCACATAAATCTTTAAGGAAAGAATTGTCTATCATGTGGAAATAACTTTAGAAAATTAAGGTTCATTGATTAGATGAGCTGCAAATTTCTTCTCTAAAAATTCTATTTAATGTTCTCAAATTCCTTTACAGGAAAATATTTTTTACATATTTTGCTTCTATTCAAATTGCTTTATTACAATTGAAATTGTATCCTAGAAACTGTGCAGTTTCACCCAATATAGAAATTAATTTCTAAAATCACAGGCAAACATCCAATTTTCAAAGTTACACCTTCTATGTTTTTATATATATGTATAAATATTCATATGTAAAAAATACTATAGCAATATATTATAGTGCCTACCAAAGATACAGAGAAACAAACAGAAACTCATGAATTACAGAATGAAAAACGTGTGCAGTTGAAAATTAGTAATTTAAAGTGCCATTTGATAAAACTGTCATTTAATTATATTTTATTGAGTATGTTATTACAATTGTCCCAATGTTTCCCCCTTTATCCCCCTCCACCTACCAACCTCCACTCCCTCAGTCAGTCCCCCTACCATTGTACTTGTCCATGGGTCATGTGTATAAGTCCTTTGGCTACTCCATTTCCTGAACTGTATTTTACATCCCCATGGCTATTCTGTAACTACCTATCTGTACTTCATAATTCCTTCACCTCTTCACCCATTCTCCCACACACCCCTCCCATCTGGTAACCATCAACATGCTCTTTATATCCATAATTCTGTTGCTGTTCTTTTTGTTTATTTAGTTTGTTTTTTAGATTCAATTGTTGATAGATATATATTTATTGCCATTTTATTGTTCATAGTCTGATCTTTTTCTTAAATAAGTCCCTTTAACACTTCATATAATATTGGTTTGGTGATGATGAACTCCTTCAGTATTTTCTTATTTAGGAAGCTCTTTATCTGCCCTAAATGATATCTTTGCTGGGTAAAGCAATCTTGGCTATAGGTTCCTGCTTTTCATGACTTTGAATATTTCTTGCCAATCTCTTCTAGCCTGCAAAGTTACTTTTGAGATATCTGCTGACAGTCTTATGAGAACTCCCCTGTAGGTAACTAACTGCTTTTCTCTTGCTGCTTTTATGATTCTGTCTTTATCTTTAACCTTTGACATTTTAATTATGATGTGTCTTGGAGTGGGCCTCTTTGCATCCATGTTGTCTGGGACTCTCTGTGCTTTCTGGACTTGCATGTCTATTTCCTTCACCAAATTAAGGAAGTTTTCTTTTTCTTTTTTTTTCAAATAGATTTCCAAATTCTTTCTCTTTCTCTTCTCCTTCCAGCACCTCTATGATGTGAATGCTGGAATGCTTGAAGTTGTCCTAGAGGCTGCTTACACTATCTTTGTTTTTTTGGATTCTTTTTTCTTGTTATTTTGCTTGGTTGATTTTGGTTCCTTATGTTCCAAATCATTGATTTATCAGCTTTATCCACTCTACTCTTGTTTCCCTATAAATTGTTCTTTATTTTAATTGGTGTATCCTTCATTTCTGACTGATATTTTTTATGTTGCTGAGGTTCTCACTAAGTTCCTTGAGCATCCTTACACCTAGTATTTTGAACTCTGCAACTGATAGATGCTTATTTCCATTTTGATTAGTTCCTTTTCTGGAGTTTTGATCTGTTCTTTCATTTGGGCCATATTTCTTTGTCTCCTCATTTTGTCAGTCTCCCTTTGTTTGTTCCTATGTATGAGGTATAGCTGCTATGTATGACTCCTTATCTTGGTAGTGTGGCCTAATGTAGTACATGTCTTATAGGGTTCAGTGGCACAGCCTCCCCTATCACCCAAGCTGGGTACTGGAGGTGCACCCTTCATGTGGGCTGTGAACACCCTTCGCTTGTAGTTGAGCCTTGGTTGCTGCTGGCAGATCAATTGGAGGGATTTACCCAGGCCAGTCACATGCAAGGACTGGCTATGACCACTGACCACCAACCTCCTCCACCCTCTGTGGAGGATCAGCCATGGAGGAGCAGGGTGGTGGTACTCCAACATGTTCTGTATCTTTCCACTGGGTGTGCAGGCTCTGTGGTTTCTCAGATGGTGCAGGTCATGGTCAGCCCCTACCTCTTTTCTGCCTGGGGCCCACCTGCATGACCTATAAAGCAATCTGAGGTGGCTGCGACTTGTGCTGGGCTTGGAGATTTCTGGGTGAAGTCAAGCTGTGGATCTAGGCTGACTGCTGCTAGTGCCAGGCCTGGGGCCATTTAGCAAGAGGTATAGGGGTTGTTGCTTGTTTGATACAATTTAGGAAAATGTGAAGCATGAGCCAAGACTATCCATTCATTTGGAAAAGTCACACTTAACAGTTTGGGTGAGCTTGTAAGTTGGATAGGATGGAGTCTCAGGTGATCTCTGGGGAGGTTCCCAAACAGTGTTAGCCAAGTTGATGGAGCCTCAGATATGGTACCCATCTGCCAGCTCTGTGACTCTGTGGGTGGAGGGCTCAGAAAAGTGACAATGCCTCTGCCCACCTTTTTCTCAAGGAGAAAGCTGACACTTCAGTACCTCTCTGTATGCTACTGGTACCTTTCAGTCTGCTACTCCTTCTGGTGCTGGAGCTCAGAGGGAGTCAATCTGCGTAAGTCTGTATGTGGGTTCTTTAAGGGGAACTGCCTGGGACTCCAGAATTTTCTTCCACTGACTCGGTCCCCACTGGTTTTTGCAGCCAGAAGTTATGGGGACTTATCTTCCTGGCACTGGAACCCTGGGCTAGGGCTCCTGGTGTGGGGCTGGGACCCCTTGCTCCTGAGATATCCCTCCTGAATTTTTATCCACCACATGTGCATGTGTAACCAGCCTGTTCTTTATCTCTGACACTGTTACCAGTCTGAATGGATGTGGCTTCTTTAATTCCATAGTGTCAGACTTCCATTCAACCTTTATTTCTGACAGTTTTGAGTGAAGGCTGATGTATATGTTAGTTTTAATTTTGATGTGGTTGTACAAGGAGGCAAGTCATGTTTACCCATGCTGCCATCTTGACCGGAGGTCAAAACTTCATTATATATTTAATTACAGGACTCCACAGTGATGGTAGTATAATAGCAGGGGAAAAGCCCCCTGATAAAGTATTCTTTCTGTATTAAAAATCATTCTGGATATGCTGATTTGTTATTCATTTGTTCATACCTCAAAATTCACTCTATACTCTACTCTGAAATGCTGGGGCTCAAAATATACAAACTATTTTCTCAGTCTCCCATGACAGCTGGCTGACTGTGGAGTTCCGCCAGAAGGCAGCACTTTTAGATGATACTGGGTTGTGGGAAGACAGGAGAAGAATCTTCCTATCTCATGCCCTATCCCTTTACCTGCTGGAGCCCTGATACCTGGTCAGACTGAAGCTTCCTTCTGCATTTCCCCAACCAGCCTACTGTGTCCCTTATCTTCACTGTTCCATCTTCATCCCAGGCTCTCCCTGTAGCAACTATTCTGGGTTACCAGTGTTCTCTTTTAGCTTGCGTAATGATATCCTAAATCAAATATCTATTTTAAGTGACTAACATGATTTCCATTTTCCCATCGGATTCTGACTAACGATATAAAGGATTTCCAGTTGAGTGTCAGTCTGTATGTGCTTTACCATTGCTCAAATGACCATGGAATGGGTATGATGAGAAGATTTTAAAAAACATTAAAAAGCTAATGATGCCCTTTGGAGCCAGAAAACAGCATAGATACAAGTATGTCCTGAATCCAGTGAGCAAAATGTATATTCTCTGAAGTTACACAAATCAAAATAAAATTCCTTACATGTCAATCACTCACAAAAAAGAGGATGGGAAAGGAGAACAATTTTAAGAGAGCTTTCCACTAGAAACTGGGACAAAAAGGGGGGTGATGGTGAGGAATAATTTTATCTTCACTATGAGAGCTTCAACACTATTTTATGCTTTTCAGCTTCAAAAATTGCCTTGTTCATAAAAATTTTGTGTAATTTAGGTATTTTCTGCACAAAGGTATAGCACACACAATGAGTTTCTTATTGTGTATTTTCTTCATTAGCAACCAATTCCTGAATCCCCTCTAAATGCACCCTAGAACTTCTGGTCTCATTCAGCTATCACACTGTCATTCAGTGAAGGATTATAGGAAAACTGAACAGCATCATTTTAATATAACCTTGAGGATTAAATCAATGCTATTTTAAATGTTAACAATTTTTATTCCAGAAAACTCAAGAATGGCACTTAAAGTTCTTTTAGAATAAAGGAAATAAATAGCACCAATAGGCCACCCATACCTGAGATGTAATTTTATAGCTGCACTCAAGTCTTTGAAAAGTGAATCATAACAAAATTGCTATGAGGATTACATTAAACACAGTTATATTGAAACCCTCTCAGTACTGCCAGCAGAAATAACATACAGTGTTGGCAAATGAAGGTTTATAGTTGTGAGTACACAAAATACAGAGTTTATCCTTGCATTATTATTTATTAATTATTGTATTACTTTCCATATGAACAACTGTAAATCTATTTTTGCTTCACCATGTATAATCAATTTAAAGTAGCCAAGGACCTTCAAGACCTCTGAAACAGGGAGACCTGGATAGCTCACAGGAGTTAAGGATGACCATCTGTGAGTGCTCCAGCAGAATTATTAGTTCATTTTATCACTGTTTCCAGAGCTACACTATCTTAGCAAAACAGTTTTGCCCTGCTAACTTTAGATTTCAAAATACAATAGTGTAATTTCATATTTTTAGAAAAAATGGTCAAATTCTTTCCTTATATCTTATCTAACTGAATGCACACAGGAGCATCACTGATGTGACAAATGGAAAACATGGCAGCTCATGGAGGCACTTGGGTCGCAGCACACAGCTACTGAATAGAAAGCCGGCACTGAGCACTCAGAATGATCAGACAGCTGGGAAATGGATCTTCAGTATCCCCAAACACAGAGGGTATACTCAGGGTTTAAATTTTACTTTCTCTAAGGGAAAAAATGCTGTTTGATTTCAGACATGTTCCAAAGATGTCAGAGGATAACCTATTTCATCCAGACCCAAGATTTTGTCCTGTGTTCACAGGGACATAAAAATAAATTACTGAGTTACATTATATTACTTTGGAGGTAAAGTGTTTCTTTGAAAGAGAAAATCCAAAGAATGAAAACTTCAGTCTAACAGAAGCTAGAACTATCATTGAAATACTCACATATGTATTAAAATATAAAAGATGTTCATGGCACCCTGTAAGTTAAAAAGCAGTATAAACACTTCATGCATAACTATAGTAGATGAGAATTTCAAAAACCTCAGCATAATCTAGAGCAGTGATTCTCAAAATACAGTCCCTGGACCAGCAGCATCAACACCACCTGGCTATTCATTAAAAAAGTAAATCCTTGGGTCCACTGAATCATAAACTCTGGGGGTGGCCTTCATACAAATCTGCCTTTCATAAGTGATTCCAGGTAATTCTGGTGCATAATAAAGTTTTAGAATCTCAGGGATAATGAGAATTAAATTTAAGGTTAAATTTGAATTTATAAACAGATTCAACTGTCTGCTATATAATCTAGGGTAAGTGATTTAATTTTTCATAGCCTACATTTATTCAGCAAAATGAAAATAACATCCCCTCATGTATTTTTTTAGAATTTGAAATAATCATAATAGCCAGTACCCTAATAAGAGAAGAGAAGCAAACAATCATTGCTCTAGAAAGTTAGTACTAAAATAAAATTCCATGGACACCTGCTTCACCTTGAGCAATCCTTGGGCCATAAAAGTTTAAAAACCACAGAGGCTGCCAAAAGACTTCCACGCGGAGAAGACCATTCTGAGAGAATGCTGAGCATGGTTTATGCATTGAGGAAGAACTCAGGCCTCATCCATTTTGCATTACTCCTCTGAAGAGTGAATGTACAAGATTTCAGGCAATAAATAATTTACGTAAATGCCCATGGATCTCCTAAGTATTAGGGATGTCCTTTTAAATAGGCCAAAATCTGTGAAAATTTGCCAAAGAAAGACAGTCATACCAAGCAGCAAAAACTGTTTATTAAGGAGAGCCAGGGTCAGTCATGGAATGACAGTCACTGCTGGACTAATCTCATCCTTGGAAACTGGAGATTTTCTCATTCTCTTCCCAATGAGTCTGAAGGACCTCAAAACCTCGCCATGGGTCTTCCCAGTTGCTTCCAGAATAAGTCTAATCTAGCTAGTGTCTAGCTTCAGAAATCTAACTTTCCAGAATCTCATGCACACCATTCCAACTGGCTTCCCTCATCCCCCAGGCTTGAGTTTAAGTGTTTCTTCTTACCCAATGTTGGTGGTGGGGGTGGGGGTGGATAATACAGATACACCTCATGATCTGGGGACCTGTGTTTTGGTTTAATGGCTCCTAGGAGGTCCAGTTGCTGGGAGATACAGCCTCCTCCTCTTCTAAGTTTCCATTGGTTTTTCAATTGTAAACACATTTCTTTATTAGCATCCTCCAAATCCTAACACTAGCTGTCCTAGCCATAAAAGAACTTAAGAGCTACAGAATCTCGTCATAGTATCTCTAAAGGCCCAAGAATCTGGAAATTTGTTTGAAAGTCCCTCAAACCATCTCAGAAAGCTCCAAAGTTATGAATTCCAGATAATGTGTGAACTAGAAGGAAGCCCAGAACTGTTTCTGCAGGTCACAGTAGGCGTGAGAATGCCCAAGGATTTTCCTAGACTCTTCTGTGGAAGCTAGTTTAGCCAAGGACCCTATAAATTTCCTCCCCAAACCTACAATGGTATATGCACCCCAGAAGCAGAATCTTAGCATCTAAACTATTTCCAGATCTGGTGAAGATGCCCAGGCTGCCCCTTGAGCTAACTGTGCACTGTAATCCCCAGGAATCTCTTTCCTTACTCTCTCATGAGGTAAAACCCCCAGGCGGATGGTCCTAGAGGTCACTGGAAGCATTGGAATCCATAATAAAGACTGTCCTAGATCTTCTGGAGCAAGCAGGGGCTGTCATTTGTCCTCTAGGTTTAGAGCAAATGTCAGCAGTCATTAGTCAGTATCACTCTCAAGGTTCTCAATGAAGCCTATTGAAATCCATCAGAGCTGCCTATGGAGATCTCAATGCCAGCATAAGGAGCCACAAATCAACTCTGCTGAGGATGATGCCATCAAGAACTGGAATGACACCTTCAGTTAGAGATCATGTTCTGGCCACATCCAAAGGACCTCAATTCTGAGACCTCTGAAATCTTATCCTAGGCTTAGACAGTCAATATTATTGGGCTGCAGTAGCTTTCTTGGTGAATGTAACCAGATTCTGGGGGGATGTCGACTTCATGTGAAGAGACACAATGTCACTGAATAGCCCAGTGTCAGGAGCTTGGTGTTAGAGAATTTTACTGGGGGAAAAAAAAACCCAAGCAAAGAAAAACAAGCTAATCTAAGTTTTTAGGGGCCCAGCTGCTAGGGAAGTCTGACAGTTACTGGAAAACCTCTATAGAGGCTTTGATAGAAGAAATAACTCAGCAAGGCACAGAAGCTCTCTAACAGTACCAATGGCCTTCATTTAGCAAGACCAAAAATGTCCTCTAAGAAACTGAGACTCTGCCAAGCCACCCTGCGGTCAGTTTTACAGGTAAGATTTAGTATTAGCTGATGCTGTTATTTCCTTTACAAAAGTCCCTGAAACCAACTATTTTTTAAAATAAAACTCAAAAGTAGCATGTTTGCTATAACAATTAAAAGAAAAATAAAATTATTTATAAAGTAAAACTAAATGTCTTCTTTCCAGAACAATCTGGCATATATTTATATATACTTTTTCATATAAATACATACATACATATATATGTCTCTCTCTATATATACATATGCACATGTATAGACACATATATATATAGACACATCTATATATAGACACATATGCACATGTATATGTATTTGACTATTCATTAAATCCTTCTTGTGGAACTGACAAAGAATTGTACCTCCAGAGGATCTAAGATAAATGATAAGCAACTTGAAGACTGTGTACTGGCATAAGTACCTACATATTATCAT
Organism: Phyllostomus discolor; assembly: GCF_004126475.2. Lineage (NCBI taxonomy): Eukaryota > Metazoa > Chordata > Mammalia > Chiroptera > Phyllostomidae > Phyllostomus > Phyllostomus discolor. Next base: position 50,322,949 of record NC_040904.2, on the reverse strand, counting down.
CAAGATGATCTTTTAAGTCATAATTAAATGATATTGATGAGATGTGTCTATACCAAGACAGTGGTATGGTTACAAGGTATTCATAACTGTGGACAATCCAGGACCAATAGTTTCCAAAGCTCATCTTTGTCCCTTGTAACCACACATGCCTGAGTGTGTAGTGATTTGAGGATTTTGCAAGCAGTGCCTAATAGTCAAAGGACCCCACTCTATAGTATCATGAATAATTCATTGCTGCCTTGTATTTGTCCTTTCGTTAAGTAAAATAAACTTGATGCTGAATAAAGCCTGTTTTGTCTCTGGTGAGTTTATCAGTCCAAACCTAAAACCAATGCCACCAACCAAGTGGAGTGGCCATTGCAGTCTTAATTTGCATTTCGCTGATACCCTTAGGTTTCCCATCTGCATTTCTTCTCCAAGCCATCTGTTTGTATTTCTTCAACTTTTTTTACATGAGTTGTTTGGGTTTTTCTTAATTTGTTGGGAGATTTTGCATACTAGTTATAGTAACCCTTTATCAATAAGTGTTATACACTTTTCTGCTTTGTTATTCTTTCTTTTATGACTTTGTTTTAAGTGCCTTTGGCAGCGCAGAAGATCTTATAGGTGTACAGTTAAATTAGTCCTCTTGTGGTGATTCAGGACTTCTGGAGTCCCGAGATTTATGCAAAGCACTGAAGTTTTTTTTTTTCTCACAGTTATTTTTAATCCATCACTATAATTTACTTGAGTATTTTGTTTTCACTACAATGTACCATTGCATATTGTATGCCTATATTGATTTCTTTCAAAGGAAAGTCAGTTGTCCAATTACCATTTATTAAATGATTTATCCCTTTCCCTTTCTTCCTGAATTGAGATGCATACTATTCAGATACTAAGAAAATAAATACTTATGTTTACATTTATTTCTGTTTTCACTTTCTGTGCTGATCTACTGATACATGTGTCTATTACTGTTGTGTATTTTCTTTTAAACCATAGTAGCATTATAGTGAGTTTTACTCTCTGGTATTCAGGTCTCCCATAATTGTTGCTTGTCAAAATAGGTTCTATTGGACAATGATACAAGTGTTTACACTGGATTCACAAAAACGTAATTTTGAGCAAGGCACTTTCCCTCTCTGAAACTCATTTAGAAAATTGGACAAGTCATTCTCAGTGTGTTCCAGGGCCATTCACACACTTACACACTAGTTTTCGGTTCTTTACTTGGTGTTCCTGGAGATTTCCTTCCTCATTGCCAACCTAGTTGTGCCTCTAATAGGATATCTACTACATTTCATGCAGTATCCAGGTAGTTGTGCATGTGTGTGTGTGTGTGTGTGTGTGTGTGTGTGTGTGTTGGGGGCAGGTTTCTGGTCAGATAGGGTGCCATACAGGTAGCTAGGATAGAAGTCTTCACATCTTTAAGTCTCAAAAAACTTGTCTCTAAAATAGCAAAGTGAGCCAGATTCACAGGGGTATTCAACCTTTTGTTGTCTCTGGGCCACACTGGAAGAAGAAGAGCTGTCTTGGGCCACACATTAAGTACACAAACACTAATGAAAACTGCTGAGCAAGCAAACGGGTTTTAAGTAAATTTATGATTTTGTGTTGGGCCGCACTCATAGCCATCCTGGGCCGCGTGCAGCCTGCGGGCCACAGGTTGGACACCCCTGTGAAAGTTTCCCTGGAGCAGCAGCAGGGCATCCCTTGGGAGGTGCTCAGAAATGCAGAACCTAGGCCACAACCAGAAATACATTTTCAATCAGACCTTCACTTTATTGTTTTGCATATTCAAGTTTGAGGAGGACTTAGCTAGGGGCCCTGTTATATCCCTGCAACACTACCATTACAACACTCAGTAACAAAGTCATAATCAAAGTTTTCCTGGTTTTTCCTACATGTCAGACTGAATTAAATCAGGGAACATGCTCTGTGGCTTAAGACTCCTTTAATGAGTTGGCAAGAGGGAGGGAGAAAAAGAGTAACTCAGGTTTTTCTATCAACTCCCTGGTCCATGATAAATATAGATGATGTGTTCTTTGCTCCCTTGTGGGATTCCATGTCTCTGTTTCTCCCTTCCACTCTTTCTGTGGATGTCTTCTCCCCTGCTCACACCTGTTCTACTGCCACAGCCCCACTTCCCCTATACAGTGACACTGGACCTATTTTACACGGTTGCTAAGTCTTTATTTGAAAACGGGTTCTCTGGTATAAAAAAAGAAATCAAGAGCTCATTTATCCTTAGTATTCTTATATTTTAGAATTAGAAAATGATATATCACCTCAATCCTGTCAGAATGGCTACCATCAATAAATCAACAAACAAAAAGTGTTGGTGAGGATGTGGAGAAAAGGGAACCCTAGTGCACTGTTGCTGGGAATGCAGGTTGATGCAGCCACTGTGGAAAGCTGTATGGAGCTATCTCAAAAAATTAAAAATGAAACCGCATTATGACTCAGCGATTCCATTTCTGGGAATATGTTCAAAGAAACTTGAAACACTATTTTGAAAGAATATATGCACCACTAGGTTCATTTCAGTGTTATTTATAGTTTCTAAGATTTGAAAGCAGCCCAAGTGCCCATCAGTAGATGAGTGTATAAAAAAGCTGTGGTACATTTACACAATGGAATACTACTTGTCTGTTAAAAAGATGGAAATCTTACCTTTTGTGACAGCACGGATGGACCTGGAGAGTATCATTCTAAGTGAAACAAGCCAGTCAGAGAAAGACAAATGCCAAATGATTTCACTTATATGTGGAAATTAATGAATAAAATAAACAAAAAAAGAACAGAGACAGGCTCATAGATACAGAGAACAGAGCTGTCAGAGAGGAGGAGGTTTGGCAGGCTTGGTACAAGAAGGAAAGGGATTAAGAAAAAAACACTCACCCTGGCTGGCATAGCTCAGTGGATTGAGCTCGGGCTGTGAACCAAGTGTCGCAGGTTCGATTCCCAGTCAGGGTACATGCCTGGGTTGCAGGCCATGACCCCCAGCAACCGAATATTGATGTTTCTCTCCCTCTCCCTCCCTTCCCTCCCTAAAAATAAATAAATAAAATCTTTAAAAAAAAAGATCACAGTGGAACATTTACACAGAAAAGTATTCACAATATATTAATTTTAAAGGGTGTGTTACAAAATAATATGATTCGATTTTAGCGAAAGCGGTGTGTGTGTGTGTGCGCGCGCGTGCGAGCTTGGCCTGAGAACAAGTAAATGAGTGTTCATCTCCTGCTCTGGGTTTATAAGGCATCTTGTCCTTTTTCTGTTTCTTTTTCTGCATTTTCTAACTTATTTTTAACATGTGTGGCTTCTGACTAAATGTGTGTGTGTGTGTGTGTGTGTGTATGTATAAAGGTATTATTAGCTTTGAAAAAATTACAGTCTTTCTCCCAAGTCTGATGATGGAAGAAGAGAAAAAGAAAAAAAAAACTAAGGAAAAATGCACCATGCCTTTTTAAATTCTCTATTTTTTTCAGTGTTTAGATGAAAACTGCAAATTAGCAGGTTATCTTTTCAAGTACAGTGACTACTCTGCTGTAGCCAAACCCAATTACTTGGGGATTGACTATTCATTAAATAAGTATGTACTACTCTCTGGTTCTTAAAAAGAAAGAGATTTTCTCTGTGACTCACTTTTGTCCTTTCTGGCACGTTTTAGTGCCTTTGCCAGTGGATTGAAGGCAATTGTACACATATACTTACCCAGACCATTCAGTTTGTCAGTTTTGAAAAGCTACAGTTAAAATTCAAGTGTTTAAAGTAGGTGAGAACTATTGATTAAAGTTTGAAAAAAAACACATTTTTTAGTGTATTTTCCATTTCAACAGCTAAGAAAAACCAAATACAAGGGAAATCACTGAATTGATTCAATAAAATAGACTCTAACATTTTGCAAATTAAGAAGCAAAATAAATCTGTCTTGTAATCTTAATTTCTAAATGACATAAAATAAAATCTAACAGAATTTTCAAGTATAATAATTTTATCATTTTCACAATTTAACAAACATTAGTCACTTAAATAAATCAAGAAAAAACAGACAAGCAAAAGAAAAAATGTATTAAAATCTCCTGTAATCCCACTGCTAAGGACTGACTATTCTGAGCATTTATAAGCTAATTGTTCCAGTCCATATTCTATTTTAAAATATACATGTACACATGACTTATAGAACTTGAATCTTAGTGTGGCTATCATTTTATAAGCCTTCATTTCACTCAGAAATAAGCCATGAAGATATAAGTCATATAAGATAGTAATGGATTACTGTCTGATACATGTCACATGGCAGAACGAGATGATCTATGTGACAAGCTGACAAAAATTCCTTTTCTTTTTCATTTATATTTTGAAATTTGAGACTTACAAAATAGGTGTTGTCATAGTAAAATAAATCCTAAAATCCTTTCACCCAAATTCCCTAAGTGTTAATGTTTTTCTGCCTGCATTTATCTGTGTGTATCTTTCTCATCCTTTCTCTGTCTCTTTCTCTCTATAACATATTTTTTTTCTGAACCACTTAAGAGTAAGCTACAAACAGAATGATATCCCTTTACATTTAAACACTTGAGTACAACTTTCTAAAATAAAGGATATTATCTTTCCTCAGCACAGTTAAATTATTAAAATAAAAAATTAATATTTATGGGATACTTCTGATATATAGACTTTATTTAAATTTTTCAAAATTAATGTCCCATTGATGTCATTTATAGAATAGGAACTTTCTCTCATCCAGGACCCAATCAAGGATCATCCATTGCATTAGTGAACTGGGTAAGAGTCGAATCACAGTACACATTAAGATGTAGGCCTATTAAAAACTTTTTCCTTAATCTAATAAAAATAGGAGACATTGTGGGTTTTAAGCAGGGGATAAGATTCTCAGATATGATTTTGTTTCATCCTTTAAAAGGCATTTCTGTTGTCATTATGGAAAATGGTTTTGAAGAAGAAGGTACTGTAATCAGTTCCCAGAATAGTGAGAGGCCAGAGTACAAGGCAGATACTTTCTGGACGGGAAAATAAGGAAGGATCAAAATGCAGTGTGTATAGGTAACTCCGGCTCCTCCAGGAATGAAACAGTTTGCAATACCAGACCTTCCCTCATCACTGGTATGAAAATTCACGTACAAGAAAGAGGGTGAGAAATGGCCCCTGCTTTTAACTTATGTTTGCAAAGGATACTTTTAAATTAACTCTGTAGTGGATTGCTTGTATCTCAGTGGAAAAGAATAGTGCAGTTTCACCCCTACCCATTTCATTTCTAAAAGTATGCTTTATACTGCCACAGTCCCCTGCCATCAGATGTCAAATTAAGACAGGCCAAAAGGCTAGAATCCCAGCCCTGTAAATCTTTACTGTGTCCAATCATCAGTATAATGTTAGAGGGCATCCCTAGCCTTGTACTTGATTTCAAGCAATCATCTCTGTAGTTATTGGTAGTACTAAGCTTTTGTCATGAACAAGCTAAATTAACAAATAACCAATGGTTTATGGGTTGAAAAGAAAACATACGCACACTATATTGTTTTATAATCCTGTAAAATCTAAAGAGTCACCCTCACGAAACACACCCATCAATTAAATCCGAAAATCTCGCCTGAGGACCTCGTGCACTACCCATTTCAATCTGCACGTGAATCTTCTGGGGGCTGAGTTAGAAGTGCAGATTCCAATTCTGTGGGTTTGGGTCGAGGTCTAAGATCCTACATTTTAACACTCTGCTGGGAGTATCCCAGATGCATTTTGGATAAGAAGAATGTGAAAATCTTCGATTGCCTGTCACCAGATAATAGATTTCTACTTGAAAATGGAAATGGGACAGCAGGTTGGAAAGTGTACAAGGTGAGGTCAGGGTAAGGCATCCAAGGCCTGGCTGCTGTCAACAGATCCTGTGACTGGTTGGGGCCTGGTGTCCACAGTGTGGACGCCAGCAATAGAAGAGTGAAAGGTTTTTCTATGACTTATGTTTTTGATGAAATTTTAACAAAATTCAAACCTTCAGAATGATCAAGCTGTACCATAGTTGGTTTAGTTGCAGTAAACATATATATTTCAGAATGGCAAATATTTTCCTGCTGAGAGTGCAAATTAAAATAGTTACCATGTGATTATAAAGAAAATGAAACACTAAATTACCCCTGTGAAAAAGTGACCCTTTCTCTTTATGAAGTCACAGGCTGAATGAAACAGTAAAGAAAGAACATAGCCAAAGAACCGCGATTCAGGACATTAAAATATTTCTTCCCATAAAGAAAGATACACTACTTTCTGCCTCAGGCTTGTCATTAGCAAAATATCCTTTTAAAAAAAAATTTAGAATGAAGCAGTTTTTCATTTCATTTCTACATCAACTCTGAACTGATAGGAGAAAAAGAAAAACCAAGTGTTGTCTCTTGCTTGAAGAGCTCTGAACATCAGTGTTAGAATTCCCCAAACAATAAATGGGGTCCAGTTGAAGTACCCCCATTGAAAACTGCAGACAGTGTATAGAATATTATTTCCTAATACTTTTCAAGTGGCAAATTGGAAAGAATGGAGAGAAGAGAGAGAGAGAGAGAGATCATTTAAACTGGCAGAAGCTCATCTTGAGCACACTCATTTGCTTTCTCTCGATCTTTGGGATCAGCTGTGTTTTCAACGAGTGGATTATCCAGGGGTCATCTATTGTCAGCTGTCTGAGTCCTGATGCTTTTGATCACTGTCTCTGACAGATGTGATGTGATCCTTAGGGCCAGCCGGCTCCTCTGCATCTGCCAACTCGGTGCACACGGCTGGCTTTCATCTCACTAGCACGGCTGCCTCTGGGTGAGAGCATGCACTCCTGCCAAGGCCACCCCCCTCCAAAGGGCAGGCCCCTGTCATCTCCTGACATCCCAGGTGCCCACAGCAGACGCAGTTCTCCCTCTGGCCTTGGTGTCAGATTCAAAGGGCTGACCAGCTTCCATCAGCAGAAGCTCCCTCTTAATTGCTATAGATCAAGAAGTGCTGAACATGTCAATTAAAACAGAGTGGAGAGGGCAGAGCCAGACAGCAAAGATCTGGTGTGGACCAAGATAACCCATTGCATGTGGAACTGATGTCTTTCTTCATGCCTCATGGTCCAGCTTGATGAACGGACAGGTCACTTCCCCACCAACACCACAGGCACAGCAACTGATTTCAGTGTCTGTCTTATTTACCCTCTTCTCACTGACTTTTCTCTCCCCTATGATTTGTTTTCTTCCTTAGCAAAAGGGGTTGTCCCAGAACTACCACATATTTTTGTTAAAGGACTCCCAAACCACACACACAACCTCATTTCTTTTTATTCACCTATTGAATCCTTTGTTCTTCCCTATTCCATTTGATTGGCATGGCTAAAAACATTATTTTTGGAGCTGGAAGGGGGATTCACTAAAGGGAGTCTAAGAGATCAGTAAACTGAGGCCTAGAGAGTTACAGCAACTTGCACAGGGTTCCACAGTAGCTCTACTTACTGTCTTATGCTTTAGGTGGTGAGCACATCCATTTCACAACTGCATTCCTATGCTCGGCCTATTTCAGAACCCTAACCTGAGACCTAGAGAGGCAATCACACGGACTGGTTTAAAAGACAAGCCTGCTATGTGGCATTGTCCCCACACACACCAGCCTGCTCCTCTGCATTGTGGGAATTCAGAGCTGCACCTGCCCCATGGAGGTGCTGTGAGCACGAGGACTGCTAGCATCGGTCAAGTGCTCTAGTCCTAACACATGGCGAGTTCTACCTTACGGACTCTTTCCTAAGTGGACATGGGTACTCAGAGGAAGTTGTTGGGTTCGGGACACACTAGCTCCCAAAATGGCACCTTGGAATATTCAATATCTGAATCTGAAGGAGTTGGAAAAGGAGGTAGAAATAGGAAGGTCGCTGTGACCTCTCCTTGCTCACCCTTCTCTGAAACAGCTCACACATCCGCACGTGAGAGGTGCCCTCCCTGTGCCAGAAGGAAGGAAGACCTTCTGATCACCAGAGGTGGGAATTTGGAACAAAGAAGTCTATACAAACAAACCTGACTAAACTAACCCTTATCTTCCTAGTTACTTTTCCGCCATTTAATGCCCCTACCCCAAATTCCTCTCCTGTCATTTCTTCACAAAGCATTGTTGCTTTGTCTCGAATGCATACAAAAGCTTCCTGCTTTGGTTATTTCTTCTGGTCTTAATTCTTCTATGAAAACTCCCATGTACATGTAAAAATTTAATAAAATTCATATTTTTTTTCCTGTTAAACTTGTGTTTGTCAAATTAATTGTCAGACCCAGCCAGGGACCTGAAGATAGTGGATAAAAACTTTCCCATTCCTTACAAAATAAAGTATGTATTGTCCACTCAACTTATCTACTGTATCTAAATAAGTCAGAGGCTAATGATCTCTAATTTGGTAGACTGAGAAATGTTACTTTTCCAAGTAAGCAAATTAAAATATCTACTTATGGATACATCTATCTATCTTGTAAACTAGAAAAACACATAAATTCAAAGTGGTGGAAAGAGTATAATTTGAAAAGTAAAAATAACCCTTCCAAAAAGGAATAATATTTTTTACTTCTGATGAGAAAAATGTTGACACGGAACAGGGACAGTACAAACACTGGGGTGTGCAAACCTTTCACCTGAAACTTGATTGCTACAGAAGCAACCAGGGGCTGTGTGTAGTCCCTTCCCTCCCCCTCCCTCCATGGGCCAGGGAGAGACAAAGCTCAGGGGTTTTGACTCTGAAAATATTTTCCAGGGTTCTAAATGAAGCAGCTGCCAATCACCCCAGCCCTAGCCAGTGTTCCTCAAATCTCCACATAAGTCCAATCTGCCAGGATCAGAATCCAGAGCAAATCATCCAGGTAGAGCAATCGGCAAATCTACAGTATGAAATGTCAGCTGGGGAAAAAGAGGAAGCCCTGTCTTTTGTTGTGAAAGTCATCTGTACTTCGAGGGAAGTCCATACTAGTGGTGCATGGAAAAAACAGATGTAAAGCTTAATAAAAGATCAACGCAGGCTTCAGCTGCATGAAAAGTGTCCAAACCTAGGGTGGTGACAGCCGTACTCAATTTTCTGGAATTCAGATCACGCCTGGAGCTAAGGTGCCAATAGGGACAGAAACAGACTGAGACAGGCAAAATGGCAATTAGAAGTGCCGAGAGCCCGGGCTGTGTCACTGAAGGACACTGCCGACCCGGGGATGTCTGTGTCAGAGAAGCGGGACATCAGGGGAGACACAGTCCCCATCTTCAAATGCCTGAAGAGCTGTCAGTAGAAGAGAAAAGAGGACTCGCCAGAGGACAGAAGAAGGTTAAGTGATTGAAAATAAAGAAAAACAGATGTATGCTGCATAAAGGAAAACTCTAACTCTTACACCTGTCAAAAGAAAAAGAATATTTTAAAAACCCGAGCAGTTTTCATGAGCAGTTGTGATTTCCCTACAGGGGGAAATGTTCGGAGAAGGCAGACGAAGTTTCTTTACGAAAGAATGCCCACACTAAGAACCAGTTAGCCCACCTCAGTCTAACAAAAGGGAGAGGCTGATGCTACAGGTTCCAGCTGAGAGTTAGACATCTTGATAATCCTGCCATATGATCTTGAACATCACTTGGCTTCTTTCTCTGTTTTGCTTTGCCCACAATTGAAACTATTAAAAATGATGAACTCTGAGCATCCTTCCAGTTTGAATATGGTCTGGCTTGTATTAATAAAAATATCTGGTTTGACAGTTTTTCTTAGACTTTGGCAACGGTCATTTATTGAATATTAAATATTGAAAAAGGTTTTGTAAAATTTTGAAGTGAATTACACTATTACCCCCATTTTATAGACAGGGAAACCAAGTTTCAGAGCTGATATGTCACGTGTGCAAGCACCGCAGCTGGCAAGAGAGGCAAAGATATCCTTTAACCCAAATCTTTCTGAGGCTCTTAAATCCCATGGTGCATGGCCTAAAAACAGTTCACATTTATTATCTCAAATGCATTCTCATTTCACTCTAGCAGCTTTTGTTTCATTGCCAAGTTCTATGCCTAGAAATTGACACAACTTCCTGGTTATCCAAGGATTACCTTGGAGATCAACATCATGAAATGATTGCTCTTTCTGGATCTATTTTCTTCGCTATTAATGCAAATTAATATTCATGACAGTGTCTTTTTTGTTCTTGGACTCAGTGCCTATGTAAATGACAATTTAGAATACCTTGGGTTCCATGTCCTTGGAACCCAAGGACAGTCATTTCTCTTTGCACTCCATTTCAATTATTTATTCCTTGGGTTTATGTCCTTTTCCATATATAAAATAACCTCTTTCTGATCAAGACATTTCATTCTTCACACTCACCGCCTCATTTCCTGACCCATACACTCTCATCTCTGTGATCCCTTGGAGAACTATTCCCTCTTCTTCAAGGATGTCACTTCCCTGCCTGTTGGCCTCATCCCAAGACTTCATGGTACCCCACCTTGACCTTTTTCTATTTTTTGGCCTTTGCCTCTACTACTCATGCCCATCTAAACCTTGACAACGGGTCACTCACAACCATTTATATCTTCTGCTTCTACACAGGGGCTGCTGATGCAGCTGCTAAAAACCAAGCAGCCATGAAGATTGATGCCGCCGTAAATGTGTAGAATCCAATCACAGCTGCTCTCAATCTGTAGTGCTCAGCCATTCCTCGTCAGTCTCTCCATCATCTCCCCCAGCTATCATTCCAAACTGTCACCATTCTTCACAAGTTTCTAACTCCCTTTTCTGCAGTAGAATGGGACTTTGATTCTTATCTCATACTCCTCAAACTTCCAACTTTACCCTCTCATTCTTAGCACAGGAAATTCCCTTTCACCACACATAAGAGAAAGGAAAGAAGGAAGGAAGGAAGGAAGGAAGGAAGGAAGGAAGGAAGGAAGGGAGGAAGGGAGGGAGGGAGGGAGGGAGGGAGGAAGAGAGAGGAAGAGAGAGAAATTCCATCCAGTTCTACCACCATATCTGTACCACCTGTGCACGCTTTTCTCCTTCCATCCTATTACGTATGATCTGTTCTATAATGTGATTTATGAGGTCAAACCCTTTATATAGATACATGTTATACATATGTTATACATATATAATATGTATGGCTATGTATGTCTAGCTCCTTACTTTATCATGAATTTTATTCTACCAGCAGTTCCATTTCTCTAATAGTCATGAATGTTCTTCAAATGTTCTTTAGCCTAATGGATCATTCCCATCAGCTTTTAAGCATGCACAAGCATCCCCCACCCCCAGTTCTCCTTAATATGACTATAATTATAGGGAGTTAAGCCCTATGTGCAAGAGAGAGCCTGGAACTGAATGTAGTAAAAAATTATGTCTGTTTAGAGAGAGTATAGGTGATTCATTAATTGGTTTAGATTCTACTTATCAATATTCTAAATACTTTTTAGCTAACATATGATACTTTTATAAAGTATTGTTTTTGTAGAAGTATGATTTCTCCTAATACATGTAGCCAGTCCAGTTGAAAAGGTGCCCAGTCTCTGAGAATGGCCAGGTTTAAGCTGTTTTGCCATCTTAGCGCTCCCTCTGCTGGCAAAATGTCAGTACAACAGCCAAAAATATAGTCTGAAGGTTAAAAAAAAACCACCATTCAGTATTTATCAATCATTTTGCAGTTTATAAGATTTTACTTCCATTATTATATAATAACTAGTTAACATGTAAAAGTGGGACTATCCATGTCTCCATTTGAGCTGATGTGTGATAGCTATGTCACTAGCCACATGTTACTCCTGAGCACTTGAAATATCCCTAGTTTCAATGGACAGGCCTGTAAGTATAAAACATACACCATATTTCAAAAGTTATTATGGGAAAAGGGGCTTAAAATAATAATGACTAATTATTACACTTATTACTTGTTGATAATATTTTTGGCATATTGGGTTAAATAAAATATGAAAATCTCACCAATTTATATATTTTTTATTTTGAAATTATTTTAATTTAGAAATAGAAAACATCTGGGAAAAAGATTTTATTTATTTATTTTTAGAGAGAGAGGAAGGGAGGAAGAAAGAGAGGAAAAGAAACATCAATGTGTGGCTGTCTCTTGTGCATACACTACTGGGGACCTGGTCCAAAACCCAGGCATGTGCCCTGATTGGGAATCAAACTGGCAACCCTTTGGTTCACAGGCTGGCACTCAATCCACTGAGCCACACCAGCCTGGGCCTTTATCATTTTTTTTGTATGGTTACTAAAATATTTAAGATGACATGTCTCGCTTCCATTGTATTTCCGCTTTACAACATGTCTTGGAGGCTATATTCTAAACTTATAGTGTCATGCATAAATGTCAAAGTAGTGGCTAAAAATGGCTGGATGACTCCTGAAATCCTCCCTATATTTAGGACGTAAGAAGACTGGGAAAATAAAGATGGGAGAAGGATTGGCTGCATTTTTAATCAGTTTTGGAGAGAGTTGTTGATGTCTTGAGTGCCAAGAACAGCCAGCACCCCTGACCAGACAGAGGGGAGGGTAGGAAGCGCGTGCACCCACACCAAGCCTATGAGGGGCATCTGTGGCACCCTGGCCCTGAGAGAGCTTGCCCTGAGAGAGCTTGCTGAGAGGCAGTCCGGGGCCTATGGAAAAAGAATGAGAGGTCTGTGATTAGGAAGTCATTGCACTTCAGGACTTTGTCAGAGTAAAGAATGGTTCTTTCCTCAGGCTAGATGCAGGCTACCTGTGTCAAAGTCACAATGCATTGTTCATGAACTCTCTGAGGGCCCACTGGAGGGGTTGAGAGGGTGACAGCAGATGAAATTGGAGGTGAACTACTGAATGCTGGGAATTACAAAAGACTCCAGGGATTCAATTGCAGTGACCCACTATGAGCGCGGTGGTCAGGGGCCAGAGGTGCAGACACATCATGTGAAATTCAGTGCCCTTGAGAGTTGGCCAGCTTTACCCAACACCCTGCTTTAACTAAATCCGCAAAGATACTTCTTTCACAAATCTCTGTACCTAAACACGTGGCACTCATTAGAAGCATCATTTCTGAAACAGAATCTACAAACAACTGGTGGATTAAAAGCACACCTGCTGTTTCCAGGTGGCTTTTTCTGACCCTTATGTTAGATTCTCCCTAATATTCATTAATTCACTCATCAGACCTTGAGTAAAACTCTTCTTGAAATAACATTGCAGGTCCAAGATGGAGCAGCTCCTGCTCAGGGTGCCACGTCAGCAAAGGGAAACTTAAATAACTTTTGTATCCCTGCAAATGCTCTCCTTGACCAGATACGCAGTAAATCCAGTCAGCCAATCCCCGAACAATCCATCCACATGGGGCTCAATACTTCATTCCTCATTTCCACTCCAAACAAGTTTGACCTGGTGGCCCCAGCCAATCAGAAACTTTCTATTTTTCTCTTCCTTGTTTTTTATTCTTTATCCTACATAAGCCTCCTACCTTCTGCCCCATTTTGAAGTTCTTCAAAAAATAGACTGTCACATGAAGTGTTCAAGTGTATCCCCTAATTGTCTTTTTAAACTATTTTCGAACACTGCATAGTAACCGGGGGCCACAAGAATGTCAGGGTTGGAGAGGATTTTAGGAGTCCTCTTTTCTCTCCACTCATCTATTTACTCAACACAGAAACTTCCGCACTGAGCTCCAGGGTGTTAGGCATTATGCCAGGCAATGAGAATAAGCTTTAGTCTCAGTCAAAGTTGCATTTGGTTAAATATCACCATTCCCCTGTGTAGCCCACACCACTGAGAAAATCCTCATATTAGATTTTGTTCACATCTATGCATAGAATTATAAAAGGGCACACATGTTTGAAGAAAGTGAGTTTAGAGAGTTTGGAGCTCGGTATGGTGGAAAACTTGCTACTTCTGGAGGTAGCTCAACCTAAATAGTTCTGCTGTTAGTTCATTTGCCACTCTGTCAAAATCATCCTGGTGAAGTTTTCACACTTACAAAATGTTTCTTTTCCTCTAGTAATATTAAACTTTTTAAAATGTATTGATTGATTTTTGAGAGGAACTAAGAAATGGAGACAGAAACATCGATTTGCTGTTCCACTTATTTATACATTCACTGGTTAATCCTTGCATGTGCCCTCACTGGGGGTTGACCCACAACCTTGGTGTATCGGGATTACACCAAGATGCTCCAATCAACTGATCTGCCCAACCAGGGCTCTAGTAATGTTTTCAATTAAAGTTTGCCTTTTCCTGACATTTATCACAGCTTTCTGTTTCCATGGAACATCTTTTTTCATTCTTTTACTTTCAACATTTCTGTATCATATATTTTAAGTATTTCTTTTATAAGCAGACTATCATTGGATTTTATCACACTGACAACCCTGTGTCTTCCAACTGGAGCATTTAGCCCACAAACGTGTAATATCACTACTGAAAATAATTAGGTTTGAATTTATCATCCAACTCCTTGCTTTCTCTTTGTTCCACCTTATCTATGTTCCTGTCAGCCTGACTATATTTTCCTTTTCCATTTCCCTCACTATCACCGACGTGTTTTTATTTACATCATTTTCCTATTCTTTTTGTTGTTACAGTGCCTACAGTGAGCCAGGCTCCTTGACACATCAAAGTCAGGTGGAAATTGGTATTTTTCTCTCTCTCAAGGCATTGCAGGGACTCTTCCTAGCTATTTGGTATGTTCTTGGACCAGTGCCATAAAAACCTCATGGGAGCTTGTTAAAAATGCAAAATTTCCAGTCCCACCCCAGACCTTTTACTCAAACTCTACAAATTTAACAAGAGTCCCAGATGATTCATGTTTTAAAAGTTTGAGAAATACTTCTTTATAGAACTTTATTTACTCTTTCTTAATATACATTTAACATTTTATACATTTCATTTATTTTCATGTAGATTTTTAACACACAAGATACCTTATCATTTTTAGACAATACTTATTTACATTTACCAACAAATATATAATTTTCATATATATACACATTCCTTTCTGAATTTGACCTTTCATCCAAGATCATTGTCCTTTTAAACATGTCCTGAAGAACATATATCTATTTACTCTAGTGTGGGCTTTCCAGTTGTGGTTTGAATTTTTCTCTTGTCATTTTAAAACTTTCCCATGGACACTTTCAAACATGAGTCAAAAATTTTTTTGAGACTAGTTATTATAATAAGCATGAATTACTTGTCCCCAATTATTGACATGTGGCTAACCTTTTTTATTTTTATACCTTATTCATGTCCTACTGCCTGACATTTATATCATTTCATCTATAAATATTTCAGGGTATATCTTTGAAATGTAGGAAGCTTTTGTTTAAAACTCAACCTCAATATCATGATCATATCTAAAAAATTAACAGTTAAGTCCTTCACTGTTAAAATTCAACACAGCAGGAAGGCATTCAGACATTCTGCCCACCCTTGCCCCACCCCCTGTCCAGACCCGTGTGTTCCCAGTGTGGTACATTGTTCTTGGTTCCAGAAGAAAGACAGCCAAACTTATTTGCATATAACTGTGTAAGTCTGTTCTAACCAGACTGTGCAGCTGCCTGAAGAAATGACCATCTCTGTTTTGCCTACCTTAAAACTCAATGAGGACAGAAAACCAGAGGGCATCACTTGAAAATACTACAAAGTTGGTGAATTATTATTGGAAGACACCTGAGGCAAGAGATTACAGTGGAGATATACAACAGACAGCCCAAGTCTTACCTGGAAAATCTGTGGAGTTTCTTTGTGAAATTGGAGCAATCGAAAGCACTCATATTTATGGGGAAATTTCAAAAGCCATGCACATGCCTTGAGCAAGATGCGTATTCAGAAAAGACCTCGGGAGAACTTAAGCTTTGATATCAGGGGGGACCCTAGGCTCAGGGAAAGTCTGGCTAAGTGTTAATAAGGGCTTTATAACACAATCTGCAGAGAAAATAAAATCAACGTACACACTACATTAATGAATGAAACACAAACACACACAATCATTTCAACTGACGCAGAAACAGTATTTAACAATACTGTTTTCTCCTGTTAACTGTTTTATCCTTTCATGATAAAAACACTCAGAAATCTAGGAATACAAGGAAACTCCCATGACGAGATAAAAGGTATCTATGAAAAACCCACAGCTAACATTTTACTCAAGCCAAAGATGCCCACTTTTATTGCTATTATTCAACATTTTACTGGAATTCTAGCCAGAAAAATTAGACATAAAAAAGAAATAAAGGTATCCAAATTTGCAAGAAAGAAGTAAAGCTATTTCTGTTTTCCTAGGCAAAATTGCAGGTTACAAGATCAACACATGTAAATCAATTTGTCTTCAGAAGATCCACTCTAAAAGAATAACTAGAGAAAGTTTCTGGACAGAAAGGATTGGATGAAAGAAGAAATCTTGGAAAATCAAAAAGGAAGAAAGGACAACTGAAAGAGTGAAAATATGGATAGGCATGAGTCCCTTCTGTGCAGTTTCCTAAAGAGTTGATGGCTGAAGCAATAAAATATAATGCTGTTGAGGTGATTCAAAATACATGTTCAGGAAATACTTACGACAATTACAAATGGAGAGAGGGACATGAGGGAGGTTGGGCTTCTACCTGAACTGGCAAAATGACACTTGCAGGCTGTGTAAGTTATGTATAGTCAACAGAATACCTACAGTGGCCACTGAAAACAGACTAAAGAATTCACTCAAAAGTCATAATAAAATAATCAAAATGAAATTATGAAAACTGTTCAAGAAAACTAAGAAGTGAGAAGCAAAAAATAAAATATAAACTGGCCGCCCTGGCTGGCATAGCTCAGTGGATTGAGCTCGGGCTGCGAACCAAAGGGTCGCAGGTTCGATTCCCAGTCAGGGCACATGCCTGGGTTGCAGGCCACGGCCCCCAGCAACCGCACATTGATGTTTCTCTCTCTCTCTCTTCCTCCCTTCCCTCTCTAAAAATAAATAAATAAAATCTTTAAAAAATTATTAAAAAAAAAATATATATAAACTGGCCAACTTAAGTTCGTACAGAGAATGAATTATATTAACTGTAAACACTCTAATTATACCAATTATAAAGTAAATATGGTGGAATGTATATTTAAAATGTATAACTGCATACTTTCTACTAAGATTCACTCCAAATATAACAATATAGGCAGGTTGAAATTAAGAAGTAGAAAAAGCTACATCTTGCAAACTTTAATCAGAAGTAGGCAGAAGTGGCTATATCAGCATCAGATAATGTACATTCCAAAGCAAAGCAAATTATAAGAGACAGAGAAGCACATTCTAATATAATGATAAAATAGTCATACCACCAAGAAGACACAGTAATCCTAAATGTACATGTATCAAACAAAAGAGCTGCAAAATATGCAAAACAAAAATTAACAGAACTAAAAAAAGAGACACATTTACAATTGTAGTTGAAGACTTTAACACCTCTCTGGGGAAGGTAAGTACATGGAAGAACTTAATAATGTCATCAGTCAACAAGATCTAGTCAACACTCCTAAAACACGCCACCCAATGCACATGACGTACAAAAATGCACATACGAGATAAACAACATGCGGGGAAATAAAACAGACCTCGACATTTAACACGATTGAAACCACGCAGCGTGTGCTCTCTAACCACAACAGAATCAAACTAGCAATTAAAAGCAGCTATAAGGAAAACCTCCCAAAACTTAGAAACTACACAGAACACTTCTAAATTATCCATGGATCAAAGAGTAAATGTCAAGAGAGATTTTAAAAAATACATTGTTCTGAACAAAAAGGAAAACACCACCCATCAAAATGTGTGAGCCAGTCAAAGCAGTGTTATTTAACATAACAAAGCACAGAAATTTATATCAAGTGCTTACAATGGAAGGGGAAAAAGTCTTAAGTCAATAATTGGAGCTCTTACCTCAAGAATCTAGAAAGGAGACCAAAACAAACCCAAAACAAACTGAAGGAAATAATAAAAAAGCAGAAATTAATGAAAGGAAAAAACAGAGAAATAGAAAAATATCAATGAAACTAAAAGATGATTCCTTAAAAAGGTCAATAAAATAGATAGGCCTCTAACAAGACTAGCAAGAAACAAAAAATAATACAGAAAGTACAAATTACCAATATTGGGCATAAAAAAGGAGACATCACTACAAACCCAGCAGATATCAAAGAGATAGGGAATATAATGAACATTTCCACACACACAAACCTGACACCTTGAATGAAATGGTCCAATGCCCTGAAAAACACGGACTCAATAGGAAATACATAATTTGAATAGCCCTGTAACTATTTTAAAAAACTGAATTTTTAAAAACTCCCAAAAAGAAATCTCCAGGCACAGATGATTTCACTGGAAAATTCTTTATAAAAACCTTTATTAAAAAAGAGCACCAATTCTACATAATCTCATTCACAAAATAGGAAAATTCTCTATTTTTAGCATTGCCCTAATGCAAAATTTAATAACAGTACAAAAATATAGATTAATATTGCTCACAAATATAAATGCAAAATCCTTAACAAAATATTAGAAAATAGAATTCAACAACACTATATAAAAAAGAAGTACACATCTCAACCCAGTGAGCTTTATACCAGGGATGCAAGCCTGGCTCCAAATTCAAAAATCAATGTAATCTGCACTATGAAGAGGCTAAACACACACACGTACACACACATTTGACAAAATTCAATACAAATTCATGATAAAAACTCTCAGAAAACAAGCAGTGAAAGAGATCCCTCAACTTGATAGAGAGCATCATAAAAAGACAAATAGCTAACATTATTCTAAAATGTCAAAAGCAAATGCTTGTCCGTACGATTGGAATCCAGGCAAGGATATCCACTTTCACTTCTTTCATTGGTCACAGTGCTAGGAATTCGAGCCAGTACAATAAGGAAAGGAAATGCAAGTCATACAAATAAGAAGGGAGGCAGTAAAACTGTCCATTTTAAAGATGGCACAATTGTAGAAAACCAATCAACCTACACAAAACCAGAATGACTGAGTTCAGGAAGGCCACAGGATACAAGATAAATGTACCCAAATCAATTTATTTTTGTATGTTAGCAAGACACGAGAACACAAAATACCATTTACAATCACACAAAAATTAAATACTTTGAAGTACACCTAACAAAACACGTACTGCGTGCAAATGCTAAAAACTACAAAATACTGGTGAAAGATTTAAATAAATGGAGACACAGCATTAGTTTTCTTTTCTCTTTTGGAAGACCCAACACAATAAAAATATCAATTTTCCTCAAATTGATACAGAGGTTTCATATAATTCCTTTCAAAATCCCAGCAATATGTCTTGTAGATGTGTACAAAATTAGTCTAAAATTTATATTCTAAGACAGAAGAACAGGAATAGCTAAAACAATTTTGAAAAATACAGTTAAGAAATCAGTTTACCCAATTCTAAGACATACCGTCTATCTGCAATAATCAAAACTGTGGTACTGGCGGAGGGAGAAGCAGACCAATGGGAAATAGAGAACTCAGACCCACACAACATATGCTCAGCTGATTTTGACAAAGGTATAAAAGCAATTCAATGGAGCAAACATGGTCTTTTCAAAAAATGGTGCTGGAGCAATTGGACATACAGGCACCAACAACAACAAAACCAAAAAAAAAAAAAAAAACAAAATTAACTCAAAGTAGATCAATGACTTAAATGCAAAACTTAAAACAACAAAACTTTTAGGAAAAAATATACAGGAGAAAATATTCATGATGAAGCTAGACAAAGACGTTTTAAGACTTGAGCCATATTGCGTGATCCATAAAAGGGTGATATACACCCTTTGGTACTCACCACTCCAGGCCAGAAAAGTCCGTCGTCAGTTATACATACACCTTTAAAGCCAGAGTTAGATATGCTGCAGACATACATCCTCACACACTCACACACACTCACACTCACACTCACGTCCCCAGTTGCATTGTGAGAACTCCCAGGGTCTGGTGTGAGGTTTGAGGGCAGCGGTGTGGCAGGTCAGCAGGAAAGTCTTCCTCCATCAGGCGGGCGCCGACAGCGCTGTTTGTAAGGTAAGTAATCATGCCAAGTAATCTAGTGCGGCAGGTTTAATTAACACCTGTCGTGACTAACGGGACCCAAACCAGGTCTGATTAGTTAGGCACAGGAATTGGTGAGGAACCTGTGTTTGAAAAGTATGAAAGAAAGGTATACTAGTGGGAGGTACAAAGGTTCACAAGACCATCCACAGACTTTTTGGTGAAGGAGCTCCCATTTGAAACTTGGGAATAAAAAGACAGATTTTGGTTAGTGGGACACCTGTCAATTAAGGGCAATGTGCTGGGTGTGGAGTTAGGAGTGGCAGAATAGTGCAGTCAGGAACCTAAGGGCAGCAAAAGGCACAAACTTTCAGTTGTGAGATGAATACGTTTTGGACACTAATATACAGCATAGTGCCTATAGTTATAATAGTATGTTATAAACTTGAAACTTGCTGAGACTAGATCTCGTGTTCTTATCACACACACACACAAATAACAATAAAAGGTGGGTATTAACTAGTTTGTGGTAATCATTTCAGTGTATATATAAATCAAAACACATTGTATAGTACAATTTTTGTCAAGAAAGGCAAAAATAAATGAAGTTAAGAGAAATTAAAAATCTTGTGTTTTTAAGGAACACAAGATCAGAAATAAGACCCAACAAATAAACGTCGAGGAAGTTTCGGAGACTTGCCAGGCCCCCAGTACCGCACGGGGCGGGGCTCTTCTCTTTCCAGAGCATCTTGAAAACCTCGCAGGCCGGGACAGCAGGGATCCTAGCGTTGGAGCTGAAGGAGCGCTTGGAGAGCACCGACGCTCACCGCAACGTGCCTCTTCAGTGAAAGAACTGAGGTACAGATGGCAAGCGGTGGTGTCCTCAGGTTCAGAAGCAAGTTTACACACAGCAAAGCCAGGATGGGGACCCTAATCTCCTTATTCCTGTACATGTCTTGAGTTCCCTGACTTTGACGCTGTCTTTAGCAAGCACGCAATCTAGATGTGATGGAGGGGAGGAGCCAAGTGGTCTTCCGCCCCTTGACATAGGGGTGAAATTGCCTTCATCCCCTTCGCTATGACTTGTAGTGATCCGAAGTGCTCTTAAAGATTTCTCTAAATCTCCCAAGTTTATGGGGGGTTGGCTAATGTTCTGCCTTTAAGGAGGGGCTTTCTAGAGTGCTACTTCTCCACTCTCGGACTCAGTCACATCCACAAACACCCACTCAATCACATTATGTACATTCCACTACAGATTCAAGGGAGCTTACGTGAATTACGTATTTTTTTTTATTATCGTAGCTTTATTTTTTATTGTATGTTTTCCATTACTAATTCTTTCATACCTCCTTATACTGCCGTGATCACCCTGTTGTCCACATCCATCTGTTCTTATCAGAATTACATTTTTTGCATCAGCTTCTAGATGTGTCAACTTTTTGCACTGGCAATTTTCATTCATGATTCTTTAGAAATAAAAGGCTACAATAAATATACAAACTTTCTCTAACTAAATAACACCTGCACATAACTGGTGTCCATCAAGGCATCTGGTCATGATATATAGTACAGATACATAAGATCTTTTAGATTCCCTATAATAGTGGCCAGAGAGGCCTCGAGAATCTGGTCCAGGAAATCTAAACAGTGACCTCTTTAAGAATCACTTTAAAAGTCACGGAAGCAGCATCTTACTTTTAAGTAACCTGCTAAATTTCTACAGAATCAGTTTCTACATCATGGTTACCCTATCAAGCCAAATAAAATAAAGACCTCTGCCTCATAAAGGTAAAATGAAACTAGTTATTATTAATGTGTGCACATGAAGTTGTTGCACTCATGGGTCCTCAGTTGTCTGGGTTATTGTATGAACGTCTACATATTTGCCAAGCCACCACCACACACAAAATAAAATCATTTTTCTAACCGACTTCAGACTTGGGAGTGCGTGTTGAGAATTGCAATGATCAATGAACCATCAGTATCATGTTGCGGGTGGTTATGAAACAGCCAAGAGGGGGACCCCAAATAGGGATTTGGAATGGGGTCCATAACTCAAGTTGTCCAAGAAATACTAGAAAGATATGTAAGATGTCCTCACCCCTTCCCCTCATAGGTGTGAGCTAGGGGGACACCTGAGGCAGGAACATTGAGAGCTGTTTTGCATAGCAACAGCTTTGTAGCTAATCTCTGGCATGGTCCTTTAACATATCTATAACTTTTAACTGGTTGCATAGATATGTTAAATAGCTGTGGCCATGCTTTGAGCCAGGGAGATGGAAGTGACTTCCACCCAAGACTTAACTGGAAGGCAACTCCCCCTGGTAACAGCGCCTGCGTGAGAGCTTGAAGATGATTGTCTCCATGCCATGGGGCCACACCTGCCCAGACCCAATTTGGCAGCCCAGTAAAGCTGGAAGGATATGGGAGTGCCGGCAAATGTAGTCAATTGTGGGAGGAGTCAGAAATGGGGCTGCAGAGGAAGATCGGCGTGCACATTTAAACCCAGATGCAGCAGCCATTAAAGGGAGAACCACACAGTCTTGGCAGAGTGGACACCCCCTCGCAGCTTTGCCAAGAAGAACCACACCATTTTGCCAGAGTGCAGACCCCTGCAGCTTTGGTGGAGGGGAGAACCACTTGGCTTTGGCCAGGGTGGAGGCCCCCACAGTTTTGCCGAGAACCATGCGGCTTGATCCTGGCTAACAACACAGCTGATGGTGTCAGGAGCCTGAATCTACTTCTTTTCCTGAGATATGGTACCCCAAATTAGGGCAGAGGGAGAAGGAAACACTGTGTGTGTCTGTGGGTATCCTAAAAGACTTTGATATTTTAATGAAGACATGAGGTCACTACTTTAAGTCTATATAGCTTTAAATGAACATTTCCTTTCCTTTTCACAAATCTCTGGCATTGAGAGACATCTTTCCTCTGGCGGCAGACAAGTGAACCTAGTGGGGGGTCCTTTCGGTAACAGTATATCGTACCCTCCTTGGCCCTGTTCTGTAACAGTTACAGAAAGTGGATGGAACTTGGGTAAGAGACAATTTTACCATAATTAAAGAAAGACACAGGGCTCCTTTGTAAAGAAAATAGATAATCCTCCCAGAACGTCCTAAGTCTTTGAAGGCAGTAAAGAGAGCATGAGTCAGAGAGCACTGACTTTAACAAACGTATGACTTTATTAAGAGAAAAGGACAATATTGGTGTTTGCCTCAGACCAGCCAGGAAAACAAGCACACAAACTTATACGATACTTTGGTTTAAAAATTATTCATAATATCAATGTTAATCCCGATGTTTATAGAATCAAATGGAACATAGATATAAAAAACAAACCATAAAAACACAAGCTTGCATAGATGGATTAATGTAGATGTGTAAGTGGCATTTAAGGGAGGCTTGAGCACTGGAGAGTCCAATTGACATTGCCACCTCCACCTCCCAAGACACATGAAAGTCACCAGCACCATGTTTCTTGTTTTCCTCAATGAGGTCGTGAGTGGGAACAACTTGTGCTGTATGAACGTGAATTAAAATAGACTGTCTCCTTCAGCTTATCCAGATGGGTGCACCCACACCCACCAGTCCCCAACATCAGTCACCTTTTAAGGCATCCACAGTGTCCCTCACAGTTTCACTTAATCTCTAGATAGGCATGTGGTTCGAGGTGGCCCCTGTTTTCTGTCCTTGGGCAACTGTTTCATTAAGGTACTGTTCAGTTTCATGAAGTAACTATTTCAAAGCTGCTTTTCCCTCTGGGGCTTGGCTACAAATTGATGAGCACTTGGGATAGTGCCTCACATGTTTTTTAAACATACTCACATTGCAAATGTCAAAAGAATCCAAAACTATCTGGGCACCGTGTTGTGTCTGTCGCAAAAGAGTACTTTTCCGAATTGTAAGACAAATGACAGCACCACCTCAAATTTCCTGAGCAACTTGATTTATACAAGCAAACTCTTGTACTTGGTTAATCAGCACCTTTTAAAATATAATTTTGTGCTGGGATAGATCCTTCTTAAGGAAAACACCATTTCAGAGAATTCTCATTTTGGATCATCATTTTTATATGCTACCTTCCTACTATACCTTCTCATTATGTACAATACCTCATGAAATAAATACTGGGTTGCCTTTAAGAGGCAGGTAAAAAATATAGCTATTTCTGAGAAAGGGCATTGGGCTTTCAGTTTATAGCAAGAGTTGAAGTTATAACCTGCAGGGATTTCAAATACTAATTCAACCAGAATTTTTAAAAAATATTCTAACACCAAAACCCTTTCCACAAAATTTAACAGGTAGAAACTATTTTAGCAGTGATGGTCTGAAATTCAGTGCAACAAAAACATATCCTAAGCATTTAATGTGTGACAGAAAATTCTCCCAACTGTCTTCACTGTTCTTAATCCTTGCTCTTTGTGAAAGAAATGTCCCTCAAACCCTGTCTTTTAATTTTCCTATTCTTTATACATGAAACTCAGCAATAAATAGTGGGGAACTGAGTTACACAATTAATTCTGTCCTTTCTGAAATGCTGAAACCAGCATAGTGCTGGATCCCTATGCTATGAGGAGTTACTCAAAAGGAGAAAAAACATTTTCTAGTTTGCTGAGACTACACAAATGCACATTAAATCTATTTGGAACATGTTTCTAGGCAATTCACACAAACACATAAGGGAAAGAGTGGTTTTTAGGACCAGATATTTCCACAAATCAACACGATTACTTAGACAGTTATGTCAGTTTGTGGCATCAACTACACCTTTAATGAACAGCCTGGTGTCTTCCCTATCCCAGCAAGTCTTCTCGGTTCATTTTCTATGGAAGGTAGTAAACCAGAAAGACTCTTCACGCCATCAAATCTCTAATTTCAAGTAAAGGTCTCTATTTTGTTTGGTTTTCTTTTTGCTGTTAATGTTGTGCACTTCCATGCTAAGAGTGTCAATGAAATTCTTACAAAACAATACTGAGTTGACTTCAATGCGTAACAGAACTTTTGGAAATATCATCTACATAGTCATAATGGAAAAAGACAGTCAACTCTCAATTATTCAGGAAGTGATCACCTGAAGAATCTGGCCAGGAAATCCCCCCCCACCCCCCCCAGCATTTTTAGCCATGCCACTGCTTGTCTGCAGAGAGGCAAACTTGACATGAAATGATGTATCTATCGGTGTATTGGTTACCCTTAGCTCAGTGGAAGGAGTTCCAACCTTCCTGATGGCAAGGACGTCTGGGGATAATGGAGAGTTGACAGTCATTTACAGATAAGAAGTACAATACACTGACCTCGGTTGGAATCACACTAATTAAGGCAATACTGCTCCTTGAGACACTGCTGACAAAAGTGCAGGTCTCATCAGAAAAGTGACTTTGCACAAGTGAGATTTCCCAGTTTACCTCTTCCTTCTTGGTTTCTCCAGAATGAAACGTCAGCTTTTCCAACAACAGTTAAATGGCAAGAGCAACAACAGCTTGGACTCTTCCCTTTAATGATCTTATATATCATCAGGATAACAGATCGCCCCCCCACCAGGAATTTGGATGACTCTGTGCTCCGTGTAGCATTACTAGGGGGGTCTTCACTTCTCCCTGCCCATGTTACCTCTTACGGGCAGAGGGTAAAAAAGGATTTTGGCAATAGAAAGATAAGCAATTATGGCTTTAAGACTCACAGGCACCACCAGATGTGAGGAAAAATGGGACCTTTTCATTTAGTCACTTCTCTGACAATGAGCAGTAAGTAATGAACAAAGTACTTTAAAAATCTGTGTTTTCCTTTTTGTTGAATAAACACGTTTTTATTTTTTATGATTCTCTCTAAAAAGCCAATGTTATCAGAATATGGCACACTATGTACAGCGAAATCTACCCAATCGGTGCTCCCTTCCCACAGTGACATCCCCTACACAAATACTGTTTTCCCAAAAGGGGAAAAAAAAAACCTTTGAGTGCAAGTTCTATTCTGCTCTCAGTCCTTCAGAAAGCTGATTACTCAGGTGACTTGTTCCTACATTTGGCTGAAGATTTTACAGCCAGTCACCACAGTTACATTCTAAGAAAAACACCACCGAATAAATGAATAACCCTGGTATTTGTGGTTTTCATACAAAGGTAACACTCATTAAAAATCAAGGCTCTAAAATGTTAACCACTTTTGTGGTAAATTGAATGCACCATATTATAATAGGTGTTTCAAAGAACAATTTGGCACAAGATGAATTTAGAGAATATTTGACAGTATTAAAGAAAAATAATTATCATTTAAAAGTTTGTTATTTTCATACCAAAAAAGTCTTGACATGGAGGGAAAGGCGTGGTCAAAGTCAGCAATGAATTGATCCATCGCTGAAGCTTGGCCACAGGCCACAGCGGAGAAGGAAAGGAGGGACTGGGTCCAGTTCACAGTTCTGTGAGTTCAGGGGAACACCAGGCCAAAGGTCACACATTTGGGAATATGATGATGCAGATCCAAGTGGCCACTGCCATTCTGAAAAGGTTTTCCTCCTGGGAGCATCTCTCCATATCTCTCTTTTCTACTTTAGATGTTTCTCTATAATGAAAAGTCATAAATTTTTTCTTGCAGTTCATTAGACTGTTGCTAGTTTTTGTAAAGACATTTGAGAAAAAGTATTTCAATGGTATTGAAAGTCACTTTCTAAAAAAATCTCGATGTTCTTTTAAAGCATGTGCATAACTGTCTAGGCTCTCCGTACAACAATATGGTTGGTGCCAGTCTGACACACAGCTGACTTCTTTTTAACTCAAGATGTTTAAGTGGACCCTCCCTCACCCAGCCTCCTGGCAATGACCTACAAAAAGCGAGGTTTGGGGAGGGGCTGTACCTGTCCAGTATAAGGCTCCTTAACATATTGTGCTCATTCAGCAATACTAGTTAACAGAGCCTGGCCTCCAGAGAACAGAGGTATAGAAACAGAAAGATTTTTCCAAGGCCAGAAGTATTAGTTTACATCACAACATTAAAGCATAATGCATTGTGGGCCTAAAAATTAAATTGTGTGTGTTCCAGCACTAGGGACAGGAGCAAAATAAATGCTTCCATACTTATATAAAAATGGGAGTGAAAAGCAGAGAACACAGTGAAATTTGTCAGTTTCTTAAAATAAAAAATACTCTTGTTAGTTGCTTGTATGATCTCAAAGATAATCGCATTATTTGAATGAGAATAAGAGGATTTAACTGGTCGACTTTGATTTCTGCCTCCTTATTCATGGGGAAAGAATTACTCTGTTACTCTTTTAAAAAAGTATCTGCTTTACAAAAAATTAAGTTAAATTAAAATATCTTAGAATACTAATCTTTTAAAAACCTAAAAAAATCAAATTTTCAGTACAGATGTTGAATTGAATGTCACAAGGGAAATGTCACCTTTGGTCACTTACTAAGACAGTCAAAACACTAACAGCCTGGTTAAGTGTTAAGTGGCCTGACATTGTGGAATGAAATATACTCAGCTGGCATTTCACAATAATAAATACAATCGGATAAAGTACATGAGAGGCAAGGGAAATGCAGAATTTTAAAAGTAAAACTGATCAATGCATGAGATATAAAAATAAACATTTATAAAATAAAAATATGGCAAATGATATTGCCTATTTGCCTAACTATCAAATAAAAATACTTCTTTTTTTCTTTAAATCTACCATAAAGACTTCTAAAAAACAAGAAGCAAAACCACAGGGCAGACAAAGAAACATATGGCGTTCCTATGAGTCAGCAGGCCTCAGCTTCGGATATTGAAACCACCATCTCTGCAATTTGATGTAAGGCCAGGATGAGTCTGGTTTGCCCTTGACGAAATGAAGGCTTTTCTTCATTCATTTCATCATGGCCATTCAAAGTCCTGTTATTTTCCCTCTCCCCATTTCTCTGAAATGACTACCTTCTTTAGGGTTTTCTTTCTTTTTTTGATTATCATTTCTCCAAAACTTAACTCTTAGATACCTTTCACCCTAATTCATATAATCCAAAAACTTCATGAAACCAAAGACCCTTTTGAGAATGAAAGATTCAAATCCACTCTCAAAACTACTCTAAATAGCTTCCTGAATATTGCCTGACTCTAAATATCTGGAAAGATAAGGCAAATTGAAGGCATTTCCCAATGGGGAAAGAATGGATTAAGAGCTTTTTTCTCTAGTTGCCTATACATTTCATCCCTAAATAAACACCATACAGTGAAAAATAATAGGCAGTCAAGCCGTGAATATATTACACATACATATATACATATACACACATACATGTGTGTTTGTGTGTGTGTGTGTGTATATAAACACAGCATGACTGACATTTGGGTTTACTTACTAGTATGGGAAAAGAAGTATTTCCATAAGGTTAGGAGCTAGACAAAGACTAGATTTCTTGAAGAGGCATTTAAAGGTCTTGTATTAAAGATCTGATGATCATGTATCATTAATGAATATGTAGAATCAAAAACTTGCATAAAGAAGTACTTTATCAACTTCAAGTTGAATTAATCTAATTGTTGGGACATATGTGAAACATCTGTGAGAGGTTGCCAACAAATACTGCTATGTTTTTTTAAGCAAGAGGAAAACTTCAATCTATGACCAGAGAGAATGATGAGATCATTACTTATGAACACACCTTCCCAATTCCATTTGCCTTGGCTATAGGAGTAAGTGTAAAATAAAAGAAGGAATAGAAAGTTTTCATTTTTAGTTGACTTCACACAGACCTGAGTTAAGATATAATAGAATTAATTTTTTCCCAATAAATACTAATAAATGGGCAATGCCTAGAGGCTTCAGAAGCCTTGCTATTGAGGAAGCAATAGCAAGAAAGGGTGAGAGGACATCCAGGCCAATTTTCCCTGGAGGATGTGTAAGGATATGCAAAACTCATAGTCCTGGTAGTCAGAGCAACATGTTTCAACTACCGCAGATTTTTTTAATACGTTATAGTTGTGATATTTTTCTTTTCCTGAAGAGTACGAAAAACAAAAGGCTCTGTCTTTCCATATATCATACACTAGTGCACCTCCCAAAACTATTTCTTACATTCTTTTATTCTGCATTTCATCCAAACATTATGTTTTAGCTTAATCATATGATCTTCACTAAATTCTAATTCCTAAATAAAGCTTAGTTCCTAGATGCCAATATTCCATACGTAAGAAAAATGGCATTTTATAGATCTCTTAGTTATTATATCCCAGGAAGCATATGCAGTGTAGAGGTGGTCAATATTCAGAAGCTAGATTTTCTTGTACTGCCCAAATGATCAGAAATAAGCAAAAACATTTTAAATGCATTAAAAATTATTTATGGTCAGAAAAACACTTGAGGATAAATCCCAGGAATACAAATATAGGAGGGAAAAAATAAGCGTGGAATGCATTCTGTATCATCCAGTAACATTTGCTACAGTGAGTCCGTTTTCAAGGCAGATTCCTAGGTTTCTACTGCTTGTAATGGAAACCTGGGAGGGGAGGAAAAAAGAAGAAACACCATTAAGGAAAAAAAAATCTTTGAAACTAAGCAATTTACAGATTCAATGCAACCCCTCTCAAAATACCAATGGTATTTTTCAATGAACTAGAACAAATAATCCTAAGATTTATATGGAACCACTAAAGACCCCGAATAACCACAGAAATGGTGAGAAAAAAGAACAAAGTTGAAAGTATCACACTACCTAACATCAAACTATACTGCAGGGTTATAATAATAAAAACATCATAGTACTGCCATAAACAACAGACACACTGGATCAATACAACAGAACAAGGGATCCCAGAAAGAAACCCACACCTATATAATCAATTCATCTATGACAATAGAGGCAAGAATATACAGTGGGGAAAAGACAATCACTTTAATAAATGGTGCTGGGAAAAGTGGACAGACACATGCAAAAGAATGAAACTAGATCACTTTCTTATATCATATTATCAATAAAAGAATAAATTCAAAATGGATTAAAGACTTAGATGTAAGACTCCATAAAACTCCTAGAAGAAAACACGGGCAGTAAACTCTTTGACACCATTATTAGCTATATATATATACATATATATATATATACATATATATATATGTGTGTGTGTGTGTGTATATATATATAGAGAGAGAGAGAGAGCGCGCGCGCTAATATATGTGGCTATATATATCCATATATCCATATATACATATATATAGCTACTATATGTAGCTATATATATACACACACACACACACACACACACACACACACATATACATACATACATATGTATCCTTGGGCAAAGAAAACAAAAACAAAAATAAACACACAGGACTACATCAAAGTAAAAAAGCTTTTACACACTGAAGGAAACCATCTACCAAAGGAAAAGACAACCTACTGAATGAAAAGAAGATATTCACCAGTTAAAATCCAATAAGGGGTTAAAATATATTCAAAATATATAAGAAAGTCAAACAACTTAACACCAAAAGAAAAAAAAAACAAACAATCCAATTAAAAAATGGGCAGAGGACCTGAATAGATAATTGTCCAGAGAAGACATACAGATGGCCCATAGACATGTAAAAAGATGCTCAACATCACCTTATCATCAGGGAAATCCGAGCTAACACAATTAGAGATCACCTCACATTTTTCAGAATGGTTATCATCACAGAATCAACAATCAAGAAATTTGCACACACTGTTGGTGGGAACACAGACTGGTGCAGCCACTGTGGAAAACAGTATAGAGTACGGAGTTTCCTCAAAAAATAAAAATAAACTACCACAGATCCAGCAATTTCACTTTTGGGTACTTATCCAAGTAAACCAAAAACACCAATTTGAAAGGACATACATAAACCTATGTTTACTGAAGCACTGTTTACAATAGCTAAGATACGAAAGCAACTGAAGTGTCCACCTATAGACAAGTACATTAAAAAGTGTGGTACACATATACAATGCAATAAGAAATCTTGCCATTTGCAACAATGTGGGTAGACCTAAAGGGTATTAGTATAAGTGAAATAAGCCAGACAAAAACAAATACCATATGATTTCATTTAATACATGGAATCTAGAAAACAAAACAAAACAAAACAAAACAGAAACAAACTCACATCCAGAGAACAAACTGATGACTGGAAAATGGGAGGAGAGTTGGGAGGATGGGTGAAAAAGGTAAAGGGATTAAGATGTATAAATTGGTAGCTACAAAAATTGTTGTAAGAACTAAAGTATAGCACAGAAAATATAGTTCATAATATTGTAATAACTATAGTGTGCCCTGGCTGGCATAGCTCAGTGGATTGAGCTCGGGCTGTGAACCAAGTGTCGCAGGTTTGATTCCCAGTCAGGGTACATGCCTGGGTTGCAGGCCATGACCCCCAGCAACCGCACACTGATGTCTGTCTGTCTGTCTGTCTGTCTGTCTCTCTCTCTCTCTCTCTCTCCCTCTCTCTCCCTCTCTCTCTCTCTCTCTTCCTCCCTTCCCTCTCTAAAAATAAATAAATAAAATCTTAAAAGAAAAAAGAAAAAAAGAATGCCTGTTCCAGCCTCAGGCAGAGGACTGGATATATTAAAAACAAACAAACAAACAAAAAAACCCCCTACAGTGTCAGATGGATACTAGACTTATCAAGGTGATCACTTCATCAGTTATATAAATGTCTAATCATTATGTTGTATGCATGAAACTGATATAACACTGAATGTCAACAATAAGTTTAAAAGTTCAGAAATACTTTAAGAAATAAAATTAAAAATTAAAATAAAAAATAATTTAAACCATGAAACTCTCTCAGATTGCTTAGGCAAAATTATTTATCTTTATATCTATGCATTTTGTGCTTTGCTCCTGAGTATAAAATATTTACATATAGAATCAAAGTGTTATTTTAATATTATATACCAAAGATATGTCAAGAACAGGAAGGCAGCCCTTAAAAAATAATGCAAGTATATAGCATAAGAAAAAAACATCATGAGCTACTTGCAGTTAAATCAAGGATGGTAAAAAGGCCACCAAAGAATAGAATTTGTAGTACAGGGGTTGTTTGATGAAGTCCAACAAGTTCCATCTTTTAAATAATGTCTTGTGTCTTATTCTCAATAGAGGATGGCTCTTAGAATGAAGGGGGTGGGGTGGTGGGAAGAAAAGCTTTGAAACAATACCAATGACTAGCAGCAACTCTCATCCCCTAGAAATTCTGAGTTAATTAGTTAGGGATGGCATTGTATATTGGTATTTTGTTATGACTGCAGGAAAAAAAAAGAAGTTTAAGAAGGTTGTCTTTAGATTTGGAAAAGTGTAATGAAAACATCACCTAAGAAATCTTCAAAGAAACCGTAACAGAAAATAAACATCAATAAAACCTAATATTTGCTTTCAGATATTTTACTTATACGATCCTGACAACACAGACATTATTACAACCGCCTCCAATTTTAGCCCTGGCTGGTATGGCTCAGCTGACTGGAGCAAGGTCCCATAAGCCAGAGTCATGGTTTCGATTTCTGGTCAGGGAACATGCCTAGGCTGCAGGTTCGGTCCCCAGTTGGGGCACTAACCAGAGGCAACCGACCGATGGATGGATGTGACACTCTCCCACTGATCTTTCTTCCCCCTCTCTTTCCCTCCCATCTCCTCACTAGGCATGCACATGGGTATAGATTTAAAAAAAAATCACTTTCATTTTAGATGATTAATACAAGAAACTACTTTTTGTTATCTCATTTTATGACTATCTTTAAGAAACACATTAGTGAAAGCATATGTTTTGAAAAGTAATTAAACGCAAACATTTCTTTCATTTTAAAGATCTGGTCCAACTTAAATCTCATATTCTTTCCTCATTTTCCTTGCCCCATTTTTCTTTTGCATAACTGTGTGTGTGTGTGTGTGTGTGTGTGTGTGTGTATTTGTGTATTTTAAGTCTAATAAATACAGACTTGGGCAGATGGTAAACAAGAGCTAAAATAGAAAAATCCCAACAGATCTAAATAGTAGAAACAACCATCGCAATCTGATAAAGAATCTGATGAAAAAATGAAATCTCTCTGCAGAAAAATGAAAATACATAGAAAATCTTACATTTAATTTAAGGTGTTTTGTTTCTGCAGCGTTAAAAAATTATTTTTTCATAAATGAAGAATATTATAATGTTCTGCTGAGAGGAGTATTTTTCCACTCCACTGATCTATAGACAGAATTTGATTTTTCCACCATACCACAAGGATTATTTAAAAGGATCCTAAATTTGACCACATACTATATTCTTACCTTTATGAGAGGACTCCGGTCTTGAGAAATGGCGTGTGGCATTATGCTGGTTCGTAAAGTAAGTGTAATCCGAATCCTCAGCATCTGTCACGGCAGGTGGTGGCGGCCTGAAGGGAAGTCTGAATTTAGAGATACTGGAAGTAGTGGTGGGGACAACTCTACTGCTCACTGGGTCACATGGCAAAAATGTTTTTGTTACGAATGGAAAGTCAGAATGTTTTAGAATTCTCATTTTAGCTCCTGGCCAGCTACATGAACTTGATAAATTATTTTATTTTACTGTTCTTTTGTTTTGGTGCACATAATTCAATAAAAACACATTTTCGGACACCCAATATGTGTGAGGCATTGTGCTAAGGACTAGAGAAACAAAGATTAATGTGATATGGCCACTGACACTAATGAGAAATTTACATGGTTTTGGTAGGATTTAAGAAGAAAGACAGGAAGAAAGCAAAGAACAGAAATGAAGAAAGTGATAGAGTTAAGGGAGAAGAGGTGACAGAGGGAGGACAGCAGGTAAAATGGGAGGACAAGAGGGGGGAGAAAGGGACAGAAGGGACATTGGTCAACATATAAAATTTACTGCAAAATCCCTTAATCCACTAGGTGGCAAAGTAGAGCTTAGAAAAGGAAAAGGCAGCCCTGTATTTGCACCTTCTCGTGTCAAAACAAAACAATGTAAAAAACATTGAGAATTTTTTAGTACTCTGAACTTATTATTTTAATCATGTACTAAAGATTTCTGCAAATATTTGGCTTTAATGAAAATGAAAAATAAAGTGTCTCCTTTTTTGTTTTGTTGTTTCACTAAAGCACGAGACCACATGAGGTTACTATTTGTCAGGATATAACCATGTCCTAGGATGTTTTGTGTAATTATATACACATTCTGAAAGGCATAAGTATTCTGCAATTTGGAAAGTTATGCTAGTAAATACAATGAGCTCTGTCATATAAAAATAAAGGCAAATGTTTCCAAATTTCTCACCCTCTCCCCAAGCAATAGGCCTCTGCTGGGTGTTCAGTATCTGGAAGAGGTCAGCATGGGATGGAAACTTGTACATACAGTAAAGACTACATGGTTGGTTGTATATAAATATACATCACTTAAATTTTAAGCTAAGCCTGGATGTCATACACATATTTTAGAGTTAGAACTGAGGTAAGTGATCCATCCAATTTCATAGTTGTTAAGTGGCAGAGCCAGGGCTCAAACTCAAATGGATTTCAAAACCAGTGCTCTTTCTTAACTACTATACTACACTCAACTACAGAGGTATGCATTTTTATCAGCGGCAGCATCTTTATTCAAAACTATAAGTAGGGAAAAAAATACAATACCAGATAGTATTTCCAGTATAAAATCCTATGGTTAAAGTTTATAACTTGGGTCGAAACTTTTTCCAAATACAAAGAGGTATAATTAATTCAGGTTGCCAGCTGGTTCTCTATTTCCTTAGGAGGAGTTGAAAAATTTTATAATAGACACAGAAATTGATTTTTGACCATGAATGCTACAAGCTCTGAGAATTTGTATCCCCTGTACTACTGTTATAACTACACTAAAGTAAATAAAACATATTGACCTAGGCAGGTCCAAGTTTTTCAGTCCTTGAAACCATCTTTTTCTGTACAAGTGGCTACACTTTTAACTTTGGAAGAGGAACACAGAGATCCTAACCAAAAAGCATACATCCTGACATTAGTTGTACAGATAGCTACAGTAAGATAATAGGCTTTAATTTTAAACTGCGAACATATAGGCTACATAATATTCTTCATTTTTATATTGTCATATATATAATCTTTCTATAAATGGTATTTAAAGACAAATGATCCTCTCAGGTCAAAAAAGACTTCAGTTCCACCAGTCATAGGTCACTTTTCACTTATACAGGATCATTTGATTATTTATTCTTGCAATATGCCGAATAGTCTTAAGAGTGCCTATTACATTCCCAGAACTTGCTTTCAACTTTAATAAACCTTTTAAAATAGCTATTCCACATTGTTCTGCCTTATCTGCTATAAAATTATTAGTGTTCTAAGGAGCCCTTAGACTTCAAAGATGACAGAATAACTACAGAATTCAATTCACTGCACAGCTATTCACTTCCTGAGAACAGATTAGTCAGTTGTTACTTTATGTGGATATTGCAGAGATGTAAATAAGACGAAACCCTGTAGCACTAAAATCTGCTTTAAAAACAGTTTGGCATGTGCTTAACTAAAAGTTACGAGAACCAATTTTACACAATTAGACAAATTCAACTACTGCTGCACTAAAGCTTCACAAATCTGACATCATTTTCTAAAGGGCCTTTATCTTCTGAAAGCCCAAGAGCTTAGAAAAAGAGTATGGCTTTTAAAGGGCACTAAATACATTCACTTTAAAGAAACAAGCAGTGCAGCTTAAGTGTGGGCAAATAAGGGGTAGCAATACTGTATGCCTTCAGTGTAATAAAACTACATTTTAGGAATTGATAAATATATTATTAGAAATCAGGATCAAAATTCAATATTCTAATAATTTAGAATTTTCCAAATGTTGAACTTAGTATTTTTCATCTTTTTCTATTTAATATTCTTTCCTCCTATTCCAATCATATATTCTTTTGAAAAGCAACAGAAAGCAATGAAGGGAAAATAAAAAGGTTGCTTCCCCAGAGACTTAAAGGTTGACACCTTGAGGTCAAAAGAGCAGCTGCTCCATTACTATGCCCCAAAACTTCCTGAGAGAAGCCAGAAAGCACCTATACACAGCCACAGTGATTTGACCTGGCAGGAGTTAGAACAGCCTGTAATGACTCATTGAGCATTTGCCTAGGATGCTGAGACTCACAAAGAAATGAACTTGAGCATGTGTAAATGTCAGACACAGATCACGAACCTCGTGAAAAATTAAAA
Source organism: Phyllostomus discolor (assembly GCF_004126475.2). NCBI lineage: Eukaryota > Metazoa > Chordata > Mammalia > Chiroptera > Phyllostomidae > Phyllostomus > Phyllostomus discolor. Next base: position 50,286,749 of record NC_040904.2, on the reverse strand, counting down.
CCTGAGACTCCACTTAGGTACACGTTTAAGCTCATCCCTTCTTGGCTGAGGGCATCGGTTCAGCAAAGACAGAGACAAGAACCGGTCCTAACAAAAGGCACATCCTTCCTCTCTACACCCCAGCTTCTGTGAAATGCCCCATCTTTCTCATGCGACCTCTTCCACCCAAATTTAAGACTAGAAACAAAAGTTGGAGAATACCCGGCATGGCCTGATACCACCTCATGAGTGCAGGTGTCTGGATGTTCTCCGAAAAGAACAAACACTCCTCAGGCTACAACTTCTCTTTACTCACCCCAAAGCCAAGTTCCTCACTCTCCGCTGCAGGTACCACCAACTTACCGTGCTGGCCTGTCATTCTTAGAACGGTGAGGTTCGTCACTGTCTTTTGATTTTGAGTGTGCTGATTTAGTTGTTTTGGGCTACAACAGAAAAAAAAAATAAAGAAACCAAGAAAGGAAAAAGATTAGGTTTAGAATGCATCTAAATTGTGTGAAACTACTCCCCTTTAATTATTTCAGGTTACTTACATTCAGTTCAAGACGTAAAATATTTTTAAGTACCACCACTCAGAGATTAAAAAAAAATTGGTCTCAAAGGTATGTTGGAGGCTGTCAGGGCAGTGAGATCAGTGGGCTAAACAAGTAACCCCCCGCAAACATGCTCCCCCCAGGGTGTGCCTGGCCACCCGTTATCAGCACAGTGGTTGCACACCAGTTAACGAGAACTGGTGGGCTCCCGGAGTCCCTGGAATCTCGGTGTGTGCTTGTGACCTTGTTTCTGCACACCTACCTCACTCAGGGAGGACGATTTTCAAGTTAAAAACTAAGGCACATTTCAAGGCATTTTCTAAGAAAAGAACAATACCAGCACCAGTTAAAGAATCTAGAAAGCACAGCAGTTCTGATATCTGATAGAAAAGTGGCCTTCCTCTTTTACTTTACTGATTTGTAATCCTCAAAAATACCTGCTCCTGCACAGGGTTAACAAAGAAATTGAGTAGGTCCTGGGCAATTATTTGTGGCTTCATTAATGGACAACCATTTGGGAACTTTTCTACTAAAAATGAAATGGGTTGGAAAAAAGTCCTGATTTCCAAAAATGGTAAGAGGGAGATTGAGTATAAATAATTCACTTGGAAATAATACTTTCATTTGCTTTAAAACTGACAACCATGTAACTGAGCAACACTAGTATCATGGTTTCTGTATCTTGTCTTTCCTCATAGCCAAGAGTCAGACAGGACCAGAGACCCTGGGAGGCATCTCTTAGAGAACAGGTGGACACACACCATCTGTCCAGATCTGACACAAACTCTCTCCCTAGAGACGCTTTACGACGTGAACCCTCTCCCTTCTCCTCTGCTGTTCGTCCATTATGCTTTCATCAGCCAGCTTGACCTTGTATTTGTCAGCTGTCTCCAGTCTGCCTTCCTGCCTCCATTCTACATTCTCATAAGGAAATATTTTTGTCTTTCCCTACAAGTCCAGAGGAATGCTTTGCACAACGTAACTAATGAGTCAAGTCTATTAAATTGTATTTGCAGCCACCATATACAACAATTAGATCACAGTAGAGTGAATTGACATCACTGACTGTTTTGTCTCCTACTTCTGAATCGTGGTAATAGCTCAAGGGGAAGGTAATAGCTCAAGCTCACACTAGACGGTGCTTGCACCCTGACATAAGCAATGACTGCTGGGGGTATCTGCAGCCTGCCAAGGACCAAGAGGAAAGAGGAACAATGAGTCCATCATCAGGAATGAAACACAGTATCAGTACACAGGGAAAGTACAGACAGGAAGAAAAGGCCAGTGTGGCAATTTGCAAGCATGTGAAAATGCTATATTCTCCTGTAAGGTAACTGTGGTAAAACTAAGATTGCTCATGACCAGACGACACTCACATCCTGATGGGTCTTAAAATGAATGAAGTGAGTTTTTCAATCTTGGCAATAACTTTTTACATGGTTACGTTCAAGAATTTAATATGATTTTCTATAGTGAAACAACTTTTACAAGTCAGATTCACATATGTGATACAAGCACTTTGTACACCCTAAACATATTTGCAGGGATCACCCTAAAAGCAGAGCCCCCTTTACATTTCTAATTTTACTTACCATTGAACAAACAAACAAACAAAACAACAGACCCTACCTTCCAATCAGAGTCATGCTTTCTTTTGTCCAATGATGATTTCTCTCGTTCCTTGGCTTTCTTGTAAGCTTTCTTTTCTTCAGCCATTAGAAGTCTAGCGATTTCCTTAAAAAAATCCAGTCCATATTCTTACTGATTACAGAACTGCAGGTGGAAAGTTACTGCCATAGTTCCAAAGAACACTGGCTAAACAAACAACCTCGTCATCACGAACTCACCTCATCCTGGGCTACTTGAGCGGCTCTCACATCCACCTGGGTAGCCTATATTATAGAAAATGCAAAAAATTAACTTAATTGGATCCTATTCTGTCCATTTTTTAAAATCTTATGTAAAAATAAACTGGTATTTAAAACTAGTTGTGATTAACATCCTCAAGCTGGTAATTGCTTGGTACACATTCACCAGCCAGAGCAGGGTCTATGTTTGCCAAATCAGTGCCCTACAGCAAATTCCTAGAGAATTATCAGAACTCAATTATGAAGACACGAGGATATGGAATTCTATTGCTAATGTTTACTCAGTAAATAAAATTAAACACTATTCCTGTTGTTTTGATTTCCCACCTATAAAAAAGACATTAGTGTCTCAACTGATAAAGGGCTATAATGCCTATCATATAATCTAAGAAAGATTCAATTCACCAAAAAAACACCTTATTCACCTGAACCTGTGCATTAAAAATTTGCTCACCAAAATTTCTTCTTCTTGCAGTTTCCTGGCAATCTCGGCATCATACCATTCCTGACCCCTGTGGCTCCCTCGTGATGGAGTAGAGACTGGTTCTTTCATCCCTCTCGGCTTCATTCCTAGAAAAAACTCAATGTAGTAAGGCAACCAAGTTTTGTTTTCTATAAAGTTGCAAAATTTAAGGTAAAAAGAAACTTTTACTTTAAATTTTACCTTTCTTTACTTGTGTAACACTGGCAATACAGTCACCACTCCAAAATTTGGTGGAGGGTGCCCTTGAAATAATTTCTTTGCGTAGACAGGGAAGTGGTGATACAGATAATCCGCACACCCAAACCTGCCTGGGAAAACCTCCCCTCTCACACAGTTTCCTTGAGAGCAGGAATCAGCAAGGAACTGAGCTAAAAAGTGGTGGGGGGCGGGGAATAAGTTAAGTCAATGAAATAAAAAGAATTTAGACAAAAGAAGTTACAGAGTTGAGGTTTTAAAGAGGCTAAGCCATCAAGCCTGGAGGCCATGAGAGGCTTCCTTCTCTGTGCCTCAGCCCCGCGCAGCTCAGATGCAGCAGAAACAGCATCCCCCCCACCCCTACCCCAGGAGTCACGTGACCCAGTGTCTGCCTGCCGCCCAGTGGTCTTGAAGTGGCTTCTGCTCTGATGGTCAACAAAGCCCTTGCTTTTTAGAACTCTCCCAGAGCTCTGATCAGTTTAAAGTTGTTGCTAAATTTTACGGAAGATACAACACAAAGGAAATGGCACAATGACCCTAGAGTTCTGCTCTGAGAAAGGCACAGGCAGGGACTGGTGAAGAATCATGGCTTTCTATTCTGAAATTTTATTTGTAGTACATATTCCTTTTGTAACTTCTAATTAAGTAGTAAATGCTAATGATGGTCACTGCAAAATTATAAATATTTCACTCTTTGTACCTTTTATAAATTAAAACTTCAATAATGTGAATGCTTTATATTCAGAAATAATTAAAATGATTAATGCAGTGAAGATTAGCCATCTGAAATAGTGGCTTTCACTGAATGGATTACTGATGGGAGAAGGAACACTCACTCCTAATTGCCTATTTCTTCATATAAGTTGTTCTCAACCATGGCTATATACTAGAATCACTTGTGGTGCTTTAAAAAAAAAAACCATAAAAATCTTTGAGCCAAACCCCAGGGATTCTAAGATAAGTAGCCAGGAAAAATCTGGTCTTCAGAATTTTGTTTTTTAAAAAATCTTTAACAGTTGATTCTTATTTGCAATCAGCACTGGACACCTACCGGCTTAGTGTATTATGTCCATCAAAATAACCATACACTAAAACACTTTTTACCAAAATGCCTCACCGCACTTGATTTGCTTGCTTTAAAAAGTAGAAAATAGTAAAGAAAAGAAAATACAACTCAATTCTGGGCAAATGAATAAAGTTTAAGTTAGCTGGTGAAGCTTTTCTCTGTAGAGCTTTGAACCTAGCTTTGTGGTAAACTCTAAAGCCACAGACTCATCTGCCTTTCCCACCAAAAGAAGACTATTAAACATGGTTTTCTTAGCTTCAGGCCAATTAATACATGATTACCCAGAATACAGAATCCACTTCAACTTCACATCATTTCCAGAGCTACTGAATCCTACACCAGCCTGGCCTGGTTTCAACAAAGATTTCTGAGTGGTTTGGGACAGTCCACAACAGCGGCACACTCCCAAGGCCAGGCCATATTTAAATGGAATATGAACCTCCCTGAGTTATGATTAGTGTGGTCATGACGAGGAAGGAATATTTTAGGTAAAATAAATGAAATTATATAAGAAAGTTAGTATTTGGCAAAGACAGTGAACAAGGTAGGCTACTATACCTTTCTCCTGTCTATAGAAAACTGGCACTTCCATGAGCTGCCCAAAGCCTAGCTGAGGACAACAGCAAAGGCCACACTTACCCCTTGCTCCTTCGGTTTTGCCATCCAGTGAAAGAAACAATATAGAGGGATATGCTCAGATTTCAAGACACTAAACTTTCTGCACTATTATGCCTTACTCTATACCATAGGATTAAGTGAGAAAATATTGTAATATCTATCAAAGACACTCAGAAGGCATTCAAATGCAGTACTCTTACTTGGCTTGACAGGTTGAGATTGTGACCTCTTAGCATGTGAAAACAAAGTAACTGTTTTTACAGAGTAAAAACAATGGAACAGAATGGAAAACCCAGAAAAAGGCCTATAACAAATGATCATTTACAACAAAAGACACAACAATACGCAATAGGGAAAGAATAGTGAACCTGGACCACTGTCTTCCATCATACACAGAAATTAACTCAAAATGGATTAAAGAACTGAACATGTGACCTAAACCACAAAACTCCTACAAGAAAATTTAGGCAGTTGGATCCTTGACATTGGTTTTGGAGATGATTTTTTTCTTTTTATTCGATACCAAAAGCAAAGGCAACAAAAGAAAAAAAACAAAAACCCAAGTGGGACCAATCAACCAAAAAGCTTCTTCACAGCAAAAGTAATCATCCACAAAACCAAAAGGCAACCTAATAAATGGAAGAAAATATTTGCAGATCACATATCTGGTAAAAGGTTAATATTCAAAATATGTAAAGAACTCATAAAACTCAATAACAAGAAATATATATATATATATATATATATATGATTAAAGAGAGGTGTAAGATCTGAATAGATATTTTTTCAAAAGAAGACATACAGATAGTCAGTAGGTACATGAAAAGGTGCTTAACATCACTAGTCAACAGGAAAATACAAATAAAAACACCTGTTAGAATGCCTAGTACCAAAAAACAAAAGTGCTGGAGAGGATGTGGAGAAAAGGGAACGCTTGTGCACTGTTGGTGGGAATGTAAATTGGTGTAACCATTATGAAAAAGTTTGGATATTCCTTGAAAACTTAAAAATAGAACTACTACATTATCTAGCAATTCCAATTCTGTATATTTATCTCAAGGAAATAAAAACATTAAGTCAAAAAGACACATGCACCCCCATGTTTAGTGCAGTGCTGTTCACATTACCTATGACACGGAATAACCTAACAGCCCACTGATGGATCGGCGGACAAAGGAGATGAGGTGTACAGCCATGTGCCACTGAATAACGACAACCATTCTGAGCAATGCACTGTTCCGTGACCTCATCAATGTGGGGACACCCTAGAGGACACTCACACAAACCTAGATGGCAGAACGTGTACACCAGGCTGTACGGCATGGCCTATTCCTCCTAGGCTACGAGCCTGTATAGCAAAACAACACAAGGTCAAATCAAGTACAAGAGAAAATGGTGCAATCAAGAGACAAGGTAAACATAAGATGTATGAGGCTGCTGCTGGCATAACAGGACATAATGTTTTACGGCAAAGTTTTTCTTAATAAGTACAAAAAGTACACTAAAAATGAGTAAGAGTACAGTAAATTCATTAAGTCAGTGACACAGTTGTTTATTTAATTATTATCAAGTACTATGTACTATATGTAATTACATGGTTATACTTTTACTTGACTGGCAGGTCAGGTTTGTCTACACCAGCATCACCAACAGGTGAGTGATGCCTCATGTTCTGACACTAAGATGACACTAAGGTTTTTCAGCTCCACCATATTTTTTTCCTCACCTGAAGACATTTTTCACTGCTTCTGAGAGGGAGAAAGAGAGAAACTTCGATGTGAGAGAGAAACATCAGTTGGTGGCCTCCCATATGCACCCAGACATGCCCACGTTGCAGGGACTGAACCTGCAGCCTTGGTACATGCCCTGACTGGGAACTGAACCAATAATCTTTCAGTTATGGGATGATGCTCCAACCTAGATACACTGGCTAGTGTGATACTGTGGTCTTACAGGACCACCATCATATATACAGTCTGTCATTGACCAAAATGTCTCTATTGGCTCATGATTGTATATACACAATGGAATATTATTCAGCCATAAAAAAATGAAATCTTGCCATTTGCATGGATAGACCTTTAGGGCATTATGCTAAGCGAAATAATTCAGAGAAAGACAAATATCATACAGTATCATTTATATATGAAATCTAAAAAAACATGCTCATTAGATACAGAACACATACTGCTGGTGCCCGAGGTGGAGATGGGGGTAGGGGCAAAATAAGTGATCTTAATAAAGGGTCAAAAGGTACTGACTTGCAGCTATAAAAAAAATAAGTCATGGGAATATAATATACAGTATTTTGACTGTAGTTAATAATATTGTATTGCATACTAGAGAGCTGCTAAGTGAGTAGGCCTTAAAAGTTCTTACCCCCCCACACACAATTGTACCTGTGTATGGTAAGAGATGTTAATTAGACTTACTGTGGTAATCATGCTGCAATATACATAAATACTGAATCATTATGGTGTACACATCAAACTAGTGTAATGCTATATGTAAACTGTACCTTAATAAAAACAGTTAGAATTTTAGGTAATACCTCCCTAAGTCCCAAATATTGGGTTGACCAAAAAGTCCACTATGTTTTTTCCGTACCATGGCTCTAGAAGTGCTTGTCTTTAACTTCATTCAACACAGTTTTGTTAGGCTGCATTGTGACAGCTGTCATATCCGCATGTATTTTTTAAAAACTTACTAAAATTGGTGAATTTTTATGCAGCTATTTTACTATTGAAGGTGGAAGAAAAATGTAACATGGTGTATTATGCTTTTAAGCAACGTATTTCAAGCAACGTAAAAACACAACAGAAACACAAAAAAACGACTTGCACAGTGTTGGAGAAGGTGCTTTGACTGATTGATCATGACAAAAATGGTTTGTGAAGTTTCTTGCACTACTGACATTTTTGATCAAATAATTATTTGCTGTGGGGATGTCTTAGGCATTGGAAGATGTTTAGCAGCACCCCTGGCCTCTACCCACTAGATGCCAGTAGTGGGAGATAGCCAACATACTCAATATACCCAAATCAATGAAGTTATTAGTGAAAATGAAAAATGTCTTTTGTTTTATGGAACAAAATGTAACAGGTTTTTTGGCCAAGCCAATAAAGAGTGGGAAAAGTTTCTTTGATCTCTTGCTTCATCACTGGAACTTGCATGTGTCAAAAATAGAAAATTCCCACAGCCCAGAATAATTTCCACATTTCTGAGCTGACAGGGCTGCCCACTCAATGCAGCGTCCTCTGTCTCAGAGGTAGAGAGAGCTTTTGTGAGTATGTAAGAGGGAACTTCAGATAGTGCAGTCGAAGGCATCATTAAAGAAAATAGAGAGATGCTTTAAAAACTTTAAAGGCACAGTTAATTTAAAACATTAACAGAATGCCCCTCCTCACTTTGGTAGCCTAAATAAACATAGTCTGAAAATGCACTTTCAAAGGGTCAGATGAGCCACATTCCATGAGTTCCACATTCATTTCTTAATCTAATTTTTGCTTGTCTTTTTCTGCATATCATTTTCCAGTATGAGAACAAAAGACCCTCAAAAAAACAAAAATAAAACTTACCTTTAAATAGATTCTGCTAAAAATAAGGTAAAATGATGACTGATAGATTCTCTGACATAATGCAGGAATATTTTGTAATGAGCCAGTCTGACACTTGGGGAAATGTCACAGCAGAAAGAGGCCAAAGTTCTATGGCTCTGAGAGAACGGAGGTTAACCTCCAGGTAAGAGGCTGGTAAGACAGAACAGCTCAATGGAGAAGTTACCTTCAAAGCTGGTATGGTTTTACTGCTCTTTAGAAGGTTGTCCAATTTTATATTTAACCTAGCAATTTTATCCTGCATTCCTTTTTCAACTGATTCTGAAATCCTATCCAAATGCTTAGAACTAGCTATTTGTGATCCTGCTAATAATGAGTTTCTTCATTATTAAGTTAAATTTGGCCTATGCTAATAACTTTACAAATAGACATATGTACCTAGTAAATATATTTTAATGTAATCTTCTTACCTGTTCCTGGAGATTTGCAAAATCTAGCCTAGAGGGGCTAAGATGAAATTTGTAAAGCTGAATACAAAATGATAGACACAAGCAACTATGTAGTAGCCACGTTAGTACCCTATGCCAGTAAAAAAAAAAATTTCCAACAACTGCAGTAGTAGGGTCTGTGAATCAGTGTCTAATATATAGAGGCTGGTGTAATCACCATTCCTCCCCCAAACCTTTAGAACTCCAACATGCCTTTCTAAATCTGAATATAGTATAACTTACCCATAAAGCCGACTCTAGACAGATTACATCACTTCCTCCTCTATGCCCCCATAGATCTTTTTTCAAAGTATATCTTATTGCTTGTTTACATATTCATCTTTTTGGTTTGAATTATTAACCCTCTGATGCTCAGATCCAGGCATAAACCCGAAAACGCAAGCCTGAGGCAAGAATATTTGTGGCAAATACTGAGTATGCTCGCTGAACTGAATTTTTATTTTCTTTATGTCCAAGTCCTTTAATAATGTAAAGAATTAACATAATAGAGACTTCCAGCCAAGATGGAGGCATAGGTAGACACACTGTGCTTCCTCCCACAACCAAGATAGGGACAACAACAATTTAGAAACAGAATAACAACCAGAACCGACAGGAAATTGAACTGTATGAAAGTCAGACAACAAGGAGTTAAAATAGACACATTCATCCAGACCAGTAGGAGGGGTGGAGTAGGGAAGTCTGGCAGAGAGGGGTTGCACAGCACAAAAAGCATTGGGACTGGGCGCATAAGACCACAACGGGCAGACCCTGGGCGAGCAAGTGGCGGCAGCTGGCAGACCCCGGCCAAGGGGTGGCAACCGACAGACCCAGCGAGGTGGCGATTGTGAAGCAAGGCACTGCGCTGGGAAATAGAGCCTGGGGCACTGATTGAAAACACCTGTGGGGGTTGAGGCGCAGGGAGAGAATCCCAGCCTCACAGGAGAGATCATTGGAAAGACCCACCGGGTGCACCAGAAAGGCCCAGTATGCTTGGGGGAAGCAGTGGAAGGGACTGAAATCGGCAGAGAGTGGAGTAAGCACCACTGTTTCCTCTCAGACTCTTGTCTCCACATACAGCGTCACAACCCAGCGACTGGGTTGTCGTGCCCTGGTGTACACCTAAGGCTCCACCCCTCATACAGAACAGGCATGACCGGACCCCCTCGCCCAAAAAAGATGGCTCAAACAGAAGAACAAATGCTTTTAAGTAACCAAGAGATAGCCAGCCTATCAGATGCACAGTTCAAAACACTGGTGATCAGGAAGCTCATGGAATTGGTTGAATTTCGTCACAAATTAGATGAAAAAATGAAGGCTACAATAAGTGAAATGAAGAAAAATATACAGGGAACCAATAGTGATGAAAAGAAAGCTGGGTCTCACATCAATGGAGTGGATCAGAAGGAAGAAAAAAACCACACAGAAAAGAATGAAGAAACAAGAATTCAAAAAAATGAGGAGAGGCTTAGGAACCTCCAGGACATCTTTAAACGTTCCAATCCAAATTATAGGGGTACCAGAAGGAGAAGAGGAAGAGCAACAAGTAGAAAAGTTATTTGAACAAATAATGAAGGAGAACTTCCCCAATCTGGCAAAGGAAATTGACTTCCAGGAAGTCCAGGAAGTTCAGAGAGAATCCCAAAGAAGTTGGACCCAAGAAGGAACACACCAAGGCACATCATCATTACATTAGCCAAGGTAAAAATGAAGGAGAGAATCCTAGAAGCAGCAAGAGACAAGGAGACGGTAACCTACAAAGGAGTTCCCATCAGACTGTCAGCTGATTTTTCAACAGAGACCTTGCAGGCAAGAAGGGGCTGGAAAGAAGTATTCCAAGTCATGAAAGGCAAGGACCTACATCCAAGATTGCTCTATCCAGCAAAGCTTTCATTTAGAATGGAAGGGCAGATAAAGTGCTTCTCAGATAAGGGCAAGTTAAAGGAGCTCATCATCACCAAGACCTTACTATATGAAATGTTAAAGGGACTTAACTAAGAAAAAGAAGATAAAAAACATGTATAGTAAAATGACAGCAAACTCATAATTATTAACAACTACACCTAAAACAAAACCAAACTAAGCAAACAACTAGAACAGGAGCAGAACCACAGAAATGGAGATCACATGGAGGGTTAGCAACAGGGGAGTGGGAGGAGCAGAGAGGGGTAAAAGGTAAGGAGAATAAGTAGCATAGATGGTAGGTAGAAAATAGACAGGGGGAGGGTAAGAATAGTATGGGAAATGTAGAAGCTAAAGAACTTATGACACAGAGACATGAACTAGAGAGGGAGAATGGGGGGGGAAGGTGTGCAGGGTGGAGGGGGATGGAGGGGGGTAATGGGACAGCTGTAAAAGCATAATCAATAAAATATTTTAAAAAAGAATTAATGTAATAGGAAGAAGCACCTAAATCAGCTTGAATCTGCAGCCCTGAGACCAGTTTCCAGACCAGAAGCAGAGGCTGACCAGGCAATAATAGAGAAGAAGAACAGATGCCTCCTTGGTACTCCTCTCCCAACAGCCCTTGCCTCTCTGTAAAACCTCAGTGAGACTAAAATACTGGGTCAGCCAAAAAGTCCGAATGATTTTTTCTGTAAAATAAAAGATACATTTTTCATTTTCACCAATAACTTTATTGATTTAGATATTCTGAGTATGTCACTATCTCCCACATGGTAGAATGTTGACTGTTATAAATTAATGTCTCAATCACTATCGATTTCAACTGGTCCGACTATGGATCATTGTCCAGCAAGAGATCTCCAGCATAAAACTTCACAAACCATTTTTGACACATTCAATCAGTCACAGCACCTTCTCCATACACTGCACAAATCTTTTTTGTGTGTTTCAGTTGCATTTTTACCTTTCTTGAAATAATAAAGCATAGTATGTCAAAAATGTTGCTTATTTTCTTCCATCTTCAATATTAGAATGACTACACAAAAATTCACCAGTTTTGGTATGTTTTTAATGCACACTGATATAACAGCTGTCACAATATGATCTAATAAAATTGTTTCAACTGAAGTTAAAGACAACTAAGTACTAGTAGAGCCATCTTATGAAAAAAAAACATATGAATTTTTTAGCCAACCCAATAGATCCAGGGTGATAAGCAAGGTCAAATTAAAATACCAGAGAGAGTAGTGCTATGACTTATAGTGGTAGAGCTGCAAGGTTTCCAGACAAAAATAGAAAGAAGCATTATTGTGTCAATGATGGACTTCAGATTTAAGCCTCAGACATGCCAGAAGTTTAACACTTAAGCCTAATGTTCTCTTCATTCCTATACAACTACAGGCGAATCTTGGAGATAGTACAAATTTGGTTGCACGCCACCACAATTGAGTGAGTACAGCAATATAATGAGTCATAACCTTCTTGCTGGTGGAAGGTCTTGCCTTCAATTTGTAAAAAATGCAACATCTGTGAAGTGCAACAATGTGAAGTGCCTATACCAAGAACTTACCTGATACTGGCACCTCAGGACACCAACTGGAGAGTTGGAGTGGAAGGACATTAGGCTTAGAAAGTCCCCTAAGGTAAGGATTTTCAAACCTTAAGTACATAACCATCATCTCCAGGTCTAAAACAAGCTCAGAATGCCAGGCCACACTCCAGAGATGGCAATATATGTGAAACCCAAAGATCTGCATTTTTAGAAGACAGCTAGCTGATTCTGATGAAAATAGACTGAGGTCCACAACAGAAAAGCACTGTTAAGAGACTGCCTCTTAATCTAATCTCTAACTTTACAGAGAGGAAAATATAAAGTCAAGAAAACCTATAAGCCCAGCCCCATGGGTCTTCTATTAGACAAATACTATGAAGGCAGTGCCACCAGATCTTCGGGGATCACTGAAGGAAAACCAGAAATTCAGAAGCTTTGACTGGTATCCGAATCTCTGATGTATGACCTTTGCAAGTGAAGAACTCTATCTGGGATGGACAGCACCTCCACTGCAACCTGGGGCTGGAAGAACCCTGTAATGAATCAGGGTGTTCTCTTGGAAAACAGAGAGGGGAAGTTACAAATACCTTCCTTCTTCACAATGACTTGTGATTAAGTAAGTACCTTACGTAATATTTGGCTCCAGGTGGCCTTCTAGTAACTGCCTTTGTTACCTGTGTCATGGAGTTGGAGCGGCTCCTCACTGTCTGAGAAGGGAGGAGTCCTGGGTCTGTGCTTCCTCTCTCCGCGCTCCCCAGGCCCACGCTCCCTCCCATATATGGCCTCCTTGCAGTGAGTTCCTGCTTTTCCAGAAGACTTCGGTGAAAGTCCACTTTGGTGTCTGGACCGTTTTTCCAAATTCCGAGTTTGATGGCTACTGCTGGCCTCCCAGTCATCAAACGCTGTACTCAGAAACACTTCACCACTGATCTTGGGAAGAGGAGGTCTCTGGGGCCTCTCATGGCCAGACCATTTCCTTTCACGCTGCTCAGTGTTAACTTGCGGAGGGTCCCTCGTTTTGCCTGAACTAGAGGACAGAGATCTCTCTGATAAACAATGGTCTTCCAGTTCATCCAAGTTCTCCAGTGGATATTTGGGCTTCTCCTTTCTCTGCTTCACAGTCTTTTCATTACTTGGGCGTTTACAAGACCTTGAGAGTCCAGAACCCATTTCCCTTGCCCTCCTTGACCGTGGCTGGTCTGAGTGGAGGCGGAAGAATGTGAAAAACAGACATGCAGGTTAACTCAGTGGGACTGAACTCGCTGTATGGTTGACACAGGGCCCACAGCATTTAACCTATTTTAAAATGGAGAGGACTTTTCCAACTTAACAAACTGAAAATAGGGGATGGGCATTTACTGGAAGGGCTTTGGGTGTATAACCACAAAGGTAAAAAGATAAAATTAAGTGAAATAAATCTGGAAGAAGAGCTTAATCATGATTAGGAAGAGTTAACAAAGTACTTTAATATTTGCCAATAACAAAAATTACAGCCATTAAATGTTAAATTATACTTACAAAACCAATTTGGAACTAGTGTGTGAGGAAAAAATGGGAGTTGAGGGAATCTCATAAAACAGAAAAAACTAAGTTTTGTGATTCCAGTCAGAGGCTTTCAAATATTCTTCTTGGAAATAACAATAAATCAACATCAGAATGTTGATAGTTTCCATGTAGTTCAGAGGAATGATCCATGGATTTTAGTATTCCTCTTTCCTTTCCCTTTAGGTGGCCAAAGCAAACATTCCCGGCCATACTGCAGTTCAATGTGGAAGAGAATGAAGCAGAGGATAATTTTACATGAGTGAATCTCACTGTTATCTTTGGATAATTCGGCTCCCAATCTTACTTCAAACGTGGTGGAGGAAAAAATTAAAAAGGGATGTCGGATGGAATACATAGAAAGGAGTCATTTCCTGAATTCATTTCAAACAACTTCACAGTTCTGTAATCTTTGCATAAAAACACAGTGTACGCTAAATACACAAGCCCCTCAGTTTAACGCAACGTTCAAAAGCAGCACGTGGGTGCTTGTCAGGTCTCACAGAGGCACAAGCATGGTGTGTGAAATGAATTAATATGCACTTTGCAAAGTGTTTTTAACATTTCTAAGGCGTTTAATACATTTTCAAAATAATAATAAGAAATCCTAATTCCATGGAAAATTGCTAAGACAGATGGAATTAGCCACTTGCTGAATTGTCTTTGAAACAGCTACCCTAAATTGACGGGATATTAAGGAAGTAAACTATACATTTTCTTAGTTTCTAAGTTTTGTTGTTTTTCTGTTTGGTTTGGTTTTGCTTTATGAGTTTTTTGTTTGTGAGTTTGTCATTGTTAATGTGATAACGGTACAGAGGAAGGAAGATATACGCTGAATATATCACTGATGCCATAAGCTTCTCAAACACTTTGAATTGTTTCCTCTTGAACTTTAAAAGAAAATTTGCTTCAAAGATGACATTTAAATTAAGATGTCTTCTAAAAAGTCAGTAAAAGTGCTTATCTTCAAAATTTATTATTAAATTTATTTTTTTACATAACAGTAAAAGTGAAACAGAACAATTACTATGTGATTAAAAAAACTATCTACTCTTTTAAACAAACTATTATTTTAAGTGTATCTTGACAACTGAGAAAGAACCAATTGACTACTGCTGTGAATGAATCTAGTATAGACCAGCTACTGACATGATGACCCCACCCAGGGAACAAAGGTTCACAGTGGCAAAGCCAGTGTTCCCAGAGAGCGCTGCCCCAGTGGGGTCTGCCTTTAAGGCCGAACGAAACAAGAAGGGTTTTGTTTTCAACATGGATCAGTGAGGCTACAATTGTTTTGTTGTTATTGCTGTTTTTAAATTCTTTCTCAAAAGTTAAATGATATTAGTACTTTTACTTTAGGGAAATGTGTTCAAGAATTATAGCAGAGCTGTCACTACGTTTGCACAGAGTTGATGGGATAAAAATATTTATTGCTTAGGTCACTTGCTATGATACCCTTAAATCTGGGAAAGAAAAAAAAAAGACAGGGGTGGGGGAAATCTGTTTGAATCCTTTAAAACCCTCTTCAGTTAAGTATTGAGACTTGTATGTTTCTACAAAGTTATTTGGCAAATATAATTGACTTCCTTATAGCCAATATATATATATACATACACATGAATATATATGTGTATATATACACATACACACATTTTATTTTTGTGCCTCCATGTTTGTCTTTCAAAATAAGATTTTTGTTTAGATATAAAAAGATACTATGTTATACACATATAACATTAAAATATGTATAAATAATGGTGTTTGAGAGTTTATGTCTTCACCAAAATTACATTATTTGACCTTCTCAACATCCATGAGAAGGATAAATTATTATAATCCCCATTTTACAAATGAGAAAAACACTAGAGTGATTTATAATAAATGACATCCTTAGATCTATGACTCCAAACACTGTAACTTTAAAAAAATCATTAATATACCCTCAATACAGGTAAGTATCTTTGAAAGAAAAACATGGATTCAAAAATGAATACGATAGACCATTTCAGTTTATATAAATCTGACAGATATTCAGAATAATTACAAATTTGTATAAAATCTAAAAATGATCATTTTGAAAGATTAATTTATTAAATTTTAAGAAAAATAAAAGCTGAAAAGACCACTTCTGTAGTAATATATTGTGATTATTATGTAAGTAAGGCAAAAATCACATTGTACAAGGATAGAGAAGTACAATAGAAGAGCATCTGCCATGTGTTGGGAAAAGACCACCGAAAAGAACATCGGATTACTTTGTAAGGGTGAAGTAGACTGTAATGGGATTTCTGTGACTTCATCTTGGGTCCAGCCCAAAGGCATAAATAAGGATCTCATGCTCAGCAACACATACTCTGTCCTGACAACACAACCGAGAGACAAATTCCAGTGTCTACATGCACGTGCTCAGGAGACCAATACTTCCTATTTCCAACACCCTACACCTCCAAAAAAGTGACATCTACGCCACTGTCTTTAAGTTCATAAAAGCAGTTAAAAATACAAAGTTGTTTTTTTTTTAACTTTTAGATGTTCCTGAAAAATCCACTAATTTCTGCCCTAGACATATGAATCAAGATGACAGCACTCTGGTCGAAACAAGTAGGTTTGAATTCCAATTCAAGTTAGTATAAGGCTTTAACGTGGAAAGGCTGAAATTAATATTTCAGGGTACTTCATTACTTGCCATCCTAATGTTTTTATAGACTTATAAGTTTAAAGTAGTTACTTTTATTTGCAGTGAACATGCCTCCAGAGCAGAATTAAAAATAAAAACAAATGAAAAACACCAGACCACATTTCTAAGATTTTAATTAAGTCTGAATAGTAAGTCTTTACCTTCTAGTCTCTTGTATAGGAAAATGTGGCAATGATTTTTCTTTTCAAATGCTGTAATACATGATTGCATTAGAAAAGCCAGTGTAAGAAAACTGGGTATCAAAAAGGACCTGGGCATTTCACATATAGAAGAAGAACACAGCAAACAATAAATACAGAATCAACCAGCTTACCATTTATGCCAGAGCTGAGCTCTATTGATTATGATCAATTTAGAGCAACAATGTGACTGAGCAAGATGCACCTAAACTGTAATAATCCTATCATCTATACACTCATTCCTTTCATCTACTTGTCAAAGACAAAGACTTACTTACATTTTATAATGAAATTATAGAGGCACTTGATAATTAGTTTGCATGGACCTCTGAACTCACTGAACTTAAAATCTTTTACTTTCTCAAAGCAGTCTTTAGAATTTGTCTTCCTAAGTATGGTCTTTAAGCTGGACTACAATAAATACTCTTACTAGAAACTATAGGAAATGTGTTTCTTTTGACAGATCTTTAAGAAGGGCTGAGCAATCCTTGCAGATACTCGTTTCCCAACACACTTTGAAGGGGAAGAGCCACCACCACCAAAATTGCCACCACTATGATGCAAGCACAGGCACTAGAAGGAGAAACTTGAAAGGGACTTCTTTCCCTGAGAAAGTTTTCTATATGGCAACCAAATAGGAAAGAAAGCATCAAGAGCAAAATAATGACCAGAGAATCATAAATTTTAACTTGTCATCAACAGGCTAAATCATCAGTTTGTTTAAAACACAAGATGAATGGGGGAAAGCTTTGTTATCCCACAACTAATGAAAGAAGGTGCACCCACCTTCTTTATTACTTGTGTCACTTGGCTGCTTCAAACCTCCTAACCAGATTTCTTTGAGAAAGACCAAGCCCACCATTTTCCACATCCCAGGTTACGTGCTAAGGATGTAATAACAGTATTCCCAGGGGCAAGAGCACAAAAGAATACATGCCAAATCTTATAAAAGTATATTCAAGTGTAATAGCCCTGAAAATGGCTCTGTCATCCAGGAAGGAGCACATGAATTCCTTACATTCAGACAGAATTTCACCACAAATCTAAATGGGCCCCACAGTCCCTTTATGGACAAATTTAAAGGGTTGTCTCACAGTGAATCTAAGGACAGAATAGATCAGGATGTGGGCAATGTTACCTCCATCTTCATAATAGTAACTCTCTCCATAAGCATTGGGTCCAAAGGACTCAGGGAAGTGTTTCTTTCGCTTTTTCTCTTCCTGTAGTTCCTTTTCTTGCAAAAGACGAGCAATATCCTGCAAATATAGAAAGAATGAAGATAAATATTACCAAAGCATGAGCAAACTCCACACAGTGACCCTATAGGTCAATGGTTCCACATTCTACTGCTAAGCTTTGGTGGGCGGGCTCTGCCTATGGCTCTGCAGACTTTCTGGCATTAAGCTCATGCAATTCAAATGCCACAGTTGATTGCCCTACAGGAGTGTCACAAGAGCTAGATGAGAGAAAGGCTTTTTTTTTAAATTAAAATTTAAACCTAACTCAATCTGAAGGTATTCAAACCCAGTATCCCTAAAGTTGGTTATACAACAAAAATTCATACTGGTGGACCCTTTTTCTAAGACAATGATTCAGTAAGTTTGTGCAGACAAGGATGCAGTAATCCATAAAACTTTGTAAGTTGCATTTGTAATTTAATTCAAAGAGTTTTAAAAGAAGTTTTGGCTGATCCTGATTGAACTTTGCATTGGAGTACCACTGTT
This sequence comes from Phyllostomus discolor, assembly GCF_004126475.2. Lineage (NCBI taxonomy): Eukaryota > Metazoa > Chordata > Mammalia > Chiroptera > Phyllostomidae > Phyllostomus > Phyllostomus discolor. Next base: position 50,268,343 of record NC_040904.2, on the reverse strand, counting down.
TTAACTGAAAAAGAGAAACAGTCTTCCTCCTGTCTCCCCTTCACATCATATCCAGGCATATTTTCAGCAGTTACTCAGTGATAAATGACATTCTGATCCTGTCTCCTAAAATACTGCCATCCCCCTAAAAAAACACAAAGGTGTACGCAAATAACTGCAATACAATTAAACTATAAAGCCTCAAAGGGGGGTAAGATGTCTACGGGAGTACAAAAAGTGAATATTATTTCTCCTTAAAGGAATTAGTCAAGGCTTTGCCCCCATGTTAGATTTTGAAGGACTGGACTCCAACAGGCAAAGTAAGTAAAGAGAACATCATCAGCAAAATCCTGAGCACTTTAATTGGTCAATCTGCAGAATGACCCACCGTCCAATTAGAATATAGGATGTGGACTGTTGCAGAGAAAGGTGAGACTAGAAAAACAGTCTGGGGCTGAATCACAGGCATCCCTTACAGACAATCTTAAGAAGTCTGGAGTCTATAATGTAAGAAATGAAGGGTTAGGTTATTAAAAGTTTTAAGCTGAAGACTGACAGTGTTCTGGATCCTAAATTTATTTCTATGAAAGCCCACCAAGAATAGCACATGAACTTTGTTTCATGTACACTTTTCTAAAGAAAAAGTCCACAATTGTCACCAGATTCTTAAAGGCTGATATAAATACGGCAACAATACTTCATGGAGCAAACAGTAGTAAGAATCACAGGTAGTATGAGCTGTTTATTTCTTTATATTTGTAATAAGGAATACAAGATGTGCTCAAATGTTAATGTAAATTTTGAAGCAAGAATTGATTACTATTTTACCTTTTTTAATTTTCTGAGTAAGTCAAAATGAAGAATATACTAAGACTGCAAGGCAAACCTAAAAATTTCATCTAAATAAATCAATTTCTTTCACATCAGTGTAGAAGTAAGTTGCATGCTGAAGGTAGGTACATTAGCAACGATTATCCACATACTCTGCTTTTAATGTTCATCAGAACAGGCTTACACATCTGACTTTAAATTAAATAAGGCCTAAATTCAATCTCATAAATACACTATTAACACATTGCCTTTGAGTGCTACCTATGCTAGATGCTTCTCATAAAACTGTGTGAAAGATATATGCATATATAGTTTGATAAGTAATCTATGTAAAAGCCCATGTTATAGTGTCAAACACGAGTGGGGACACTCACAAAATGTTGCTACTCAAAATAAAGGGTAAAGAGAACAATCCTACTAAGCATGCATGTGATTTTCAGGCAAAGAAATCTGAATTTCTAACTCTTTAATGAAAAAAGATTCCTGAGTCTGAAATTTTAGATGACTTTCTTTTTCCTTCCAGTTCAAGCCCGAGATGCTCTAGAGGCACTGGGAAAGCAGTATTAACTACTAAAAGTGGATTTCTGTGGGCTTCAATTCTTTATCCATACAATGAAGAGTTTGAACTACTCAATCTTAAAGTTAAATTTCTTGACTCCCTTACGTATCATTTTAATCAATCTGTGAGTATTACCAGGTGCCAGCCACTGGGCCAAGTTTATTACATTTGATGTCTTACAAAGGAATAAATATACCAATCAGTTAGGAAGATAGAGATGGAGCAGATAACTTGTTCTCTAAAAACTAGTTTCTATTATAATAAAATTTCCCAAATTCCTATACTTTTCATTGCAGAAATAAGGAAAAATTGCTAACACTTCCCTAAGTTGTCATGTTTACTAGGCACCCAACACTACATTTTCCTAAGTGGTCTGTTTGCCTTATAAACAAAACAAAAAAATTTCTTTGCTATAACTGAATAAAAATATAAAGAAAAATGATCAGCTTGAAATGTTAGCAATAAAAATATAAAGAAAAATAATCAGCTTGAAATGTTAGCAGAAATTATTAAACTATATTCCAGATACCTTATAACTGCTTACTGACTATTAAATTGAGTCCTAAAAAATACATAGCAATACGCCACCACCTTCTCAGTGTGAAGACCCAGGAAAAAAACAAGGATAGTGTCCTTTTATCACAACACATTACCTAGTCAAAGGAAGTGATTTTAATTAAGTAGAAAAATAATACTCATAAGTTGGTATGCACCTTAGTACCCAAACCTTTTCTTATTTTAAGCTCTCAGCTCTTTTCTGAGTAACAAAGGTTAGCTCAGCTTAGAAGGGGAAGAATGAAAGATTCAGTGGAAAATAGCTGCTGTAATATAACTGTGGTTCAGCTTAAGTCAGCCGTCCCCCCGCTTCCCAACACTGTTACTGTGCAATGTGTTCAGCTGGGCGATTTCAATGTAAAGAATTTCCCCTGATTCAAGCTAATGATGGCAACTATTAGTCACGATGCTTGGATGCAGCTTTGTCTCCCTTGACATAAATAACCTCCTTGGTCTTCAGCTTCCTTCCTGTCAAAGATTAGTCTGGAACAGGATTTTCCAAGCTGTGTTCAAAAACACAGGTAACAAAAGATTCTCGTATAAACCTCAAAGCATTCAATGGAAAGCATGTATTATATCTGACTCTTCAAAATGCATATCAGCATATTTTAAAACTTTGACAAAAGAAACCTGTTATCTTCCTATAACTCATGAATTTCCAAATTTACTTTGTGATGGAAGCCTTTCTTTTACATAAAAAAATAATCCTTATGTAATTAGTGTTCTGTAAAACATAACTTGAGAAAATTAACCTAAAAAACTTCATAAGCCCTTATGAAGTAATTTTCTAAGACCTCTTAAAAAATAACTGTATTCATCATGTAGATTTATTTTGGACTAATAAACATAGAATAATAATTCTGTGACACAGAAGATTTTCTAGTAAAGACACTTATTGGAATAAGAATGTACCATTATATCGCATCTCTCCCTTTTTTGTTATCCAAGTCACCCAACTCAAAAATCTGAAGCTGTGAGTATAAGAAAGGGCACAGTCAAAAATCTCTAGAATGCTAAAGAAAGTCATTTTAATGAAAACAAAGATTTACTGATTCCCTTCAATCATTCTGGTAGAGACCTACAGAGAAATAAAACATGGTCAATATCCTGAAAGTCCTTATCTATTGAGTATTAGAAGCAAATGACCACATAACTCGAGACATGCAAAGTGAGCGCTCTGAGAGAGGCATCAGCACACACGAGGGGCCTCGGGGCCCAGAGGGGACTAGCATGTCTCCTGTAAGAGGCTGACCAGTCCCTGAGCTATGGTGTTGGCTTCCTCACAGTATTTTTATGGTTTATACGACTTTACATCAGTGTTACTTCTGCCTGGGGAAATCTTGGGTATCACAACAACCCAAAAGAGATATAAAATTACAATTGTCAAATGACTGTCAGAAAGAAGAAAGAAAAAAAGAAAGCCATTCGATCAGACTGCTAAACTCCTCACCAATTAGCAACAGATGTATTAACATCTACCTCAGTAGGGAACTCAAAGCAGGTATAATCCCAACAGGGTTACTCTTTAAGACCAGAAAATAAAGATAATTCCAATTCTATGGATGTAAAAACACCAGTATAAACAGGATAAGAACAGAGAAGACTTTTTCTCAACCAGAAGCCTCCCATCCACTCCCCCTTTCTGGCCATATATATATTAACTTATTTTTAGTAAGTGCCAAAACGTAGGGAAAAATTTTAGTCTTAAAATGTATTACTATTTGAGCTATCCCCAAATTTATACCAACTTACATAAAAATTCTTCTAGAACATGGAATTCTAATCAGTGTAAGAATGCTATAAAAAAGTGCCATAGTTCCTACTAGATTAACTTTTAATGTAAATTAGTTACTAAGTTTATCCCTGAGAAGTTCATATTATAAATGATTTCAAATTGTTGGACTAGTGCCACAGACTTTTTATAATATGGTTGACCATGCTGTTTACTTAAGTAAAAAAAAAGTTTTTCTCTAAAAATAGTTTCACAGTCACATATATTTGGACCTAGGTTCAAAGACACACAAACTTATATCTACGGGTATTCTCTTTTATTCTCTGTCTCACACACACTCTTACTTAGAGTTTTATTTAAGAATAACTAAGTTAAAGTAACTAAACACACATTCCTTGGTTTTATTAAACAACACTGACAAATGCTTATGCTTATGACCAAAAGACGGACCCAGTGAAATCAGAGCACTTTCACTAATCACAAACTCATACAGTCCAGCATTTCCCGAGGCTACAAGCCCTTTCAACAGGGCACCTAGAAAGACATGCAACTACTATATTCAAGACACTGTGTAACAGTTTAAAAAAGAAAACGAAAGAAGGAAGGAAAGTGGGGAGGAAGGAATAAAGAGAAAAGAGGGGAAAGGGAAGCGAGAAAGGGGAGAGGCCACAGTGCTGGTAAGAATACTAAAGATCTTTTTCCTTCCTTTTTTTTTTTAACTTTTCAACATCTGTCTCCCCGAAAGGAAATGCTACTTTCCTTACATCTGAGCTCTGTTAAAAAAGACACAATAAAATTACACCATAAAAAAGCTAGACATGCTAATTTACCTTATATCCATAATCTTATTTAAAACTCCTAACAGTTCTTTAAATTATGGATAACTCATGACTTCCCCAATTTAGAAACTGAGTTTCTACATGGTTAAGTCAGACACTGAAAGTCACAGCTAAAAGATGACCAGCTAAGATTCAAATCCAGGGCAGCTTGCTCCAAAGCCCACATGTTTTATGTTACATCACAGTATATCTAACTCAGAGGCAGTCAGGTGAACCTTACTGTGCACACATTTCTCTGGCATCTTATATAGTGTGGGGCCAGTCACTTCTTCAGGTCAGAATTTCTTCATCTGAAAAATGAAGTTATTCACTACACTGCTTACTTTATATAGTATCACCATGAAATTATTTATTGTGATTGCTATTCAGATTCTACATTCCTAAAATAAAGTGTTTTGATTTCTCATAGTACTAGTTTTTTCTCTGAATGGGGTAGGGGGTAGGGAGGAAAATCATAGGATGCCAACAGCATTTTTAAGAAGCCAACCATTACTCTTGTTATTTTTGAATAGAAGCTTTCCTGTCTACAAGACATAATCACTTCTTTCAGTTCCCAGTTTCATCCCCAAAGCAGAGTCTTGACTATAGAGAAGCAACACATTCTGTAGTAAGAAAGGGCTGCTGTGCTGGTAACAAGAAGGGTGAAAAGCAATCCCTAGTTCTCACCTGCAGTTTTGATTGCCACAGAACCATGGCTTGTTTCTTAAAGAATCAGCTAAATACATTCATACCAGGTGTCTCACACTCACCTGCAATGAACAAAGAGGCCTATGGGCACAAGGGTGGCTTAGTGGGATAGCAGTGTATACAGACTAGTTTACTGGTGACCCTGATTAGATCTACTTAATCAGTGCCAGACAGCTGAGGACAGTCCCAATTTATGTAAATTATTAACAGAGTCCCCTTTAACCCTGAAAAGCACTTATGATTATACAATAAACCATATGGCCATTTTACTATTAAAAATGATAAATCACTGTCTTCGTTATTATACATCAAGACACTGGCCAAGAACAGCAGAATAGGTGTGAAAGAAGGCAGACACAGACTTAATACAAAGTGGAAAATAAGAAATGCTGAAAACTTTAACAGAAAAGCAAGGGATAGTTCATTGCATATTCAAATTTTACAAACCAGACACTATTGCTAATTTTAGTCATATTTGGCTTTCAAAATGATACAATTTAAAAATATATACAGAATCAAACCGATCAGTGCTTTGAGTGGGCATATCATAGGGAAGTGAAACAATTCACAGAAAAGAGTGCAAGCGACGACTGCTTGGGCCTCTCCCAGCGGCCACCCCCGGACCGCTGCTCAGGCAGCACTCAAGTCTGCTCCTTCTGAAGCTGTGGGGAGTGCCCATAGACAGGCGCCCTATGCTGGCTGAACAGTGTCCCTTAAAAACTCATTTCTGTCAAGGACCTTGGAATGTGGTCTTATTTGGAAATAGGGTCTTTGCAAATATAATTAGCTAAGAGGGGTCTATGGAATTGGGGTGGATGTCAACCCAGTGACTGATGTCCTTATTAGAAAACAAGAGGACACAGAGATGTAGGGAAGAAGGCCATGTGAAGATGGAGGTAGAGACTAAAGTGAGGCAGCTACAAGCCAAGAAATGCCAAAGACTTCCAGGAGCCACCGGAACCTAGGGTGAGGCAAAGAAGGCTCTTTCCCACAGGCAGCATGGCCCTGCCGACACTTCGATTTCAGTTTCTAACCTCCATAACATAATAAATTTCTAACCTCCATAACAGAATAAATTCCTCCTGTTTTAAGCCACCAAGTCTGTTGTGATTTGTTACAACAACCCTGGGAAAGTAATTTGTTATATTAAATTACCCATTATCATCATTTAGGATTTCATCACATGCAACTGATTGAGAAGAAATACATAGACAATGGTCCATGGAGGGCAATACTTGGGACTATGCACCCAGAAGAGGGGAGTTCTGTTGCCCACCCAGCAACCCTCCACTGAGCCCATGGATATGGAGAGGAAATGCTCCGGAGCTGGGCAGCCCTTCCTCCATCAGGTGTGGGGGCAATGACTGAGTCATACCTCATCCTTCTTCTCCTGAATGCGTCGTCTCTCTGCCTCAATAGCCAGCTTTTCCTGGATTTCCTGAGCAATTTCACAGTCTTGTTGTTCACTGAAAAACAAAGGTCAAAACAACATGAATAAAGAAAATGAGTAACAACTTGCAGACTCTCACTATGAGCCAGTGCATGTTTTCATCTCATTTTATCTTCAAAGCAGTGATGCAGAGGTTGATACTGTCACCACCTACAGATGGAAAGACTGAGGCCCAGAGTAGTGAAATCATCTCCCTGAAGTCACAGAGAAAATAAGTGGCAGAACTGGAATCCGATCCCCAGACGCTACACTACAATGGAAAACGACACGCTTTTGCCACACTACCACGTCACCCCACCCTACGGGGACCACTCCACAGTGAGGCAGGCAAGGCAGCCACTCCACAAATACCCGAAAACGTAGAGAGCACACAAAAAACGTTGAAAGTGAGATCACTAGAGTATCAGTAATACTGTGGTCACCGAGATGGGGTGGTACGACTTTAAAATAATTTTTATACATTTTTAATTAGATTTTTCAGTTTCAATAATGCTTTGAAAAAGGGAAAACATGTATATTCCACAGATTTGGTTCCCAGAAGAAACCTCTCTGGCCGGATTCCAGTGAATCATGCTCTCCCACATCATCTTATCAAGATTGTGGACTTACTGACTTCATATTTCAGGTCTAACATACTAGGATTCTCAACTTTTCAAACCAAAAATCTAAACATGAACAAAAACCTACTCAAAATAATTTCTACTTATACATCTAAGTATATCCTCCTTTCATTCACTCACATAATAATTACGAATCATACACAAAATCGTGTTCAGTTTTCAAAGACTTTGCTCCCTGCATCTTCCAAATTAACATAAAATCTGATTAGGAGTAAGCGACTACTAACTACATACAAGGTGATAACAGATGGGAAGAAAGTAGAACACAATAGAGAAGGCAAATGAGGTGGGTGTTAAAGGTCACAAATGACATAGAGAATGTTATCTCCTAGCACAGACAGTAAAATGAGTTTAAGTTCGGCTTAATTATTTCAAACCGTATTTCCAAGAAGGACCAGTTCTGGTTCACTTAGCTAATTACACAGACTCCTGAGGAAGCAAAATCAAGTGAGAAAAGAGTAGCCAACAGTCATGACAAGCCTGACCTCCAACAGGAAACCGAGGAAGCAGTGAGTGAAAGGTTCCAGTTCCTTAAACTCTACAGCATTTAATTCTTCCCTTGATGTTCTGCAGGCAGCACTGCCAGAATGTAAAAATTGAAAACCTTCATTTCTAACTTATTTCAGCCAGGAACACCTCCAAAACCATGAAGTCCTGGGCAGAAATATAGTAACACCTGGTTCTTCTCTCAGTACCTATAAATCCACCACTCTCCAAAAGTGACTTATGTTTTATAGTGGTTTGTCTCAAGAAGCTCTCAATAACCTCATTTTACCCACTATCATTACCCTAATTTAGGAACTTCAACTTCTGTATAACCTTACAACTGGCCTTCATAACAGAGAATTGTGAATAATGTAAAAGGCAACAATTCAGAAGTCTTAAAATATTTTAGCTGGCTCTCAATCTTTCCATGGTTTGTGACACCAAGTCTCTCCATACATCTCAAATCTGTCCCTTATTAACTCCATAAACATTAGCCCCAAGTCAGGCCTCCTCAACTCCCTCCTCTCCGTGTCTCTATTGCCCTCTATCATCCACTCAAGCCTCCTCATTTCTTAATCTGACCACTGCTGAATGGCAACCTTCAATCTTGCCCCTTCCAATCCTTTACTGACCCAGCCCCCAGGGTAAGTCCCTAAATAAAAATCTAAAGCTTCTTCAATAGTTAGTTATCTATTATTTGTAATATAAAACCTAAATTCCTTTACATAACTTACATGTCTGTTCATTCCAGCTCCTGGCCTCTTCTCCTACCTAGTGGTACTCCCCACTCCAGCAACAGTGAACATCCTGAAGCTACCGCGTGATTCCTTGCCCTCCTACCTCTACCTCTCACCTTTATACACGCTTCTCCCTCAGACAAAAATGGTTTTCCCCCTTATCCCCATAAACTCCCAATTACCCATGCAGGTGCAGATTAAATACATCACTTATGTTGGAAAGGTTTCCCCACTCTTTTCTCTCTTCATAGGCATGAAATGTACTATCCAATTCTCTGTGCTTCTCTGTCCGTGCTGCATGTATCTTCATGTAATGTGTTCAGGCTATGTTCCTAAAGCTATTAAAGGCAATGGCTGTATTTCTTCATATCTGTTGCCTTCCATGGTGTCAGGGATAGCAAAGATTCATTAAGAGTGTTTATTCACAAAATAAGGAAGCTGAACAAAAAATTATGAATAAAGTCCTCTCTACCAATAATAAAATAAAAAGATAAACCCTTCTTTAAAGGCAACAAAAAATAATAGGTTTTCCTGTTTATTTATTTAAACATGACAACTGAAAAAAAAACACCTGAGGGGTCCCTTCCACTCTCTTTACCCCTTCCTCCTCAGAACAATTATCTTGTGGTTAAATCCACCATTAGAGATTTAGGTATATCAAAGAGCTACTATCAAAGAAGAAATGAGCCCTGAGTTTTAGGGTACTGAAAAAATAAAAAAATAATAATTGTACTATAAGAGAACTGAGATATGATCTTTCCATTATCTATTAAAGGAGGAGACCAAGCAAGACCTTTAGTCAGACACTGAAGCTATGAAGAAAACTGAGTGTACAATTCAGAGTTTTCTGGAAGAGTCTAACTATACCTGAAAAGCACAGGGTTTAAAGAATATAAGAGCCACAAATGCTGCTAGGAAATAGTAAAAGAACCCAATGCAACTCAAGAAGTTCTTTCATATACACTATTTCACTGGACACCCCAGCCAACTTTTGCGGAAGAGAAGACAGAAATCACCTTACCCATGTCACAGGGAAGGAAAAGAGGTAGACCAAATGCCTCAAAGTCACACAGTTAAAATGCTAAGATTTCAAACCAGAACCCACACATCCCCAAAACAAGTCAGTGTTCCAAAAACAAAGAAAATTTTCCAAATCAAAGAGAAGGATGGACACACACATACAAATACACACAAACTTTTTAATCTAACAGGAATCAGAGTAACATAGGAGAGTCTCCTCCTTCTTTGCCCTGGTTGCTGGCTCCAGAGAAGAGTAGTCCGGTTAGATTCCCTCCCACTCCCCAAGATCCTCACAGGTCTTTGTAGCGCTTCTGAAGCTGAGCCTGAGCTCTCAGATCTTCCTCTTGCAGCTGCTTTGCCACCTGGAGGTCATGCTGGACCAAACGGTTCCGCTGAATGTTTGATGCCAAATGATGCTCAACTGGACAGAAAGATTGAGAAGAATTACAATGCTTTGGCGTGTTAATAATAAACCTCATAACAAACATAAAAAGAGCTTTCCCATTAAAGAGCTTCATATCCACCAATTCAGTGTACACTCTCAATAACTCTGTAGAAGAGGCAGCATGGGACTTATTATTCCCATCTTTCCATTGTAAAAAAAGAGGATCAGAAAGGTTAAGTAATATGCCTTTGGTCACCTGGAAAAACAGTGTCAGCACCAGGACTTCCACACAAATATCCCAAAGCCAAGGCCAGTGTTCTTTCTGCTCCACAAGTTGCCACCCTGCTTATAACCTACATGTTTCAATGTTTATTTTTATTTTGACACATTAATTAATAATTCACAAATTATATATTAATATGCATTTTTGTATAACATATTACAGATTTATTTTTCATAATTATATACGTAGATATTCAGAAAACCCACAGTCTAGATACCTTCATTGCCTGGAACAAGACCTTCAGGCCCCTCCTAGGGGGAGAAACAGATCCCTATGCCAGCCTCCTACACACCCCAGATGCATGTGTGGATGAAAAAGGAGCCACATACTGATCCTAACATGGCCAGGGGAGGCCTGCATGGGGGCCTTACAAACTTAGAGACTGAAAGTAACCATACAGGCTGGTCTGAAATTGAACTCGCTATCTTAACTAAAAGTGAGTCATGGCAGATAGTTATGTCCTAGTCGGGTAGCTTCCGTGACAAAGGTCAATCTTTACCTTAACTGAGCCTGTGTACTGTCTTTCTGCCTCTAAGATAACACACCTTTGGAATGTTGAAGTAATTCGTTTTTCCAGACTCCTCAGGATACAAACCACACCCGAGTGGGAGACCACAGAACCCCCTACTGTTATCTTGTTCCCCTGCACATCACCACTCTGTGCTAGGAACATTAATTATTAGCTGTCTTGTACCCACCAATGTAAAAGAAATGTACATCTCTCCATTTTACTCTTTATCCAGTCTCAGAGATTTCCCCGCTTTGCTTTCTCCCACCTCCCTAATCTACCACCAATGGATTTCATGTAACTCTCCCCATGCCTCCATCTTTGACTGTAATGTATAAAATAAACTGTAAAACTGCCATTCTCAAGTGCATTTTCTCAAATTGTTGAGTTTTTGCTTCCGGCCAACTGTCAACAGTTTGGCTCAAACTCATAAAACTTCTCTATGAACCTGGACATTCCCTGCGTTGACACCTGTATAACCAATGCCTCCCTCCTACAACATTTAGGCAAAGAAAAGTTTCATTTAAGCAAAGAACCCAAGTCCCTCTTTTCCTCCAATGTGCCCTGCAGTCTTTTCATTCCTGGCAGCTGTCATACTTCAAAACACCCAGAACTGCATTCGTCACCCAGGCGTCTGCTGCCTAGACAAATGCCTCAGAGGGATGGATGGTGCTGCCTGGTGGCTGTGTTCTCTCCCTGCCTCACCCTAAGAAACCCGCCTCAAGCTGCCACTACTAAAAAGAAAACATGAATGAGGGCTGTTACTCACTCTCTTGTTCCTGCAGGTTGTGGGCCAGGGTGTGGTCCTCTAGGACAGCAAAATCTCGACACACTGCAGAGGAGGAGGAGGAAAAAGCAGACAGGAAGGCTCATTAGCAGTATTTTAACATAAAGAGAAAAAGCATTTTCTTTACTTCAGAAGTCAGTTCTCACATTTAGGATGATCAACTTCATAATTCGCATCGCAGAAAACTGGGTCTAGTTAACATAGTCTTCATTCACAAAAAATCCCACATACTACCTGCTTGGTGACAAGCACAAAATAATGGGCACCTCTGGTCCCTAGCCTACAGATATTAACCACAGAATCAGAACCCAGAGGTCCAGAAATTCCAATCCACTTCTATAAAGGGAGGGCAAGTACTGCTGAAATAATAAGACAAAAATGTTTTGCATACTGCAGCTGGGCAAAAACTGAGTTCTCATGGGATCAGAGGAGTAAATAAACCTAGCTAATGCTTCAGCCTTCCTGGGTTCAGAGAATCCTCTCCCGCAGACTTCTGCCTGTCTGTCCTGGTGTCGAAAAAGAAAACCATGTGTTTGTCAGTCCCTCTGGTAAGAGCAGATCTCTGCTCCAAGGATAATCACACTCTTTAATAGGTCCACACCCTTAGACATGAGTTAGAACTGGTTCTCTCGGTCTCTCTAAAGGTGAAGCTACTTGAAAAGAATCTGCAAACCAAAAGAAAATAGGAATCTCGGCATATACCAGGAATCTGCCCCTAACCTTGCCTCCCACTGGAAATCCAGACAAGAGCATCTGATGACCTATTTTCTTAGAAGAAAATGAGAAGAGGTAGTCTCCAAGGTCCATTCTGCCCCAAATTGCAGTTCAAACTTCTGCTTCTTAAAACAAATATACAGGCAGGAAGGACTCTTATATAAAGTGCTGTGTTTGTTTGTTTGTTGGTTTGTTTGTTTTAAGGATATGTAGTCTCAGCGATTATGTCCTTCTATTCCAAATGACAAGCTGACATTAAAAAAGAAAATTGCCAAAAGCCTCAGACTACTGCAATGGGTAGGACTTATTAAAACGTCCCCTAGAGCTTACCAGAAGTTACAGATTTCTTTCTGCAGCTTTGGATTTGCCTGTAAGGGCATTTAACTAAAATGGAATGAAGAAACGCAATCTTGTCCATTCTTAGCATTATGTATGCTTACATATATATATTCACAAAGCCTTGTCCCTTACTGCAACAAAAAGCTAAGCAGAGCTTAGAGACATGACAGTTACTACAAAATGGTGTTATGATGGAAGAATCACTTCTGCCCCAAAACCATATTAAACTAAATCTGACCTGATTAGCTTACCCCTTGTTCATATGCAACTGCTACACCAGTCATTCCAATAAAAAGTCCTGTTCAGATATATTCTGAGAAACTCTAACAACCTGAGGCCCAGATGTGAGTTACCCAATATTTCACAGGATGGAAGTACCTACAAGATAAGCTAGTTAACCTGCAGGTTATGAGTATTACAATAACTATTGTAATTCAAAAGAATGCCACAGTGCAACTGTAAACCTACTTTTGCCCAAGCCCAACCCTGTATATATGCATACCCTTGAAGAGAAAGATGATTCTCATTCACTGCAGATTCCCCTAAATAAACGGCATAGTGTATACCTAATAAACACATTTATTCAACAAAGAGTTGCAGAGCACTCACTTAGGAGGAATAAGTCACATCCAAGACATTAAGGAGGTGAAAATGACAAAAAGGTAAACAAAAGTATAACTTGATAAATGTCAGAAAGACCTACAGGAAAACTCTTTGAAAGTATAAACAGTGGAGCAGTTATGCGTGTTATGATTTGGAGGCAGGTTGAAGGAGTGGGGGTGACCTGAGCAGAGCACATCAAGACACTTTCAAGAGTTAATATACAAAACGAATCACAAAGGGAGAGCAGAAGTGGTAAGCATTCTTAGCAGAGGGCCAGATTAACTCTATTGGAGCTTGAAGAGGAGTGAAGTCATTCCCCTCTGTCACTCTTTTACCCACATCCCAAAACTGTCTGAAAATACAATTCCTGTGACTCAATCTTTACAAGCCTGCACCCACATAAAAAGGCCTGGACTAATAATAGATTCACTAAAAGCTCTTTCTTTCAACTTTGTCCGTAATTGCTTTTTAAGTTCTGGTATAATTTTGTGAATTATTCTGGTTTTGCATGTGTTATTCTGGTTATGCTATTAGCAGATGGAATACTGCTGGTTCTGAGACCAGGGATTATGCTTGCTACCTTTTGTTCTGCACACGCTCTCTATGAGTGAGAAGATGTTCCAGACTCTCATTTTGTCTTAAAAAGTTTAGCAATGGCACTCAGGCATGACTGACATATATTATGCTCATTGTATCTTACAATGCACGATCACATTTATTCCTCCTGACCACTTGAAGTAAAAGGTTCTATCAATATCCCCATTTATGAGGAAACTAAGGCTCAGAGAAATAAAGTAGCCTGACCAACATAATCCAACAAGTAAACAAATTAATTGGAAACCAAGCTGAGCTCTTCTGGCCCCAAACACTTCTGCTGAAATAACTCCAAGAAAAAAACAGGTCTGCGTTTTAGTATGTCAGCAGAGTGACGTTATTAAATACTAATTAAATAATACAAATATGCATTAGATCCTTGGAAACTGAGGATGAAATAAAATGTAGGTAATTCTCTAGATCCCAAAATAAAGCAATAAAATGGGACATGGGTTACTTTGTCTCAACATTTCCCAAGAATAAGCCTCTAGCAATCAAAGCTGGCCTGTGCGCACTTCTGAAAAGAAGGGCAATAAAAAGTTCCTTTCATTTTCAGTGTTTCATAGGTGACCTACAAGAAAAACCCAGGCAGTGACTGCAGTGGAGATTCCCAAAGAAAATTTCCCCTTAAGATCTGACCACTCCCCCTACCTCTCCTCCACTCTCCACCAAACATCAAAGAGTTTCCCTCTCTCTGGGAAGAGAGTAGTAATGAGTTTTAGATGGGTGTGTCTGAGAGACGTTACACCGATCTGAACTAAGGAATAACATGTAAACCCCATGCCTTTGAGTGCTACCCTACAAAATATGGTCCCTAATTTATGAAAGAAGAGTCTCTTCTCTTTGTTTAAAGCTCTAATAGATTGTTTCTGTAGAAAAGAAATGGGATACAGGGAAACTGAAGAGACCTCATCCTAATGTCAAATCATTGCCATTCTCAGCGACAGCATCATTCACATATTTGACTAAGATGACATCAACACCACCACCGCTGTGCCAACACCAAAGCCCACCCCCACCCTATCACCACTACCGTCCGTGGCAAGAGCAGCACCTAGGAACTGTGGACACTCTCCTAACCGCTTGCCCCAAGTATGAGCCCCTAAACAGCAAACATAGCTGGTCCCTCTGACAACTAAAATTTCTCTTTCAGGCAGAATGTTGGAAATGATGAGAATAATATCTGAGTAATGTCAGAATCATTAATTTACAGTTATGTGCCACATAAGCATGTCTCAACAAACAAACCGTGCATATGACGGTGGTTCCACAGATTATAGTGGATTAGGAACAAAAGCTTAGTTTGCAAAGAAAAGGCTGGACCCAACTACGATGTTAAATTAACTGCCAGCACTGGATAGTTTAAATGGATGAGAAGGTTCAACATGATGTCTGCCCGCCATGTGTCACCCGGCCCCAGCTGGGGCAAGAGGAGTGGGCTGGGGAGAAGTGGAGCCCAGGAGCACACCTACACCTTCCCCACATGCAGGTGCACACCCACTCACGTGCACAAACTCACTTCCCTTCCCTCCCTTCCTCTCTCTTTCCTCCCAGTCCAGTTCCTCCCTCTCTCCACTCCCCATCTCTGTCCCTTTCTCTCCTTCCCTTCTCCCTTTTATTAGCTCTCTTTTCAAGCTCTATATCTCTTCTCTTTGTGCTTTTTCTCTTCCCCACCTTTTCCTTCCCTCTCTCCATTATTCCCTCCCTCCTCCTGGTGTCTAACCTCCCTCCACAGCACTCTTTCCTCTGCCCCCACCCAGGTACAAAGGCACACACATTTTATCCTTTATACCATATTTTTACTACACCTTGTCTATGTTTAGAACATGTATAGATGCACAACTGCCTACAGTACTTAGTACAGTAACAGCTGTATGGGCTTGTGGCCTGGGAGCAGCAGGCTATTCCCACACTGCCTAAGTGTGCAGTAAGCTATTCCATCTAGGTCTGCGTAAGTGCACCCTATGATGTTACCCATGAGGATGAAATCACCGAATAACGCACCTCTCTGAACCTATCCCTATCATTAAGTGATGTGTGACTATATAAAGGAATGAAGGGTAACTGGAACCTTCAATACTTCTCTGATGTTCAGTGTCCAGAAATTCCCATCTTACTGAAATTCATGAAATCTAAGTACAGTATGACAGAGGGAGGAGAATGACACCTAATTCTTGCAGATGCAAAGAGGTAAAGAACACAAGCACCGATGGCATCCTCACTTACTTTGTCCTGAACAGTTCAAAATGTGCATGCCCAAAATGTGCCACTTTGGCAATGGACTATTTTGAGCGGAAGGCAATTGAGACCCAGAAGAGTCAAGAACAAATGTTATTCTCCCTTAACTCCCTAAAAGAATTTAGATGGAAGCCTGGCCCAGGGAGACAGTCATCACCAGAGATAACTACAAAGAGTACGGCTATGTGTGGTGAACCAGGGGGGCTGGGGGGTTTCAGCAGGGCCTGGAGATCAAATTCCTCTCCTGTCTCACTGTCCCTGCATGGCACAATCCACACTCCTCTACCAAACATCTGCTCCTCCCATCTGCCTACTGCCTTCCTCCCCTCTGAGGTCCCAGACCCCTGTCCCTTCTCCCCAGCTCAGAATGGCATATAAGCCTCAACTGCTTCAGACTGTCTGGGGGTCCATATTCTTGTTGGACCCCCCATAAGTACATAATTACATTTGTTTTTCTCCAATTAATCAATCTTCTATCAATTTAATTACTAGACAGCTGAAAGAACCTAGAAGGATACAAATTTTTTGGCTTTCTTACAATTCCTAAAGTAGCCAACAGCAGGGCTACTTTGAAGATCAAGTCCCCAGATTCCTTAGTCTTTCCAACATGCTATGGTTGCTCCATTTGTCTGGGAGACTGAAGATCCTCTGAGCAGAGATCTATCATATAATTAAATCACATGCACCTCCCTGTAGTTGTTATCCTTAGTGTATTTCCCTTTACTCAACTACTTAGAAACTGCACACATATTTCTGCAATTCTGTTATGGAAAGTAAGGACATTAACTCCACATGTTGTATACACGATTAAGGCATAGAGTATCATTAGCAATGTTTCACCTGTTCGGGGATTTGTATGGTTTTGGTCTCGGTGTATGTTTTAGTTGGTTGGTTGGTGTGGGTGAGAAGGGGAGCACAGAGAATGAGAAAGACTTGCAAGTCTAAAGAAAACCCATTCTCCATTACACAGATGGCAGGAGGGTGAGAACACTACACTGTCTGAAAAATTTCATCACTGACCTCAAAATCCCCATCCAAATGTTACCTCTCTGTTAACCCAATCCTAAACACAGACAGCCAAAACCAACACAACCGATTCTCTCACACCCACCCAACAAATCCACCTATGCTTTTTTTCAGTGACCTCATAGTATGTACTAAATATAGTACTGTATCACTAATCGCATTATAATTACTTTTACTCATCTGCCTCCCAAGCATACCCTGAGGATCCTGAAAGGCAGGAAAAATCTTATGAACTGTTTTCTCTCCAACCTTTACCCCAGGACCTGAGATAACACTTTCAAATAAATACTTGTGAAGAAGGGGCCTCCTGAGAACAAAATGATCACTAGTAGACATGATATACCATGAAATATTGCACAATTTTTTGCAGGTGTGACCCATCCACATCCTCCAGCTCACCTAAAACAGGGCAAAGGAGCCGCCTGTTTAACCACACTGCCTCAAATGTCAGTAAAAGGGGTCCGCTCCATCGCCTCAACTTTCAGAAGGATCAAAATGAAAAGGTGAAACTCCCTGATAAAATACTAGGATATCTAGAAAGGTGGCACACCTCAGGCAGATGGCTGAATGCTGGGCCCTTCAGGCCACAATAAACGCATCAGTCAATTATGAAGAAATGATGGCTCTAAGGTATGGAATAACATTGTTAAGTAAGTGGCACTCCAACATGGGAACCCAGGGCTACGAGAAAGGTGTTCACATGAGAACACATTTGCTGAGCTAAGCGACCAGAGGGCACACAGTGTGGGTGCGGCATTTGGAAGCAGAGAATGTGAAGTGTGCTGAAGTGCTGGCAGAGACTTTCAGAATCTGGATCTAGTCTCCTCCTGGCCATTTGAGAAACTGGCTCACGTCCTCAGAAGTTTCCCACACTTGCAGGCTGCCAAACAGTCCTGAAAATTAGAAAATGTTAATAAATTAAGTATAAGGTGAATGAAAAACAAGTCAAAGTTGATAAAACAAAACAAAAAATAAATAGAGGAGGAAGGGATATAATTTTGAGTAATCCTAGTAATGGAATGACATTTTCAGGGTTAATTATCCTACTATAAACATTATAGAAAGACAGAAAGCTACCCTTTCCATAAAAAGCTCTATGTGAGGCAGGACGTAAGAAGCTAGGAAAATTCCTTGGCAAGTAGAATGGGGAAAACTAAGACAGACAGCTGAACTGGCTGAGCAATTTACAGCCAGATGCAGAAGGTCACCTCCCTAGAGATAACACCTAGGCCTCAGTTGTGTTTTCATTCAACTCCACGACCAGAGGCAGTAAAACTGGGTAGGCAATGCCAGGACCAGCTGCAATGACTAAAGACCCCCTGCCCTGGCATTGACCAATTAGTTGAGACCATGACGCTGGAAGATCACACCCGGAGAACTGATGAATATTCTGCTGAAACCCTCCACTGAGACCTTCCCTAAGATTCCAGTCTGCAAAAGACAGATAAAATCCTCAAGACAGAAACCCAGCGCATGTTCTCCCTTGGGGGAGCATGCCCCACCTTCCCCATTCCCTTTCTTCTCCCCCCTCCGTCCCCACCCCGGCGCACACATGTCCCAAATTCTAAGGGTCTACATGAGACTGGCAACCAGGGGAGCAATGAGCTGCAGCAGCTCATCCAGGCTAATCCCCTGAACCTGTCTGTCTCCAAGGCCCCTTTTCTCTGACCTTCCAGTGAGCTACAGCAGCCCAGCCTGGGTTTCCCTGTTGCATCTCCTATTCTAAGCTCTTGTTTCACTGAACCCAGCATTAATAAACATACCCTTAAGGGCACCTGGATTCGTGCTGGGAAATTCTTTCCTGCAGGAAGTCAAGAACCCACACACTACCAGTTGGCCCTTGGCAGACCCACTCAGGTCCAGGTCCCCCGCCCAGTAACACAAGGACCAGAATGGTGTAATTCAGAGGAGCTTCCACAAAGGTCTACAAAATATCTGATCTGCTAAAGTCACCACCTTGGTTAGACCACCAAGGTGGTCTCAGTCAATGTTCACAAAAAGGTGCTGACTGATTAATCGCCTTCTTTAAAGTATAAAAAACTGATCATCAGAAGGGATTTCAGTAGTTGTCAAATAGTTAAGTCTCATTCTGGCCAAATAATCTTCTGGAGTCCTCTTAAATATTTCAGCCAGGAAGGCCCACTTTCTTTCAACACATCTCCCTCCCAGATAACTGCAGGTAAAACTGTCTTCAGAGAGACAAAACCTGCCAGCCAGTAGAGATTATCCACTGGTCCTCAGTCCGCCTTGGAGCACCTCGCCTTCCCTAGAGCATCTGCAGATATTATGTGTGACCACTGGCACTCTGAAAGCTGATGTTTTATATACCCTACAGATGACCGGGCCACGTGGCTTATCACATGGGCCATGCACAGGTAGTCCTGAAGGTATCTCTCCATGATATGGTAGATCCCAGGACTGACCTTGTAACCTACAGTGTACTCTGACTATAGTTGAACTACCTCACTTTCAACTTAAATTTCATTTAGAACTACTAAAAGGGATAAACATCAAAATCCTAACATTGATTAGGTACTCTAGGATTAACTGTAGCTTAATTTCCCTTTTTAATTGTTGTATTTTCCAATTTATCTACCAAGAAGGGGAATCTTATTATCTATAATCTTTTTATTATATTTTATAACAAAAGATATATATATATTTTTTCTAACCTTATTTAAGCATCTCAACAGTGAAGCAACAAATATTACTAGGAAAAAAAATGAGTTGTAGTAGCACCATTCATTGATTCAACTGAACTATACCATTTCCTTAATGTCACAGAAATGAAACGTTTGGTTTTTTTATGGAAAAAAGTATGCTAACAAAAATAAATCTACATAAGACCCCAAAATATGTATCCATCTTCCTGAGAAACAAAGCAAGCAGGGAAATATGAAAAGTTGCTCATTATGATCAGGGAGAAATAACACTAATTCTTCACTAGAGAGAAGTGTTTTACTAGTACCAAACATGAAAGTAACCCCAGTTATCATGCTGGAATTTAAAGAGAAACAATTAAATCATATGGTGAACATTATCAATAGGTTCAAGCATTTGTTTTAAGTGTGTGCCTATACACACAAACACACATCACCACACCCCTTCAACAAAAGCACAAGACTGAGCACAGTGCAAAGACATTTTTAAAGCAAAACAAATGATTTAATCCCAACACTTCGCTCTAATGCAATTTATCAAAATAGGTCCCTGAGTTATTTTTTTCTAATCCCCCAAATTCAAAGCTAAATGAAAATCCCAGCAACCCAAACCACTTGTTGGCAAGTAGATGTATTATAGCTAACCACAGACACACTAGGTTGCAGGCAAGTGGGTTTTGAAAATGCTGAGATAATATGTCTTCAAATCAGAAGTACTACTTTAATATCATGACCATCTACATCATTATCAGAGACCACAGTGTAACTGGGGAACTTATTGGAAAACTGAAAATGACAGAGTCAGAAATTTCCATCTGACAGGGTAAAAGACTGTGAGTGAGTGGATCAGTGAAAAGGGGAATAAGGAAAGGTAGCCGGGGGAAACAGAAATTTTACTTGCTGGTAGAACTGTTGGATAGAGATTACACTTTCCATAGGAAATGTCTCACTCCAGTTATCAGTGAATGATAAAAAATACATAAATCCACAGACAACTTCACAAGGTTCCTGTGCTACAGGCATAGACTTTTCAGACTGGTGATATCTGAAAGTCAAACCTTTCTATGTCGGCAATAACAAAACAAAAAGCCACCCAAGAAAAATACCAACTCAGATCTTGTCTATTCTTAGAAAACGCAGACTCAGATATTAACATAGATCACTCACACTGAGCTTCCTTTCTTCTCAAGAAATATCTCATAATCTCAAAATGAGCTCAACCAGAGGTCATTCGGTCTGAGTTCCAATAAATTGATGCCTGGGTTCTGCGTTTGTATTCCCACCAGGTCATCACTAGGCTCTCTTCCAAATGCCACGTGACCTGCATCTGCACGGACCAATGTTGGATGGAATGGATATTCGAAAGGATTTCTTTAAACTGGACCAATCTGTATGTTCTATCTATTCATCATCATTCCACGTACTATTGTCACACACAAAAAAAACTTTATACAGATATGCTAGCTGCTATTGTAGACATGTAGCCATTTCTCCAAATTAACTAAAATTAAAATTTTTAAATTCAGTTCTTTAATTTCTTTAGCTACAGTTCCAGTGCTAAATAGTCAGATGGTGCTGGTGCCCACCATTTGGGACAGTGTGGAATATAGAACATCCCCACCACTATGTAAGTTCTATTGGACAGCATTGCTCTAAACAATAATCACAGTGTGATAGACAGAATAGTGCTAATTTAGATAAATAGACCACTCAGTAACATTTAAAACCATTTTAACTGTGGTGTGTGTGTGTGAGTATAGCATGCATGCTTATGTTTTACTCAACAGATATAATTCACTTTGCCAGTATGGACAACCAAGGGTCTTGAATATATATGATTGGTCTGTGTTAGCCACTGAGTTATCTTCAAAGTGCCTGCATATTATTCTTGCATGCTTCTTCTTCATCAGCCCTAATGGGGTGGTAATTCAGCTAACCTCAGCAGGGTGAAAAGATAAGCAAGCACTGTGTACACACTGTCACAGAAACCAAGTGAACAAATCTCTTTGTGGAAAGGAAAGTGAACTGGTATTCAATATAGTTAAAGAAATTCAATTCTGGGAAGGAGAACTGCTACTGAATAACACCCCCCCCCCCAGGTATCTAATAATTTACACCAAACATTAAAGAACTGGATTCCAACTAGCAAATGTGCACATTGGTGAATTTTGACTGGCCTTGAAAATTAAACTGATCACAACTGGAGAGTATTCTCCTAAATGTACTACTTGCAGTGCCTTCTTAAAGAACAGTCATATTTTACATAGATGCTCCACTTCAGGAACAATGTAGGAACATATGATTCACACAGAAGCTAAGTAAGTAACTACTCTTAATACCATAGAATGATTACAAGAAAGAACTCTTGCTTTAAAACAATTTAGTTTATTTTAAATGGATTTATAAAACTTCATGATTAAACATAAAATGACCATCAAAATTACATTTAAAAAACAGATGAAACTCTCATACAGCTTTTTTGTCTGTAGTACAGAGCACAGAGCACTGGTAACATGGACATTCAGTTACCACTTACAGGCACAAGGACGCAGCAGGGTGTGACTGAGAGAACTCTTACTTTGAGTTCAGTCCTGGCTCTACCACTTACTAGATGAGTAATCTCAACAAATTAATTTACTTATATTTGCTCATCTGTAATGAGAGTAATAATAACCACTGTAAGTACCTGTGCACTGCAGGAAACTGTACATATTTCTAAAATGTACTCGCAAAGTATTCTGATAGAGAGAACATTCTGCGTAGAAAACAACAGACCACTGGTAAACACATGGGGTCCTCGAAAGAGGTAAATACCATTAGACAAGCAACAGCAGACAGGCTTTTTTTTAAAAGCAATTTTCCACTAAGAAAATCCAGATAATAAGAACTTCCTTTATTTTGATTCCATGTATCCCTAAAGAAACTCCAACCTTTGGTTGTTCCACTGTTTGATTGGCACTTTTCCTGGCACTTAAACAAGCCCTCAAATGGTTTGGCAGCGCCCAGATGGTTTGGTTTCTGTTTGCCTTAGCCTAGAAAGAAAAGCCACCCATCTCCTTAAACCTCTGCAGGATAAACCCAGTCCTGCCCATTAAAACCCAAAAGATCACATCCAACCCAACTTAAGTACAAGTTTACACCAAGAGAAAAACCATTTTGGTTTATTGGCTTCATATTACAAGAGAGTTTCCTTAAGTGCTAGCTACTGCAAGTTCTGTTTATCTTTGAGTCAGATATTTCAAGCTTTCTACTTCTCTTCTGCAAAGAGATAACTTCAGCTAGCACTTTCTTTCCTATTATGATTAGTAATCAATTTCATTTTCAAAAACATCGTGAGTGATACTCAAAATTCCCCCAAAAAACTTTAGTATAAATAGAGGTCATGGGATAAGAAAGCACAGTAAAGATATTATCTCAGAATCTTGCTCCTGTCGAGCAAATTGCAACATTCACATTTCCACTCCGGTAACCATCTGTCAGAACTCCACACACGCTTCCAGTAATCCTGGACTACATAAATCCAAAAGCATAAACAGAAAACAAATGGGTAAATCCTGAGATTTCTGGAATTCTACTCCCATATGCTCAATAACTGGTGATGTTTACTGACCAGAAACATATTTTCTGAACGATATCTTGAGATCATGGGTACATTTCTAGAATCAATTGAGTTTACTCTAACCTAGGGGAATGCATCCCAGAAGATCAGCAAATTTATCTTCCTAATCATAACAAGTGGGCTTACATTAAAATCGATTCCCCTCCTACAACTACAGTCTACACAGAAGAAGGAAATAACCCAACAATCAACTGAAAGAAGCTAGCCTGTCTCAAAGTACAACCAGAAAAGCCCTATTCAGACAATAGAAAGTTGTGTGTAGATTTTGAGAACCAATTCTTCCAGTAACCACTGTGACTCTCTATGTAGTTCATCAAAGGAGGTATTTTTTTTAAAGAAATCTGTATTCACCTTGGTGGTATTTAAGTTAAATGTGAACTGTTGGTGGTTCTCTATTCCCAAAGAAAGTGGGAAACTCAGCTGGTGCTACAGGAAGAAAGAAGCAAAAACTGAACCTTAGTTATAAACTCCAATAAAAAGGAAACTGAGATGTCTTCAACAATACAAAAGTAAACAGATTGCATGAAGTAGCAACTTGGTTGCTTGGATTTTGCCTAGTTTTTAAAAAGTATTTCAGAGAAGGAAAACAACTTTACAGATCAGGATTCAAATGCTACTTACTTATAGGCTAAAAATCCTTCAGCAAGTTACTTAATATCTTTAAGCATCAGGCTCCTCATCTGTAAAATGAACCTAAATAGTGTGAGGACTAAATTAGACAAGTGAAGGGCCAAAGGAAACATCTGTCACTCAATAAGAGGAAGTTCAATAAGTGGAACCTATTACATTGGCATCATCAGAGCAATGAATTCTTGTAATTTTAGTTAATTCTTCTAATTAGGTGCCACTAAGTCACTGATTTTCACAGATCTAGTCACTTTTGTAGTATAAAATCTATAATGGAATATGCAATCACTACTTCCTCTTATGAAGGTATGGAAATGAAATGTTTCCTGGAAAGGAATTAAAATATAATCAATAGTTCACTACATTTCTATAGGTCTTTAACCTCCAATGTCCAACTGAGGGTGAACACACTTCATACACATGTTGCCAGCCTGAGGGAAGGGGAAAATCAGTTTGTCTACAACCATCTAGTAAGGTCCACCACTCTAAACTTTTTCAGTTAAATTTCCAGAATCAGAAAGCAAAGTATAATTCTATCTGAAAGTCATGTAATTATACATCAGGAAAACGGAAGAATCATTAAAATATCACCATCAGGAAAGACAGGAGGGCCCCTGACCAGGGTGGCACGGTTGGGCATCAACTGGCAAAGCAAAAGGTCACTGATTTGATTCCCAGTCAGGGCACATGCTTGGCTTGTGGATTTGCTCCCTAGTCGGTCAGGGCAGGTGGTGGATTCAATCACCAGTAGGGGTGCATGCCAGAGATCAAAGCACAAAGCAGAGGCAACCTATTGATGTTTCTCTTTCACAGCGATGTTTCTCTGTGGTGTCTCTCTCTCCCTTCTCTCTCTCTCTCTCAAACCAATAAAAGTACCCTCAGGTGAGGAGTTAAAAAAAAGAAAGATAGGAAAGTAGTCTACTGAGTCAAACTATAGCCAGTCAAAATCTAAACCACATTATTAACAAGGAGATTAAAAATACTGCATGCCTAAAACTAGATAAAGTTCCTAACTTCTGTTCTTTTAGTTGCTCTACTAAAAGCTTTCTGCCAAATCCACATGACATGTTGGTATCTTTAGTGTAAGAAAGGTGGATATTTCTTACCTATATTATAGAAATATAATTGCTTTATTGTAGCATGTAAGGAACAAAAAGTCGAAGTACGAAGAACCCTGTTCTTATCAATAATTCCAGACACCTGCTAGAATTTTAGTTCTGGCTGTCAGCAGCTCACTGAGTGACCTTTAACAAGTCACTTTCCAAATCAGAACCCAATGCCCTGACCTGTAAAGAAAGAGTCCAAATTCTCTTTAGGAAGACATTCAACTTAGATAGTTACATGAAACCTAACTGACTGAATATAAGTGATATATATTTGTCTCCTGGATACCAGTACATCATCTAAACTGTGATAGTCACATCCTATATGAAAGACTATCCATATAGGATGGCTGTGTGTTAACTTTCTCCTATACCAAATATTGCCTTCTCCACTGCTGCTGTTGAGTTTACTATTTCTACCATACGAAATGGTTACGGTCTGCTTTTATCCATCTGTACAATAGCTTTAACCACCAATAAGTCTTTTTTTAAAAGATTTTATTTATTTTTTTTAGAGAGGGAAGGGAGGGAGAAAGAGAGAGAAACATCAATGTGCAGTTGCTGGGGGTCATGGCCTGCAATCCAGGTATGTACCCTGACTGGGAATCGAACCTGCAACACTTTGGTTCACAGCCCACGCTCAAACCACTGAGCTACACCAGCCAGGGCTTAACCACCAATAAGCCTTAAAATAACCTTTCATTTAATCTGATGCCTTATAAAAAGGCAGACGTACCCTTGTTTTCTAGGCCTCACAGAGCCTTCAGCATCAGAGGAAAGTGAGACCATGTTATTGCCCAGTGAACACAAATGTAGGCTGTGCCACCCACCAGTTTACCTGGGGTCCGATGACCAGAGCACAAGCCAGAAGGTGAACACCTTTTATGTTTAGAAAGTTTCTTGATGATCACCAAATTATGTAAGATGAACTGGGATGTGTTTTAAATGGCCTGGATTTCCCCATGTACTGCTATTGAAACTGGCTTCAGTATGCCCTACAGTAGACTGGGTTATGTGATCCCCCTGCAGAGGAAGTGAAAGAGAATCAGGGGCAGTCTGCATCTGCGAACAGGAAGACATGCTGTCCAAATACCTTCCTGCTCCGGAGGGCCCATTTGCCTAACCTGTTTTTCAAAGGTCAAAAATTATTTTGATGATTTTTAAAAAACTGATATAATATCTGTCTAGCAGTATGCATCTTTATGGCACTGGATGTTTTTAGAACACTGTTAACATTTAATGTTCTATATGAGGCTGAAAGAGACTAGTTTTCCCTAACTTAGAAAACTATTCTAAAATAAGTACAAATTAAATATATCCATCCCCAAAGCAAAAGCTCTTGAGCTTTCCAGCAATCTGTGCATTCATTTGTTTCCAATCTAACATTTTCTTATTCTTCACACGTACCACCCATTATAACCAAGCATTTAAGAAATACACATTATGTTTGATCTCTTTAGTTAAAACCTTATTAGAACCTTGCCCCCTTTACCTAAAAACAAATCTAAAGAAGAGAGTAAACAAAAAGTCTGAATGAATCCCAACACCATCTAAGAAAGTAACTGCATCTTCTAGTAATAGCAACAAAATGGCACCATATCACGTTCTTTGAAAATGTGCATGCTTTACCAGGGTCACACATAATTAAAATCAATCCATAAGCAGGTAAGGTCATAGTCTCCAAAGGAGACTACTACGTTTTCATTAACACCAATAAACCTCTTACAGAAATTTGAGAGATGGGAAAAACTCATACAAGAAA
Source organism: Phyllostomus discolor (assembly GCF_004126475.2). Classification (NCBI taxonomy): domain Eukaryota; kingdom Metazoa; phylum Chordata; class Mammalia; order Chiroptera; family Phyllostomidae; genus Phyllostomus; species Phyllostomus discolor. Next base: position 50,241,600 of record NC_040904.2, on the reverse strand, counting down.
AAGTAAATGACTTGCTGTCCTCTATTTCTATCCTAGTGAATTCACGCAAATGATCACAGCTCTTACTCTAGTGTCATTAGTTTAGTTAGCACAGGTCAGGGGGCCTACTGACCACAAGTTGTTGGACTGTGACAAATCTTCTGGAGTATCTGCTTGTATCTGGAGGATGCCAAGAAACACTGAAATCAGTCAGACAACCACCTTCTTGAGAGAGAACCAGCAGACCAACAGACACTAAGACAAGTTGCTTAAGGATGTCCTTCCAAGTGGGCTGAAGACACACACAGGAAAGAAACAGATGTGAAGTAATCAGCATTTGAGCAGATCAGGGAAGGGTGGGGTGGACACAGTCTATGTTTGGCCAGTGGAGACAGAAATTCCAGGCAGAGGATTAGGGGGTCACAGAAAAAATAGTCTGAAAGGAGGGAAAGTATGAGCATTTACAGGGCAACTTGAATAGTAAGGTCAAGAGACTATACCAGTGTTTTACAAAATGTTCTGATATCCATTTCTTCAGTTAACTCTCATCACAGGCTCCTTTATTTGGCATAGTAAATATTACCTCCAGTAAACAAACAAAGAAACTGAAGCTTAGAAATATTGAGTGTTTCAGCAATGTCTCCCTCAGTCGCAGTCATCAGTAAATACCTATCATGGTAAAATTATTAGGATCACACCCTTTTGACTCACCCAGTGTCCAAGTTTGGCCTATAAATTATTTAATAGCCCTGCCTTTAAGCTTCAGTGGTTATCCTAGTTTGGGAGCTTGAATGCCCCTGAAACCAAGATCCTGGAATTCAGAGATGTTAAAAGCATGGTGAAGGCGTTATCAATAGCTCCCTAACCATTTTCTAAACCTGTCTGTACCTTCCAATATACACACAGCCAAAATTATCTTACAAAGATATGTTGTGGAGCTGTAATGGGGTAACTGTAAAAAGAAAAGAAAGCAGCAATTTTCTGGGTACACTAAAGCCTAATTTGAAATAATGAGGTCTGACCATGGAAACAGACCTGCAGACATGTCAGGTTAGAATCCAGCAATCACTGACAAGGTAAGAAACCAACTGTGGACAAAGCCAAAAAGTGATTTGTAATTGCAGACATCGATAGTGAACAAAATAGCTGTTGGCCCACATGTTAGGCCAAACTCACGATGTACAGATGCAAGATGAGGATATTAATCAAGTTCCTTCTTTCTCTTTCTCTTTCTCTATTTGAGGTTTCCCATCTAGACATGACTTTCTGATGGTATTTACCAACCTGAACAGAATCCCATGACATGAAAAAAAAAAGCTAGTATTTTAAAGTATTTGGTGGAAAGGTGCTACTCAAAATTAGTGAATATAATACTTAAAAATCATGGACTCCTCTATGGAGTCAATAAAGAAAACAAATTTTGTTGATGATGAGGCAGTGAAGAGGAAAAAGATCTCCTTGTAAGTCATTCACAGTTTTACCATATTCAGTTAAACATCCTGGAGTAAAATTAATGGAAAGTGACTCAACCTTTATGACTCATTAGAAAAGTAAGAGCCAAAAAAGTCCAGGGAAGACTCCCCTGGTATTTGATCAGTGAGGAGCTGTATCAGGACTGGAAATGCTCATTATACACCAAGCCTTCAAAATCTGGTGGTAACTCAGCCTAGGTACTTCTTATACAGGTTTCCAAGAAGACAGGGTGGTACTTCATTCATGCAAATGTCAATAACACCATGTGAAGAGAGCCAGTAATAATGATAAGCTAAAAAGTAAGCAAACTTTAAAAAAAAACTGAATCTGTTTACTTATGCACTTCACTCATGAAACTCCACAGACCCTTCCTCAGAGCTAGTATATGGCATAATTTTATTTTACATAAGATTCTACTTATTAATCAATTTTGAAGCCCCTAGAAATTTATATAGAGTTCAGTTTTTTCCTTCTTAAACAAAATATGTCTATATTTTTAAAAGTCACTACCAAAAAAATATCCTGTTGCCCTGGCCGGTGTGACTCAGTGGACTGAAAGCTGGCCTGTGAAAAAAAGGGTCACAGGTTTGATTCCCAGTCAGGGCACCTGCCTGGGTTGTGGGCCAGGTCCTCAGTAGGGGGCACATGAGGGGCAACCATGCACTGATGTTTCTCCCTCTCTTCCTCCCTCCCTCCCCTCTCTAAAAATAATAAATAAAATCTTCTTTAACAAATCCTGTCATAAAAGTTTTATCAATAGTCCCAACAAGCACCACTAGATTAAATAATAGTTATAATAATGGATACAGTGATAAATGAAACATCAGAAAAAAAGATTAATAAGTTTTTTTTAATTTCATTGAAATGGTCTAAAAGAAACCATATTTTTTTCTATAAAGTGACAGTAAAAATTTTAATCTTTACTAGTCATAGGGTCTCTGCCACAATTACTCATCTGTCACAGCAGCATGAAAGCAGCCATAAGCAATATATACACAAATAAGCATGGACATATTCCAATGAAACTTGGCTTGTAGGCACTGAAATTTCATATTATTTTCACATATCACAAAACATTCTTCTCCCTCTCTTTTTTTCAATCATGAAAAAATGTGAAGACCATGCTCAGCTCACTGGCCTACTAGATACAAAAACAAGCTATGGGTGAGCTGGGTTGGACCAAGTGCCATAATTTGCAGATCCCTATTTTAGGGCAGCAAATTTCAATTACTGGAAGAAAAACAAGATGCCACTTATCCTTTAATACTGGTAGAGAAATGAGTTGCCACTGTAAAACCTTTAAAGAAATAACAGGGTGGCATCTCTGCTGTAGGGTGCCACAGTATTCTCAATACTCAGGATAATCCAAATGTTCATTGTGTAAATCCAAGTGTATAATCTGGGTATAAAACTACAGATTCCTTGGACCATCTCTAAAAGATTCAACTGATAGTAAGTAGGGCCAAGAATGTGTTTACAATAAAATTCCCCAGATCATTCTCATGTTGTACCAAGGTGCAAAAACCATGGCAGTTTCTTATAAGGCTAATATGCACACACTCTGGAAAAACTCCAGCCATTGTTAATACAACAAGAAGGTTTGTACACATTGATGTAACCTGGCAGCCAAGGTCAGTGGACTAGAATGGGCACGTGCAAACAATGACAACTTCACTGTGCTAGTCAGTGGGGGCAATAGACACCATTGAGGAGCATGTATACTGCCGGCCATCACATTCAAAATGAGCATAGAGCAATGAAACTGCATCAAACTTTGTGTTAACCTTGAACATTTCTCCATGGACTATTTGGATG